>NC_063053.1:31096082-31431601 GCF_018812025.1 Megalobrama amblycephala | reverse complement strand
TGTACCGTCTACTACACGATTCAAAGTGTTTCTGGATTGAAGTTTCTGAGCTGTAAAAGATCCCAATAACAATTCAAGCTACATGTTAATCCTATTATGCTAGAGGATGAACATGTGCATTAAAGCTGTCTAAAGACCAAGAGTTTGTCTAACATTGGCCATATAACCTGTTACGGCCAATTGTAGGTCACTATATTAGGCAGCCTGTATGTATCCTTTGGCTCAACCAATGACTTTAGGCCAGAACTACAGTACCTGTTTATCACTTTGGGTGGTGCAATTACATATAGTGCTATAATATATAGTGTTTAACCATTTAAATACACACTGGAGCCCCATCGAATAAATTTATCACTGCATTAACTCATTATTATTCACCTTTTCCGTTCCTGTTCATCAGTGTGTCTGTCTGTTCACCACCGTCCTCTAGTGGCACAGTGATGTAGTGCAAGATAACATGAAATTTTATGCTACATTTTTAAAGTTCACAGTATATTGATGATTATATGATACATATTTGATGTTGTGATTGACAGGATGAGATGAACGAGCTCCTCCTGAACCTTCATTTAGAGCCTCATTTAAATACAGAATGAGTTCATTTGCATATTGATCAGATGCTTCAGTGCTCTGAGAGTGTTTATAGTGCTGTGAGTTTAACACTTCATCACTGACACACACAACAATCTTCATCAACATGACCTTCATCATCATCTTCATCTGGACTCTCACAGCGTTTGCTCAAGGTTTGTGGAGCACAAGTTTGAGATCAATTCATTTCTTCAAGTATATTGTCAAAGTTTTGAGTTGATTTTCTTCTTGTTGTGTGTTTCAGAGTGTAGAGGACAGATCACCGTCACTCAGAGTCCCTCAATGACAGCAGCTCAACCAGGACAAACTGTGAACATCAACTGTAAAACCAGCAGAGATGTGCATACAAGACTAGTTATTATGGGAGCTATTATGTTTTGCCTGGTACTTACAGAAACCTGGAGAAGCTCCTAAACTCCTAATTTATAAAGCAAACACTCCTCCAGTCAGGAACTCCATCTAGATTCAGTGGCAGTGGATCTAACAGTGATTTCACTCTGACCATCAGTGGAGTCCAGACTGAAGATGCTGGACATTATTACTGTCAGAGTTACCATGTCATCAGCAGTAAAGATGTGTTCACACAGTGATAAAGAGTCGTACAAAAACCTCCGTCAGTCAGAGTCACAGTGACTGAACTGATACTGCAGCTGCTCAAAGGAGGATCTGAAACAACATCGTCACACAAACATCTGAAATGAAAATCATCTAAATTAATCTGCCACTCTTAATAATTATAGAGGTCAGAAAGAGATTTTGTGCTCTTATAGATCAGTCACACGTTTGAGATCTGACTGATTTTAATTGCCGCCTTTTATTAATAATAGATATTAATTTTCATAATTCTCCATGGTTATTTGATTTCAGTATCTCATCCTAACATGTCATTTGTTCACTATACACTGTATTCATACTATATACTGCAGACAGTAAGAGTTTTATATTCAGCTGCTGTTTTAAAGGGTTAGTTCACCCAAAAATGAAAATTACCCCATGATTTACTCACCATCAAGCCAATCCTAGATGTAGGTGACATTCTTCTTTTAGACTAAATACAATCGGAGTTATATGAAATAATGTCAAGGCTAATTCATGCTTTATAATGGGAGTAGATGGTGGGTCAAATTCTAAAGACAGAAAAAATGCAGCCATCCATTATAAAAGAAGTCCACACTTAATATTAATAAAGCCCTTCTGAAGTGAAGCGATGCATTTGTGTAAGAAAAATATCCATATTTAAAAACTTTATAAACTGTAATCTCTAGCTTCCGCTAACTGTCATACACACATTCATGAGAGAGTGGCGTCCCAGCTTATGATGAAGGACAGAGGGAGCCACAGGACAACAAATCCTTTCAGATCTCTTTATGAAAGTCTGTGTAAATGGTTCAATAGATTGACTTGTAGTACAAAAAATGCATATAGGCCTAAATTCATTATAGTTTCATAAAGTTTAATAAAGCCCAATATAATTAGTTTGCAAAAAAAAAAAAAAACTGTAATCTCCAAAATATTTACAGATCATTATTTTTATATTAATATTCATTTTATACTATACTATTGAAAACATATTTGTTGTTGTCAGACGTGACTGAATGTATTGACGTTCAATTGAAGGAAAGAGACAATATTATCTGTCTATTTTAATATAGTACATAGAATAATACTTCCATAAAGAGATATTAAAGACTCATATTTTATTTGGAAAGACACATGGCCATTGCTGTACCGTCTACTACACGATTCAAAGTGTTTCTGGATTGAAGTTTCTGAGCTGTAAAAGATCCCAATAACAATTCAAGCTACAAGTTAATCCTATTATGCTAGAGGATGTTCATGTGCATTAAAGCTGTCTAAAGACCAAGAGTTTGTCTTACATTGGCCATATAACCTGTTACGGCCAGGACTACAGTACCTGTTTGTCACTTTGGGTGGCGCAATTGCATACAGTGCTATAATATATAACAGGGGTCCTCAAATCCAGACCTCGAGATCCACATTCCTGCAGAGTTTAGCTCCAACCCTAACAGTTAATGATACAATTAAAGGATTAATTAAGGGATGATTAAGCTTTAATGATGAACACGTGCTGTTAACAAGCAGAATCACTGAAGAAAAGAGAAACACAAGAACTACGACTGACTTCAGCCACAGCCTTAGATGAAATCAACTGAAGATAAAAGACATTAAATCTCTGAAGATCTGATTAAACATCTCCACAAACACCATTACCAACTTCACTTATTACTAACCAGGGGTGAGTTTCCCGAAAGCATCGTTGGTAAACCATGGTCGTAAGTCCCATTGAACTCTATTGGTAACGACGGAACTTGCGACCATAGTTCGCTTTGGGAAACGCACCCCAGACTGACTTTATCTCTGTCACACGTCTACAGAGGATCTTATTGAGAATTAATTAGAGATGTTGGTGATTTATTGAAAATGTTTAGTCAGTTGTAGTTCTTGTGTTTCTCTTTTCTTCAGTGATTCCGCTTGTTAACAGCAGGTGTTCATCATTAAAGCTTAATCATCCCTTAATTAAGGCCCCGGTATACAAACGAAATTGAAGAACGAACTGATGTGACATCATTTCGAACAAAATCAGGCCAAAACGAAGTTCGTTTAGTGTTCTTTTTGGAAGTTTGAAACGGAAAAGTTCGCTCCAGCTGCAAAACACCTTCGTACTACTATTGGTTGGTGACGATAACATAACAGGAGGTGTGCGCCGAGGCTCCGCCTTCACTCGCGTGGGACGCGTCTTTGACTCATTTTGTGTGTTAGAGTTCGTCGAGGTAAGATCTCTGCGGGTGAAAATATGAACACACTGGCTAGCCGCTTTATAGTTCGAAATGAAGTTGTGCTTGTAAAAAAATGTTAAATAAAGTGCTATATGAAGACGTGACGTGACTGGAGTGCTACTTTGCAGAGTTCGTGCTAACATGCTAATGTTATTATGATCGGACACTTTTCTTATGCTTTCTATAATAAATGCTTGCTGTTTGCTCATTTTTGTTGTGTTTATTTTGTTACTGAGAAGAAAGTGCACGGCACATATTTACATATTCATCTAAACGTCGCTCTCAGCAGTGTGGGCGGCGTCACATGTTCACATATCGCTGGTCACGCATTTCAAACTTCGTTTTACTCCTAAACGAAGAACAAAAACAAACTTCGTTTGAAGTATATCGGGGCCTTTAATCACTTAATTATATCATTAACTGTCAGGGTTGGAGTTAAACACTGCAGGAATGTGGATCTCGAGGTCTGGATTTGAGGGAAGGGGATATATAGTGTTAAACCGTTTAAAGCGGAACTCAGTAAGATTTGCGAAGCTCCCCCTACAGGTTCCTTCAGTGAATCACACTGTCGTAAATACTCCAAGCGCAGCTCTGGACTACAACGACTACAACGCTCACCAACGCAGTAGTTTTGCAAAAACAGTACAAGAAATCTCGATGGAGGTGGGTAATTTTCGAAATTGTCTTATAAAGTGAGGTCGCTATGTGTATATTGAATTACCGTAAAGCATTTTGTCACTCTCGCGTGAACGTGAACATGAGGCGAGATTGTTTTGGGTCGGCGCAGCTCAACTTGCAAGTGCTGTTTTCTGGCGTAGACGTGCCAGAGGGGGTTAGTGCATGCCTCAAACACACAAGTCATTTAACCATCGTAAGGACTTAGAAAACTATTTATGAAGGTAAAAAAGTCAAGGTCTAATTAGGCATACTAGAAACTTCCTGGCAGAAGTGTTGAGGCAAGTTAGAACTAAACTATGCAGGACAGTGGCCCTCCAGGACCAAGTTTGGAGACCACCGCTTTTGCTTAGATGATGATAAGTTTCATCTACATTTCATTTTCACAGTGTTTTTTCACATGTGGTTTGAATTGTTCTAAATTTTATGCTACATTTTTAAAGTTCACACTTATTGGTATATCATGATTACATGATACATATTTGATGTGATTGACAGGATGAGATGAACGAGCTCCTCCTGAACCTTCATTTAGAGCCTCATTTAAATACAGAATGAGTTCATTTGCATATTGATCAGATGCTTCAGTGCTCTGAGAGTGTTTATAGTGCTGTGAGTTTAACACTTCATCACTGACACACACAACAATCTTCATCAACATGACCTTCATCATCATCTGGACGCTCTTATACTGCTTTATACTACAAGGTGAACACTATAAATTTAAAATAAATCATTTAAGCTGTATAGCCTAATTTAATACATCTTAAAAATGTCAAATAATTTATTTTTTGGACTCATAAATTGTTTGTTTTTCAGACTGTAGAGCTCAGATCACAGTGACTCAGACTCCTGCAGTGAAAACTGTCACACCAAGAGAAAATGTTGAGATGAGCTGTAAACTCAGTAGTAGTGCTGATACCTGCAGCTCAGCATACTGTGTGTCCTGGTACTTACAGAAACCTGGAGAAGCTCCTAAACTCCTGGTTTATTATACAAACAGCCTCCAGTCAGGAACTCCATCTAGATTCAGTGGCAGTGGATCTAACAGTGATTTCACTCTGACCATCAGTGGAGTCCAGACTGAAGATGCTGGACATTATTACTGTCTGAGTTATCACTACATCAACAGTAAAGATGTGTTCACACAGTGATAAAGAGTCGTACAAAAACCTCCGTCAGTCAGAGTCACAGTGACTGAACTGATACTGCAGCTGCTCACACACTTTCACACACTTTCACACACTCACACACACTCAACAGCAGAAGGTTTTCAAACACACAGATCTAAAATCTACAAATGTTTCTTTCTCATAAACTTTCATCAAGTCAAGTCAGCAGACCAAACACATCTGAAACCAGACAAAATGGACCTGATGGACTCATAGATTTCTGGTTTATACTTCATAGTATTCAGTAGGTTCTCCTCATATTTTGGTCAATGAATTTCCATGACTTTTCCAGTCATCTGTCATCATAAAAATCATATTTTCACTCATTCATTCACATAAAGCAAATTCTAACCAATAAAATATTTAGAGCTTTGGCTTTGTTTTACATTTTACAAACTTTATCTTCTCTGTTCCTGATGGATAGTTTTTGCTGCCCCCTGTTGGTCATTGGTCTCATGTGCACCACATATTCACAACACATGCTCAAACAAGAATGAAGACATTTTTTCAAAATTATGCAGTAGAAATGAAAATCATACGGTTTTAAACATGCATATGAGGGAGAGTAACATATTTTTAGGTTAAAGCTGCAGTCCGTAACTTTTTGGGTTAAAATGATCCAAAATCAATTTATTAGCAAGTACATAACCAGCCAGTGTTCAAAACTATCTCATTATCTGAGCTTGATTCACAACGGTAAGCTTGTAATAATGTTTTATAATAAGAGTGACCTGGTTGTCAGCAAAGCATTTTTAAAATTGAACATTGGTCTGGGGAGTTTGCTATGTGTTTCCTACTGCACAAGAGGTGTGATCAACGAGCATTAGTCACGCAATTGGATAGTCTTTCAACCAATCAGATCAACGATCCGGGTGACGTACTTTTGCAGAGCGATGCGAAAACTCCAGACAGGTTTAGTTTGTATTGGTTTGTAGCATTGATCAGCGGTTTGCAGAAGCAGCAATGGCATCGAGCGACTTTTGCAGGTTGTGCAAAAAAACATGAAAGTGAGTGGCATTTACACCCAGTCGAGCGATTTGTTTGCTAAACTAAAGAAGTCATTTAGCATCGATGAGAGTTTAAAAGGAATTGGATTGACGGTCGTGCGAGAGACGTCATCGTGTTAAACCCGCCCAGAGCCACAGAAAGAGCTCTGTACCCACCAATAGCGAGCAAGGTGAATAAGCCAGTCTGTGATTGGTTCCCGCAAAAGTGTAACAGATGCAGCAGAAATGAATGTACGGGTTTCCAGACTGAGTTGCCGGGCGAAATCAAATCACTGGCAGATCAGGCTGGGTTTACCCAGTCTAGTGACCTGGTGGATTTCCGTTGGAAATTTGAGCATGCAGCAGTTCGTCTGTGCGTCATTACGTCACGTCCGTAAACAGAAAGGAGGAGTCCAGGCTAGTTGGTTTTATCATGTGAGGATGCTGCTGGTAGCAGATCATTTATAGCCTGTTCTCACAGCAGCTGAAATAATTAAACTTATCATTTTGATGGCGGATTGTAATCCAGAAAGATCCAAATGACAGTCATCAGTGACAACTGGAGATTCACCTGTAGTCAAAAAGCAAAAGACTTTGGACTGTGGAGTGGCTACAGAAATTGAAATCATATTCAGTCAATGCTGATGTTATTAACATTAACAATTTGAGAACAAAGTATAACAGTAATAATAATTTGCACGGTTTGGCGCGATCCGAGCTAAGCGATTGTTAGATTTAATAACCATTGGCAGTGTGATTTATTGTAGGCCTAATGCTTTTTTCCTCAGTTGTTCAGAACAAAAGTGGCAGAAATGTTACTTGTTCAGATGATATTTTCCAGTGAAAATTCTTATATTGGTCATACTTTCAAGACGTAGAATCTGTGATCCTGAAGTACAGTATCCACACCGGTGTAGTGATTGACAGCAAGCATTAGATTCATCCACTGAGGAGCTGTGCCGATGCACATCGCACGTAACAATAACTATTCCACATTTGACTGCAATCGCAGGCTTCAAACAGAAGATGGCGACAGCGAGGAAAAATGGCAGACTGCAGCTTTAAATATTCCCTCAAGACTCTGAGAAGAACCTGTTCTCTGTTTGAAATCGCCCTATATTGCCTACATTACTCCACCCAAATGTGCCACACAAGTCCTGAAAGCGTCTCGATCGCCCCCAGGTGGCTGGATGCAGTATAGATCATAAACCCCGCCCTCTCCATGTAATCAAATGAGATGTGAGACAAACTAAACAATAAAATTACACTTCAAATACATTTTTTCCAAAGATGGTTTCTGTCATTTTATATAGACATAATGGGTTGTTCTGCAGTAAAGGAGGAAAAAACAGGACAAACAAAAACAGTGAAAATACTGCAGAGCTCAAAACAGAAGCAGCCATCTTGATGTACCAACTCTCTGCAGGATCACTTCTGCATTTTGTCTCAGTAACATCTGGCACAGCACTGCAAACCGTTTTCACT
Source organism: Megalobrama amblycephala (assembly GCF_018812025.1). Lineage (NCBI taxonomy): Eukaryota > Metazoa > Chordata > Actinopteri > Cypriniformes > Xenocyprididae > Megalobrama > Megalobrama amblycephala. The sequence continues at coordinate 31,423,894 of NC_063053.1, read as the reverse complement.
AGTGGTTAATTGTGGATACATCACAGAAGAATATGATATTTTACACTTGCTGTTTAAAGGGTTCATGACATGAGAAATTATTCTTGGTCTTTTGGCATATAAGAGGTCTTTGTATCATTATTACATCCTGCAAGTTCCATAATCAAAACGTCCTCGTCGTCAATAAAAAAATCATTTCTATAATCAAGCTGTAAAAAAGCTTTGTTTGTAACAGAGGTGGCGTGTGACGTCACATGGGCACAATCATTTGCATACGACTTTTACATTATCGCAACATTGGCCCCGCCCACTGGTGTTCAGTCGATCAGCAGCGAGTGGATCTAAAGTAGGCCGAGATGTTTATGATAAGATTGTGATAATAACAAGATTGAGATGTCACACAGATGTTGTGCTGTTCCTGTCTGTGGAAAAACATCATCTTTCATCAAGTTTCCAAAGGATCCTGATGTCAGAGAAAAATGAATTCAGTTTATTTTAACGAACGTCCTACAGTCACATTAGCACATTAAATATTTTTATTTAATTATTAGTGATTGATGGTAAAAATCAGCCTAAGAAGGACCAAACCAGTTCCTCAACACCAAAACAAAGAGACTTCCATGTGGGATCAAAGAAATCTCATGGAAAATACTGATAAACTAAGAGGCGTTAAGTGTGTTGACGTCCACACAAGAGAAAATACATCATTCACCTCTCTGTGTTTAAAGTCACTGAGAAATCAAAATGGACAATTATTGTTTTTTATGGAATGTTGCAGTATTTATTATACATGATTTATCAATGCACATCATTAATTTTTAATATTCAGCTAAGTTTTTAAATTTCACACTTATATTTGATGTTGTGATTGACAGGATGAGATGAACGAGCTCCTCCTGAACCTTCATTTAGAGCCTCATTTAAATACAGAATGAGTTCATTTGCATATTGATCAGATGCTTCAGTGCTCTGAGAGTGTTTATAGTGCTGTGAGTTTAACACTTCATCACTGACACACACAACAATCTTCATCAACATGACCTTCATCATCATCTTCATCTGGACTCTCACAGCGTTTGCTCAAGGTTTGTGGAGCACAAGTTTGATATCAATTCATTTCTTCAAGTATATTGTCAAAGTTTTGAGTTGATTTTCTTCTTGTTGTGTGTTTCAGAGTGTAGAGGACAGATCACCGTCACTCAGAGTCCCTCAATGACAGCAGCTCAACCAGGACAAACTGTGAACATCAACTGTAAAACCAGCACAGATGTGTACAGAAGGACTGATGGGAATCAGTGTTTAGCCTGGTACTTACAGAAACCTGGAGAAGCTCCTAAACTCCTGATTTATTATACAAACACCCTCCAGTCAGGAACTCCATCTAGATTCAGTGGCAGTGGATCTAACAGTGATTTCACTCTGACCATCAGTGGAGTCCAGACTGAAGATGCTGGACATTATTACTGTCAGAGTTACCACTGGATCAACAGTAAAGCAGTGTTCACACAGTGATAAAGAGTCGTACAAAAACCTCAGAGTCACAGTGACTGAACTGATACTGCAGCTGCTCACACACTTTCACACACTTTCACACACTTTCACACACACTCAACAGCAGAAACACAAATATGATCTTAATATCAGCTTTGTTGAGCTTCATCAGTATTTCTTCAGATAATTAGAAATTCTTTTGATGTTATCATGATTTTTAGATCATTTATGGTTTATTTATCCTCATTTCCACTCACTCAATATTTTAAAATCATTGATATTTTTGATCATGTACTTTTATTATTTTTTTCTTCCTAATCTTAGTTATACAGTAAAGATCTGAGGAACTGAAGCTGTCGATCACACAGCGAGAGTTTATCTGGACACTTCCCAAAACTCCTGTTATAATCAGTGATGCTCTTACACTACACAATCAATCTCTGACTGGATTTACATCGTGTTTGCATTGTTAGTTATGGTGAAAGCATTTCTGGAGTGCAGAAATTTAGTTGTAATGACGAGATCACTGCATTCACACCATCAACAGACTGTCTGTCATCTGCTCAGTTTCTCATCACTGCAACCTTCCCTGTGATGAACAGATCTAAATATAAGACAATAATCAACACTTTTCACCATTCGTTAATCTAATTAGAGGATGTACATGTGCATTAAAGCTGTCTGAAGACCAAGAGTTTGTCTTACATTGGCCATATAACCAGTTACGTCCAATTTGTCACTATATTAGGCAGCCTGTATGTATCCTTTGGCTCAACCAATGACTTTAGGCCAGAACTACAGTACCTGTTTGTCACTTTGGGCACAATTACACATAGTACTATAAAATAACTATTGTCAATATTGAGTTTAACAAACAAGGGCTCGTACAGCCACGGTTGATTTCATTTGCCGGAGCGGCTGAGAAGAGAGCGCTGTCATTATACAGTACAAGAGCGGCCTCTAGAGGCGAAATAAAAACTATCACTGATACCTCGTAGAGTTTGTTTTGACACGTGACGTGAGGCTTCACGCTGCACAGAGCGGGACACGTCAAAAACGGATTTAAAACATAGACAACAAAACGGTATGTTATACAGTGTACATTACAGTACATGTTTTCATATCATTATATAGTAATTAGTTTGTTGAGTAGATGCTGCATTAGTGGAGAACAGTATGTTTGCCGTCGAGGCTGAGAGGATGCTAACATTAGTAGTACCTCAAGCTGTTAAAACAATGTGACAAAAACAGCAACTGTTCAATGTCACGATAGTTACCATTCATTTGCATTAGTTTATATCCATTTGTTCGCTGTTATGCATTCATTATCCAGTAGTTGCATATTTAAACTGAATCCTCATCATGCAGCAACAGAAATATAAATCAGAAATGTATTCGATTTCAGTTCTTTTTTTATCGGCACTGTAACACATTTTGTGATTAGATAATCATCAAGTTTTCTAAAATAGAGGCAAATAATGTGTGAAAGTATACATATAATAGACCTATGCTATGTCTTTGTGTGTAAAGATGGTAATTTTTAAGCAGGACTGTTTGGATTTATATGAAATAGAAACACTTTACAATAAGAGTCCATTTGTAACATTAAATAAGGCTAATAAAAGTACTGTTCATTTTTAATTTCAACATTTACATTTTAACATTTTAAAGTTGTCTCTTACATTAGTTATAATGCACCATGAATTAACATGAATGATCAATGTATAATTAATATATTAGTATTTTTTATATTTAAAAATTACAATAAACATTAATTCAAAGAAACAAAATGTAAGAAAGAGTTAAAACTGAAGACAATCTTTCTGCTCAAACTGTGTATAGAACAATTTTAAATATTTTTTGCTCATTTTGTATTTTACATTTACTTGTACTTTTACTTTCAATACTTAAGTACGTTTCATATAAAAAAAAAATACTTTTCGTACTTGAGTAGAAAAAATATCACATACTTTAAAACTTTTACTCAAGTAACATTTCTAAACAGTGACTTTAACTTCTACCAAAGTAAGTAAGATATCTATACTTTTACTCAAGTATGGTTTTCGAGTACTTTATACACCACTGATGTTTCTTTATATCAAAGATGGACATGTGAAATGTTTTGTGAAATCTCAATGAAACCACATTAAACCATCTTAAACCTGTCACTGCTGAAGCGTTTGCATAGAGAGAGTGTTTTACATGAGCGACACACGCTTCAGTGCTCTGCATGTGTTTATAACTCTGTCAAACATCAAACATGATCAACAACTGTTTTTCACTAGAACTGAACCTACAACCAACAAAAATGACTTTCAGCACCATATTGATCTGGACGCTGGCAGTATTATGTCGAGGTTTGTGTCAGTAAAGATTACAGACATTATTTACTTGTTATTTTTATGTGTTGTGAAGATATATGGTTGTAAAAGTGTTTGTGATTTCTAATCTTTCTCTCTTGTCAGAATCTGTTGGTCAGGTGACAGTGACTCAAACTCCCTCAGAGCTGCTCTCTCAAACTGGACAATCAGTCACTGTGACCTGTAAAACTAGCAGAGATCCAGTCTCCTGGTGTGATGGCAAACACTGTCTTGCCTGGTACTTACAGAAACCTGGAGAAGCTCCTAAACTCTTGATTTATTATATAAACACCCTCCAGTCAGGAACTCCATCTAGATTCAGTGGCAGTGGATCTAACAGTGATTTCACTCTGACCATCAGTGGAGTCCAGACTGAAGATGCTGGACATTATTACTGTCAGAGTTACCACTACATCAACAGTAAATCTGTGATCACACAGTGATAAAGAGTCGTACAAAAACCTCCGTCAGTCAGAGTCACAGTGACTGAACTGATACTGCAGCTGTTGTGTCGTCAGTGCAGCACAAAAACAACCAAACGTGATAATATTGAGCACAATTATCAGAATCATCAAAAATCAATATATGAAAGTGAAGAGATTGTGATTTTTCATGTTCAGTGACAAGTTGAGAAATTATAATGATTTTAGGAAGAACTGAACAACCTTTCTATGAATGAGATACACCAATCCACCTTAATGTTCAACACAGGAGCTGTTTTCCATTCATGATCCACTATAGGGAAATAACAAGAAGAATATCAAAGTGCAGTAAACTTTAAAACTATTTGTGCTACAAACCAGTGTGTTTATAATGAAGTCAATACATTAAAATAATATGGTAAAAAATACCAGTTTGCCATATCAAGCAGCATAACAAGCTGGGCTGTGTTTCCTAAAACCATCGTAGGCCTAAATAGATCATCGTAGAGCCTTTGCCACCAATGATCTCTACGATCAACTTAATTCTTAGATGCTTTTGGGAAACACAGCCCTGTTTTATACAGCTAATTATAACTGGAAGCGAATGACACTGGAAGCCAGAAATAAAAACATAGAAAAAAATAGAAAATCACTTTCAGTGTCAGTGTCAGCAATATAATGAATCTATATTGCATTAAAATAATTATTTGATCACAACACATCACATAAACATCTTCACACAGAGATTGATGAAGAATAAAATCTAAAGATTTCCAAATATCTAAACAAGTGAGAAACAATTAATGACCACAAATATCAGTTTTCATCTGTACATGGACATTTTCATTTCTGAGTGATAGATTTCAACAAACAGAAACAAACAGATCATGCAGACGACAAGTTCAACATCTAAACTGCTGCACATTTACTGAATGTTCAGACTTGAACTGCTGGTCAACAGTCTGACAGCTTATAAAAGCTCAAAATGACTGTTTAATACTCTCAACATCACAAAACACCTGCAGTCCAGTGATTCTCAGATCGAGTTTTTGTGCGTTTGTGTTTTTCTCAGTATAATGTGTCGATGACGAGAGAAATAAACCGATGGAGGGTTTTTGCTCAGAGAGTCACTTTGCATCGGCTCATGCTTCAGCGCTCCGAGTGTTTATAGCGTTCAGACTCAAACACTTTATAACACACTGCTGTTTACCACGGTACAAACCCAACAAACACCATGAATCTCTTCAGCAGCTTCATCTGGATTCTGGCAGCTTTTATTCCAGGTAACAGATGTGAAAGCTCGTCATTTCTGAGTCTTTAATGTTCATTTCATCTGATTAAACATATTAATGTTGTTGTCGACAGCATCCAGAGGAATCACTGTGACTCAGCCTGAAGCTGTGACTGTTTCTGAAGGACAAAACGCCAAAATAGAGTGTAAAACTGATACTGGGATAACTAACTGGGGTTTAGCTTGGTATCAGCAGAAACATGGAGAAGCTCCTGAATTTTACATTTATGGGCTAAATAACGATGACAGTTTCAGTCAGTTCACAGTGACTGGAAGACCTGGAGGAACTGATTTCACTCTGACCATCAGTGGAGTCCAGACTAAACATGCTGGACATTATTACTGTCAGAGTCGACACTATATCAACAATAACTATGTGTTCACACAGTGATAAAGAGTCGTACAAAAACCTCCGTCAGTCACAGTGAAAATTTTCATTAGTATTAAATTAAATATAAAGTTTTTTCACATGGTAAATACTTAAACTATAACACTCTTTATCTTGTTAAATGAATCTAACACTATATCTGTGAGGTTCATGATCATGTTCTTGTTTCATCATGTATCTGCAGGTGTTTTCATGCTCCATTGAGTGAAGTTTATTTATAAAATATGAGCTAAAGCCCTGATCCAATGAAAGACCCGAAACAGAAAGGACACACTGACATAAAGCTACATTTGTGTTTTATTTATTTAATTTTAATATAACAGTGACTGAATGATAAAGCACTGAAAAATGACATTGCAAATGAGAAACGAGTTGCGGTGTTGATGAGTGTAATGGGTTCATCTACATAAGGACTGCTGTGAAGCTTAATTGCTCCAGATAAGCCCAATGTGAAGTCATATGAAGTCATTGCAACTGTTTTGAAAGAACATTTCTCTCAGAAACCGATCGTGATTGCAGAAAGATTTAGGTCTCATAACCGCAGTCAACAGGTCATCTCCACTGTGACATGCAGCAAATGGATCACGCCGATCGAGCCAGTTGTTAAAGGAATGGAGATGTGAGGATTTGTGGAGATTTGAAGGTAACAGTGAATCCGGGCCTTTGTGTTGAACGTTACCCAATTCCACGAATAGAGGATTTATTCACATCATTGGCAGAGGGACAACGCTTCACCAAACTGAACCTCTCCAGTGCAGACTTACAAGTGCCCTTGACAGAAACATTCACACAAATGCCTCACTATCTCCACGTCAAAGAGGCTCTTCTGTTACAATCGATTACCATTTGGTATTGCTTCAGCTCCTGCAATTTTTCAAAGGGCCATGGATCAGATTTTACAAGGCCTTCCCAATGTTCATTGCTATCTAGTGACATCTCAATGTAGACGCAGTCCTCAGTCGTCTGGATGAGTTTGGGCTGTGTGTCCAACACGAGAAATGTGAATTCTTTAAAGATTTGCTGCAGTATTTGGGCACATCATTCATGATCAGGGTCTTCATAAGACACCAGAAAAGGTCAGGACGATCGTGGATGCGTCTGCACCGAATAACGTCAGTCAACTTCGTTCATTTCTTGGACTATTACAGTCGATTTATCCCTAACCTTGCATCAGTGTTAGCAAGAAATTACACAAGAAAGTACTGAATTTCTACCAATATCTGAACAGGCGAAAGTTTAAAACGCTTACAGACCACCGTCTGCTGACAACAATCTTCAGTCCAACAAAAGCCTTTCCATCCATGGCTGCAGCTCGGACGCAGAGAAAGACAAATACATAATTCACCTGTTAAAGTCACCATGAAATCAAAATTGACAATTCTTGTTTTGTTTTTTTATGGAATGTTGCAGTATTTATTATAAAATGCTTATCAATGCACATCATTATTTTTTAATATTCAGCTAAGTTTTTAAAGTTCACACTTATATTTGATGTTGTGATTGACAGGATGAGATGAACGAGCTCCTCCTGAACCTTCATTTAGAGCCTCATTTAAATACAGAATGAGTTCATTTGCATATTGATCAGATGCTTCAGTGCTCTGAGAGTGTTTATAGTGCTGTGAGTTTAACACTTCATCACTGACACACACAACAATCTTCATCAACATGACCTTCATCATCATCTTCATCTGGACTCTCACAGCGTTTGCTCAAGGTTTGTGGAGCACAAGTTTGATATCAATTCATTTCTTCAAGTATATTGTCAAAGTTTTGAGTTGATTTTCTTCTTGTTGTGTGTTTCAGAGTGTAGAGGACAGATCACCGTCACTCAGAGTCCCTCAATGACAGCAGCTCAACCAGGACAAACACTTATAATACACTGTAAAACTAGCAGTGATGTGTACAAGGATAGTAATGGGGGTCGTTTAGCCTGGTACTTACAGAGACTCGGAGAAACTCCTAAACTCCTGATTTATTATGTAAACCGCCTCCAGTCAGGAACTCCATCTAGATTCAGTGGCAGTGGATCTAACAGTGATTTCACTCTGACCATCAGTGGAGTCCAGACTGAAGATGCAGGACATTATTACTGTCAGAGTTTCCACTATCCAAACAGTCAACGTGTGTTCACACAGTGATAAAGAGTCGCACAAAAACCTCCGTCAGTCAGAGTCACAGTGACTGAACTGATACTGCAGCTGCTCACACACTTTCACACACTTTCACACACTACTGACACACAGAGGACAAACACAGGAACTACACATGTGCTCAAAACTGACTTATGACTGAAATCAGCTCTATTAGACTGTGATCTGTCCTGTGACAGACGGGTTTGACTCAAATATGCTCAGAATCAGAGAAAACAGTGTGTGTAAATTAATATGAAATCAAACTAACAGTAATGGTGTCATATGTTGTTTTGTTTTTGTACATTAAACTACACTAAAGTCATGGTGTATCAGTAACATGCAGATGTTTTCAAGCAGCTCCTTCATCTAAAGCTGTTTCTAAATGTATTACTCATAACTCATTTCTCATGAGCAGAAGTGAAAGTGTTCCAGTTGAGAGCGTTGAACCAATCAAAGAGTGAAACTGTGAGTTTGAGGTGAAAATCACATTTGCATTGGCAGGTTTAGTGATTGTGATCCTCTCAGAATAGAGCAGCTCCGTCTCCAGTGACCATGTTCAAACCCCAAGAGCTTCATTTGACATTTCCTGCTAAATGCAGCTGTTCTCAACTATTACAATCCAATCAAAAGCAGCTGAAACTTTAGTGCAGGACTTTGAATGAACGACACACTGATCAATGATGCAGTCGGACACAAATGTAACGCGTTCAGAAGCTTTATTGAATGAACAGCAATGGCAGCACATTGAAAGACTGCTTCAGTATTGAGCTGTAAATCACGTGACTGCTGCGAATCCTGCCGGACGCTCAGATACGGCTCGTCTGGACCGGAGAAACATCAGCACTGGGAGCTCTTGAGGAACGAGGCCTCGTGATCAGCTCCGTCATGTCTTACTCTGCAGACGAAGCGATCCGCGCCTTCCCAGCGTGCTTTGCTGAGGCTCAGGACGCTGCTGCGGCTGTAGCGTCCGTCCCGCTCGCTCTCTGCGCTGGTCTGAACCCCCTCGGTGACCTCTGACCCGTCCAGCGTCCAGCTCACCGTCGCCCCCTGTGGAGAGTAAGAGCTGAGCAGGCAGAGCAGTGCGGCTGAGTCTCCAGAGATCTGCAGAGAAGAGGGCGGCAGCAGAGACACGGAGGGCTTCACTGCGGGACCAGCTGCACAAACACACACAAACAACACCAACGTCTTTAGATCATCAATTAGTCAGATGTCACACACAGTAATGGAGGAAAAATCACAATCATTTCATCTTTACAGAAATTCACATCACTGCTTTCTTTCATAAACCACATAGTAATGATCCTGCATTTAAATTTCAATATTTGCAGTTCAAATAAAATATTCACTGATACTAAATATATGAAGTATAAGATATATGAATAAATATAAATCAGTTCTCTGAAGCAGACATGATATACAGCAAATATTACAGTCATTTCATCTTTTCTGAATAAGGTTCAGTTTAATCTCAAACTCATTTTAAAAACATTGTCCACAAACTGATGATTTATATGTAGAAAACAAATTTAAATGATCATTTAATTAACTGTAATTTAAAAAAAAAATATTAAGACATTTATATTATAATTATCAGCAAATGTCAGTTAAAATTATATATATATTTTTTCAAATCTTTCTCTTTGTCTGATGATGACGTCTACAAAATTAGAATTATTTTGTTCGTATCATCAAACTTTTGTTTCATGCATTACAAAATTTCTGAATTATTAAATTTACCAAAAATTATGGACACAATTATGTATTTTAAGAAATAATTGAAAATTTCAGAAAATATTGCAATCAATATATTAAAAAACAAACAATGTTAGTTAATATAATATCTGAAATTACTTTTGTAAAAAGAAATAAATATATAAAAGCATCAAAATATACCTTGCAATGAAAAAAGATAAATATCATGAAATATCACTGAATATAAACATGTAATTGTGAAACAGCAGACAAATTTAAAGAAACAATGAAACAATTTACTATGAAATATTGTAGTTAATTTTTTTCAAACAATTTTATAATTTTTAAAAACTTTTTGCAAAATGCTTGTTTGAATAATCTAAAAACAAAACAATTATATATAAACATTTTTAGAGAATTTTAGAGACTTACTGATGGTCAGTTTAGTTCCTCCACCGAAAGTGTACCACAGTGCTTCATTCTAGTGAAAGCGTCGTACAAAAACCTCCGTCACACTCAAATGAACACAAACTCCAGCAGAGAAAGAGACGAACGACACTCACACACACTGATATGAGACTCAACAGCAGCTCTTCTCAACATTAAATAATGATTATTGGACTGAAGTGACTTTCACAGAAACAGCCTCATCATCTCTAAATGTCTCTTGATGCATGAAAACTATTAAATCTGAATAAATAATATAATCAGAAAGACTCTGTACTGATCATCACACATCTGAACTGTGAGTTTCTAAATGATCATGTATTTCTCAAAGCATTTTAATAAATATTTGAATAAAATATAGCTGCAAGCAGCAATTACTGGGCCAAGCACAAAAACGGCACAATAAGCCAGCCAACATGGCTGTGAGCATCAGACTAACTGAAAAAACAGTAGTGAGCAATTAAAGACCTATTAAGATCATTTTAGGCAAAAGAGCTGAAAAATGATAAAAAAAATGGGGATTTACTGGTTCATCACTTTCGACCAATAGGTGGCGTTGTGTACAAATTGTTGTGGTATGGTCAGAGTGAGGTGACAATGACACTTGCAAAGTTTGGTGTCAATATGTCAAAGCACTGAAGAGATACAGCTTCAAGAGTAATTTTTGCATCATGGCTCAAATTCATTGCTCCGTTATACGAAAACGGTTTCACGTATCGACTTGAAATCCATAACTTTTTGTCGGCATGGTCTGAAGATGATACGGTTCAATTTTGGTGAAAATCGAAGCAACGGTCTAGGAGGAGTTCGAAAAAGTAGGTTTTTAAAGAAAAACAATATGGCGGACAGGAAATTCAGTTGACTATGGCAAATTTGATATCTATGTTCTCAGCATGACCCAAGGAATCTACTGAGACCAGTTTCATTATAATCGGTTAAAATAGTCAAAAGTTATTAGCATTTTTGTAAATTTTGTTATAACTTCTGACCACAAGGTAGCGCAGTGCCGAAACTTCTCAGGCTCCTTCAGGGCATTGTCCTGATGACCCATACCGAGTTTCGTAACGATACGCTAATGCGTTCGTAAAATACAGCATTTTAGCACAAAATTCAAAATGGCCGAAGTGGGAAAATTGGATATTATTCGACTCGGCGTGATTCCCTGAATCCAACGAGACCAAATTTATGATTTTTGGACAAACCCATCAGAAGTTATAAGCAAAAATAGCCATTTTTCATATCTCCGCACCAGTAGGTGGCGCTGCGCCGAAACACTGCATGGTGCCTCAGGTCATGCTTGTGATGACATATACCAAGTTTGGTCTGAATATGATAAAGTGTTGCGGAGATACAGCCTTACTTCTATTTTCGGAAGCGCTACGTACAATTCGTTCGCGTGTTTTTCGAAAACGGTTTGAAGAATCGACTTGAATTCCATAACTTTTTTGTTGTCATGGTCTGAAGATGACCTGGTTCAATTTTCGTGAAAATCGGAGTAACGGCCTAGGAGGAGTTCGAAAAAGTAGGTTTTTCAGAAAATTCGAAATGGCGGAAAAATTTTCATGACGGAAAATGACGAATTTTGTTTCTAACCCTTATGGTTCAAAAGTTATTAACATAAACATAAGTGCAACTTTGGACAGGTGGTGGCGCTAGAGGGATTGAGTTAGAGACTCCAAATTTGCTATGGACATAGATCAGACTGTCCTCTAACTGTGTGCCAAATTTCATAACTTTCCCGCAAACGGTTCTATGGGCTGCCATAGACTTCAAGAGCGGAAGAAGAAGAAGAAGAAGAATAAAAAAAAAAAAGAACGCCAACGGATACAATAGGTGCCTACGCACCTTCGGTGCTTGGCCCCTAATAATAAAGTTTTGATGACCTGTGACCTCTGGAATGACCTTTGACCTCTCATGGAGTTCACAGTGAAATACTTGTTTCTTTTAGAGATTCAACTCTGTCATTTGATTCATCAGAAACCTGTAGTCTGAACCAGAGACTGAATGAAAAAGAAATGATTTATAAACGTGTTCAGAAGTGAAAACACTCGTCTGTTGGATCATGAGAATAAAACACATTTAAAGCCTCAAAACTGATCAGTTTCATCTGCATGTGCTCATTTTCACGTGTGTTTTACTCCAGCAGGGTTTTTGCTCAGAGAGTCACTTTGCATCGGCTCATGCTTCAGCGCTCCGAGTGTTTATAGCGTTCAGACTCAAACACTTTATAACACACTGCTGTTTACCACGGTACAAACCCAACAAACACCATGAATCTCTTCAGCAGCTTCATCTGGATTCTGGCAGCTTTTATTCCAGGTAACAGACGTGAAAGCTCGTCATTTCTGAGTCTTTAATGTTCATTTCATCTGATTAAACACATTAATGTTGTTGTCGACAGCATCCAGAGGAATCACTGTGACTCAGCCTGAAGCTGTGACTGTTTCTGAAGGACAAAACGCCAAAATAGAGTGTAAAACTGATCCTGGGATATATAGCTGGGGTTTAGGTTGGTATCAGCAGAAACATGGAGAAGCTCCTAAACTCATTATTTATGGGGTAAATAGTCGTTATGATGAGAGTTTAAGCCGATTCAGTGGGAATGGAGAAGAAGGTGGGACTGATTTCACTCTGACCATCAGTGGAGTCCAGACTGAAGATGCTGGACATTATTACTGTCAGAGTTTCCACTATCCAAACAGTAAATATGTGTTCACACAGTGATAAAGAGTCGTACAAAAACCTCCGTCAGTCAGAGTCACAGTGACTGAACTGATACTGCAGCTGCTCACACACTTTCACACACTTTCACACACTCAACATATTATAATAAATATCAGTTTTGTTGAGCTTCATCAGTATTTGACATTTTTAATCACAATTCATTTTAAGTCATTTTTGTCTCCTTTTATTTTCAGTCCTTCAAATTTAGTCACTTTTGATCTTCACTTCAGTGGACATTTTTCCATCCTTCATATATCTTTTTTTTTTCTTGCATTTATGATTTATCCTCATTCTTCTTTCTAAACTGAATCATCATCAGCATCATAAACATGTTCTGTTTGATCAGTTTAATAAGTCTTTAATTTATTAAGTTCATTCCTCATAGTACAGATATGCAACTTTATACAGCACTTTGGTCAACTAAGGTTGTTTTAATTGTGCTTTATAAATAAATTGAACATTGAACATTCATAATGCAGATATTAACAGCATCATATATATAAACACATTCATCAACTTCAGAGCAGATGATAATGAAAATAATTTATATAAATGTCTATAAATGGATTAACAATGATATAAAAAATAATTTTAAAACTAAAGACCAGATTACCCAACAGCTGTTGTCCACCATCAAAAACATCTGCATGTCACCATATATTTTTACATTTATTTTATAAATATTTATAAAAGTGAAGATGTTTCTATCATGTGATTCACAATCAAACTGATTGATTCAGTGATTGACAGAGACTCGTGTGTGATGATCCTCATGTCTGTTCAGAAACTGCAGGAACACACATGGATTTGGAGTTAATTTGGGGATTAACAGTGACGTTTCAATCCAACTAAAATATTCTCAGAGTCTCACAGCAGATATTCAGATTAATATACTGAAGTTGGTCTTGTAGATTTATTCAGAAGTGAATGGTGCCATTTTTAACAGTTTGTCTATTAGAAGATTGAATGATATGAAAAAGACTGATTTTTACTAGATGTTCACTTCAGTAATGTTATTTTGTGTCTGTTAATGAGTGACTGTCTTCAGGTAAATGATCTGGAGTGTGTTTGCATATTGATCAGATGCTTCAGTGCTCTGAGAGTGTTTATAGTGCTGTGAGTTTAACACTTCATCACTGACACACACAACAATCTTCATCAACATGACCTTCATCATCATCTTCATCTGGACTCTCACAGCGTTTGCTCAAGGTTTGTGGAGCACAAGTTTGATATCAATTCATTTCTTCAAGTATATTGTCAAAGTTTTGAGTTGATTTTCTTCTTGTTGTGTGTTTCAGAGTGTAGAGGACAGATCACCGTCACTCAGAGTCCCTCAATGACAGCAGCTCAACCAGGACAAACTGTGAACATCAACTGTAAAACCAGCAGTAATGTGTATTATCATAGTTCTTTTGGACATTATTTAGCCTGGTACTTACAGAAACCTGGAGAAGCTCCTAAACTCCTGATTTATTTAGCAAGCACCCTCCAGTCAGGAACTCCATCTAGATTCAGTGGCAGTGGATCTAACAGTGATTTCACTCTGACCATCAGTGGAGTCCAGACTGAAGATGCTGGACATTATTACTGTCAGAGTTACCATGAAGTCAACAGTAAAGATGTGTTCACACAGTGATAAAGAGTCGTACAAAAACCTCCGTCAGTCAGAGTCACAGTGACTGAACTGATACTGCAGCTGCTCAAAGGAGGATCTGAAACAACATCGTCACACAAACATCTGAAATAAAATCATCAAAATTAATCTTCCACTCTTAATAATTATAGAGGTCAGAAAGAGATTTTGTGCTCTTATAGATCAGTCACACGTTTGAGATCTGACTGATTTCAGTTGCTGCATTTTATTAATAATAGATGTTAATTTTCATAATTCTCCATGGTTATTTGATTTGAGTATCTCATCCTAACATGTCATTTGTACACTATAAACTGTATTCATACTATATACTGCAGACAGTAAGAGTTTTATATCAGCTGCTGTTTTAATTGTAGTCCTGATCAACAGTTCAGTTCAGACACGCCTCTCCCTCCTCTGCACCAATCACAGCCTCTGATCAGAAAGAGCAAGATAAGAATATTAATTTGTGCTTTTAACTGAATTTTTATTGAAAACTTGTTTACTAAACTATGAGAAGATACAAACTGGTATCTGATGATACATGAGCTGATAAACCTCAGTGTAACTGATGAATATGAACAAACCTCTGATCCAATGGAGAGAAACTGGAACAGGAGAAACTTCTTCAGCTGGTACTTACAGAAACCTGGAGAAGCTCCTGAACTCCTGATTTTTTCCACAAACTGCCTCAACAGTGTCATTCACTGAAGTCAAACAGTGAATCTGAGCGAGTTAAACTCATATTTCATCATCAGGTGGAGTGATTGTGTTTCTCTCAGAATAGAGCAGATGTTCATCGTCCTCAGAGGAGTTTGATGATCCTGTGACTCCAGAAACACTCAAAATAACTATTGAGCAGAAAAACATGTAGAAAAGGGTTTTTCAAACTCAAATCAAAGCAAACTTTATAAATCACCTTAAAACAACCGAAGTTGACCAAAGTGCTGTACAGTAAAATATATAAAACAGAAAATACTCAACTCATACAAGACATAAAAACAAAAACAAATTAAGAAACAAATGTCAAAATCAGTCAAAGGCCAAAGAGAAAAGGTGGGTCTTAAGAAGTGACTTAAAAGAAGACAATGAAGAGGCCCGTCTAACGGGCAGAGGCAGATCATTCCACAGTTTAGGAGCTGCTACAGCAAAGGCACGGTCCCCTCTGAGCATCCGTTTGTTTTGGGCACATTCAGGAGCAGCTGATCAGCTGACCTGAGAGAACGGGTGGGTCTATAAGAGTGTAGCAGCTCAGAAACGTAGGGTGGAGCAAGACCATTTAGAGATTTAAAAACAAATAAGAGAATTTGAAAATGGATCCTAAAATGTATGGGCAGCCAGTGAAGTGAAAAATAGGGGAAATGTGCTCGTATTTGCGCGTTCCCGTTAACAGACGTGCTGCAGCGTTTTGAACCATCTGCAGACGAGCAACAGAAGACCCACTAACCCCCACATACAGTGTGTTACAGTAATCCAGCCGAGTGGTAACAAAGGCGTGGATTACTGTCTCAAAGTGTTGCCTCGAAAGAAATGGCTTTACTTTGGCCAGCTGCCTCAATTGAAAAAAGCTTGATTTAACGACCGCCCTGATCTGACTGTCAAGCTTGAGGTCAGCGTCGATTTTAACCCCTAGGTTAGTGATTGTTTGCTTGTTGTACTGGGCCAAGGCCCCCAAATCAACAGAAAGGTCCCAACAGTGCCACCAAAAACCATCACCTCTGTCTTTTTTACATTAAAACTTAAAAAAGTAAGAGACATCCAGGCCTGTATATCAGCAAGACACTCGAGTAACGGTCCGACAGTGTCGTTCTTTTTAAGAGGCACATAAATCATCTGCGTAAAAGTGGAAAGACATGCCATGCTTCCTGATTACTGAACCTAGTGGGAGCAAATACAAAGAGAAGAGAAGTGGGCCTAAAACTGAGCCCTGTGGGACCCCACAAGAGAGAGGAGCAGAGGAGGACTCAGAGTCACCACAACTGACACAGAAAGCCCAACCATCCAGGTAGGACCTAAACCATTCAAGTGCTAATGCTTGATGCCCACCCACTGCTCCAAACGTGAGATCAGGATTTCATGGTCCAGCAGTTAAATCAAGAAGCACAAGAATAACAGAATCACCAGAGTCAGTAGCTAAAAATATATCATTAAACACTTTTAAAAGAGCAGATTCTGTGCTGTGCAAAGTTTTAAAACCGGACTGGAACATTATTATGGGTTTTCAAAAAGGCCATTAATTGACTGCAGACTATCTTTTCAAGGATTTTTGAAAGAAAAGGTAGTTTGGAGATAGGCCTAAAATTTGCAAGATCTACAGGATCCACACCAGGTTTTTTAATCAGAGGTTGCACTACTGCATGTTTAAAATTTTTAGGAGCCACACCTGAAGACAGACTGCTATTAACAACTGCAAGAACATATGGCCCTACAGTAGGAAAGACCTCTTTAAAAAAGCCGAGGAGGAACAGCATCATGTGGAGAACCTGAGGGCTTCAAATGATCAACAGTCTCCTGTAACACAGACAAGGTCACAGGCTCAAACCTGTCAAAAACAGCAGAACAGAGGACAGGGATTGAGGGGTCATAAGCAGAAGGTGAAATAAGAGCTCTAGTGGTAGTGACCTTATCAATAAAAAGTGCATCAATACAGACAGTTTGTGGAGCATTAAGAACAGAATCAATAGTCTTAAACAAAACACGAGGCTTGTTACAGTTTGACAGAATCATTCCAGATAAATACTGTCTTTTAGCATCTTTCATAATTGTCTGATAATGATGCCAGCAGTCCCTTAGCATTTGAAGTGATACATGCAGTCTGTCCTTTTTCCATTTGCGCTCAGCTCTACGGCACTCGCGTCTGACAGCACGAGCCGTGTCATTCAACCAAGGCTCAGAGTTTTTTGCATTTTGAAATGTAGAATCTATAAATGTTCAATAATATAGAAGCAATATCACACTTGTAATCGTGATGTTGGTCTGATATTGGGATTAAACAGCGCTCCTGTTCATCTGATGTTGCTTCATCAATAAAGGATTATATTAACATGTGAAATGTTTTGTGAAATCTC
This sequence comes from Megalobrama amblycephala, assembly GCF_018812025.1. Lineage (NCBI taxonomy): Eukaryota > Metazoa > Chordata > Actinopteri > Cypriniformes > Xenocyprididae > Megalobrama > Megalobrama amblycephala. Next base: position 31,406,261 of record NC_063053.1, on the reverse strand, counting down.
AATGAAACAGCATAAACCAACTTAAACCTGTCACTGCTGAAGCGTTTGCATAGAGAGAGTGTTTTACATGAGCGACACACGCTTCAGTGCTCTGCATGTGTTTATAACTCTGTCAAACATCAAACATGATCAACAACTGTTTTTCACTAGAACTGAACCTACAACCAACAAAAATGACTTTCAGCACCATATTGATCTGGACGCTGGCAGTATTATGTCGAGGTTTGTGTCAGTAAAGATTACAGACATTATTTACTTGTTATTTTTATGTGTTGTGAAGATATATGGTTGTGAAAGTGTTTGTGATTTCTAATCTTTCTCTCTTGTCAGAATCTGTTGGTCAGGTGACAGTGACTCAAACTCCCTCAGAGCTGCTCTCTCAAACTGGACAATCAGTCACTGTGACCTGTAAAACTAGCAGTGATCCAGACTGTCGCTGTAATGGCAAAAAGTGTCTTAGCTGGTACTTACAGAAACCTGGAGAAGCTCCTAAACTCCTGATTTATTTTACAAACCGCCTCCAGTCAGGAACTCCATCTAGATTCAGTGGCAGTGGATCTAACAGTGATTTCACTCTGACCATCAGTGGAGTCCAGACTGAAGATGCTGGACATTATTACTGTCAGAGTTATCACTACATCAACAGTAAAGATGTGTTCACACAGTGATAAAGAGTCGTACAAAAACCTCCGTCAGTCAGAGTCACAGTGACTGAACTGATACTGCAGCTGCTCACACACTTTCACACACTACTGACACACAGAGGACAAACACAGGAACTACACATGTGCTCAAAACTGACTTATGACTGAAATCAGCTCTATTAGACTGTGATCTGTCCTGTGACAGACGGGTTTGACTCAAATATGCTCAGAATCAGAGAAAACAGAGTGTGTAAATTATATGTAGATTCATATGTTGTTTTGTTTTTGTACATTAAACTACACTAAAGTCATGGTGTATCAGTAACATGCAGATGTTTTTCAAGCAGCTCCTTCATCTAAAGCTGTTTATAAATGTATTACTCATAACTCATTTCTCATGAGCAGAAGTGAAAGTGTTCCAGTTGAGAGCGTTGAACCAATCAAAGAGTGAAACTGTGAGTTTGAGGTGAAAATCACATTTGCATTGGCAGGTTTAGTGATTGTGATCCTCTCAGAATAGAGCAGCTCCGTCTCCAGTGACCATGTTCAAACCCCAAGAGCTTCATTTGACATTTCCTGCTAAATGCAGCTGTTCTCAACTATTACAATCAATCAAAAGCAGCTGAAACTTTAGTGCAGGACTTTGAATGAACGACACACTGATCAATGATGCAGTCGGACACAAATGTAACGCGTTCAGAAGCTTTATTGAATGAACAGCAATGGCAGCACATTGAAAGACTGCTTCAGTATTGAGCTGTAAATCACGTGACTGCTGCGAATCCTGCCGGACGCTCAGATACGGCTCGTCTGGACCGGAGAAACATCAGCACTGGGAGCTCTTGAGGAACGAGGCCTCGTGATCAGCTCCGTCATGTCTTACTCTGCAGACGAAGCGATCCGCGCCTTCCCAGCGTGCTTTGCTGAGGCTCAGGACGCTGCTGCGGCTGTAGCGTCCGTCCCGCTCGCTCTCTGCGCTGGTCTGAACCCCCTCGGTGACCTCTGACCCGTCCAGCGTCCAGCTCACCGTCGCCCCCTGTGGAGAGTAAGAGCTGAGCAGGCAGAGCAGTGCGGCTGAGTCTCCAGAGATCTGCAGAGAAGAGGGCGGCAGCAGAGACACGGAGGGCTTCACTGCGGGACCAGCTGCACAAACACACACAAACAACACCAACGTCTTTAGATCATCAATTAGTCAGATGTCACACACAGTAATGGAGGAAAAATCACAATCATTTCATCTTTACAGAAATCCCACATCACTGCTTTCTTTCATAAACCACATAGTAATGATCCTGCATTTAAATTTCAATATTCTCAGTTCAAATAAAATATTCACTGCTACTAAATATATGAAGTATAAGATATATGAATAAATATAAATCAGTTCTCTGAAGCAGACATGATATACAGCAAATATTACAGTCATTTCATCTTTTCTGAATAAGGTTCAGTTTAATCTCAAACTGATTTTAAAAACATTGTCCACAAACTGATGATTTATATGTAGAAAACAAATTTAAATGATCATTTCATTATTAACTTAAGACACTCACAATCATAATTATCAGCAAATGTAAGATAAAATTATGAATTTTTCAAATCTTTCTCTTTGTCTGATGATGACGTCTACAAAACTGAATTATTTTGTCCGTATCATCAAATTTTTGTTTCATGCATTACAACATTTCTGAATTATTAAATTTACCAAAAATTATGAACACAATTATGTATTTTAAGAAATAATTGAAAATTTCAGAAAATATTGCAATCAATATATTAAAATACAAACAATGTCAGTTAATATAATATCTGAAATTACTCTTGTAAAAAGAAAGAAATATATAAAAGCAACATAAAATATGCCATGCAATGAAAAAAGATAAATATCATGAAATATCACTGAATATAAACATGTAATTGTGAAATAGCAGACAAATTTAAAGAAACTATGAAACAATTAAATTTACTATGAAATATTGCAGTTAATTGTTTTTTTCAAACTATTTTATAATTTTTAAAACATTGTTGCAAAATGCTTGTCTGAATAATCTAAAAACAAAACAATTATATATAAACATTTTTAGAGAATTTTAGAGACTTACTGATGGTCAGTTTAGTTCCTCCACCGAAAGTCCACCACAGTGCTTCATTCTAGTGAAAGCGTCGTACAAAAACCTCCGTCACACTCAAATGAACACAAACTCCAGCAGAGAAAGAGACGAACGACACTCACACACACTGATATGAGACTCAACAGCAGCTCTTCTCAACATCAACATGATTGAGCTGAAAACACACACTAAATATTCATCTTTTAAGGAAAAAACTGCTTTATAATGAAATCTTTAGCCAGATTTAGATGGTCATTCTCTATTGGATGACCTTTGACCTGTTCTACAGTATCATGATGATATCAAATCTGCAGCACAGGTATTAAATGCTCTCAGCATCAAAGTCTGAATGAAACTGATCATTAAAACAGTGTTTAGAGGGAGAAGATCCACCCAAAATAACATGAAGTAAATCAGGAGTGTCTGTTTCTGAAAATGATCAACAGAAATTTATTAGCAAAGATACTAAATGACAAAACAGTGTTTCTGCTGTCTTCAGGTAAATGATCTGGAGTGTGTTTGCATATTGATCAGATGCTTCAGTGCTCTGAGAGTGTTTATAGTGCTGTGAGTTTAACACTTCATCACTGACACACACAACAATCTTCATCAACATGACCTTCATCATCATCTTCATCTGGACTCTCACAGCGTTAGCTCAAGGTTTGTGGAGCACAAGTTTGATATCAATTCATTTCTCAAGTATATTGTCAAAGTTTTGAGTTGATTTTCTTCTTGTTGTGTGTTTCAGAGTGTAGAGGACAGATCACCGTCACTCAGAGTCCCTCAATGACAGCAGCTCAACCAGGACAAACTGTGAACATCAACTGTAAAACCAGCAGAAATGTGTATTATTATAGTTCTAATGGACATTATTTAGCCTGGTACTTACAGAAACCTGGAGAAGCTCCTAAACTCCTGATTTATTTAGCAAACCGCCTCCAGTCAGGAACTCCATCTAGATTCAGTGGCAGTGGATCTAACAGTGATTTCACTCTGACCATCAGTGGAGTCCAGACTGAAGATGCTGGACATTATTACTGTCAGAGTTTCCATTGCAGAACAAGTGGTCTTTCTTGTGCAGGTGACTATGTGTTCACACAGTGATAAAGAGTCGTACAAAAACCTCCGTCAGTCAGAGTCACAGAGACTGAACTGATACTGCAGCTGCTCAAAGGAGGATCTGAAACAACATCGTCACACAAACATCTGAAATAAAATCATCTAAATTAATCTTTTTATAAATTATTGAGGTCAGAAATCTAAGTATTAGCTGAGAGAAACAGACAAAGTCCATCAGTGTCACTGTTAAATTTCCTCATATTCATACCATCTTTAGACTAAAAATGTTGTGGAAAATGTATATCTGCCTTGAGATTTTGTGCTCTTATAGATCAGTGACATGATTGAGATCTACATGTGAGTCGTCCACCATATTGGATCAGTCAGATCTGGTCCGTGAACACTGGAGAGCAAGTGAACTCCTGACTGCATCTGCAACCTCTGTAATAAAGTTTCATGAGAACTAGTTAAATAGTAAAATCACTGTGGGGCATCGATTATAAAACACAAAGTTCATTAGTTGCTTTTATTTGAGATATGGATCAACATGTGGATCAAGGTGTGGTTATTATAAAAAGAACAACAATACTGACATAAATCACAAGTATAAAACCATCAAACACTCATAAATAGTTGCAGAAAACAATCAAATCAACTTCCACTTGATGAACACACACAGTCCTCTATCAGAACACAGTCCAGACCTCAACTCTCATTCTAGTGATTTCCAGCATGTCCACGAGCTCCAAGAGGAAGATGTGTGGCAGATATTTAAGGAATAATCAGTATCGCCCTCTACTGCCTCATTCCCTTCATAACCTCATTCACATATGAATATTTATATATGCAATAGACATTAGCTGCTATTTTCACAGCATTTAGCTGATCATTAATGTGATTTTACATATTGAGTTATACAAAAACACAAACCAGCACATCCTCACCTCTGAAAAGTTTTACTGGTCTGTAGTGTGAATAGTTTTACTTTTTACTGCACTTTATTCTTCTTCTCGTTATTTCACTATATTGGCTAATGAATCTGAAATCTTGTACATTCACAGAAAACAGTCTATATCTGCACTGAAAAATAAGAAGGATACATATCTAAGCCTCTGGAATAATTACTTTGTTTGTTTATGTATGCATGCATTCATATTTATGCAATTATTTATGCATAACTCTATAAATTAAAAATATAAATGCATCATTTATGGACTTAATTACACATGTATTTATTTAAGCATGAATATGTCCGAAAGTCTCCATTTCAAGCACGAGGACTACGAACCAAATATCCTTGCAATAAAGAGAACCATTCTGAAGGACACCGCGATACCATCGATATTCACTTTCCCAGAGGACGAACAGCCTGGGCATCTGGTACTAAGCATATTCGCCTAGAGGTAAGACTTGCTGATACTAGACTGATAACACAGTAGCCTATATGTAGTGTTGTAGGTAGCAGTAAAACTGCAAACTTAGCAAAGTAACGTTAGATAGACAATTACATATAAGTTGCATATAAGTTGACTGTTATCAAAGTAAAGCCACTGTTCTGTAAAACTGAGTTAGTCTATTTATCTATTTATGCTAACGTTACCACAAAAGCCTGTTGCTGTATTGGTTGAGATGACTGCAGAGACCGATAAATTTGCGAGATGAACCACTGATGTAGTGCAGACAAAATAAAGTTAATTACTGTAAGCTTAAAAATATAATTGACACCCACTTTTGATAAAATCTTTGATCTATGTCCGTGAGTAACCTCAAACGCGCATATGTATGGGCGTGGTGAAAAAATGCGGAACTACCTGCTATTACTGGCTGTAGTTTTAAGCCTCTGGCCAAAAAAGCCTCCGATGACGCAAAATGACGATTTTTGCGTCATCGGAGGCTTTTTTAGAGAATAAAAATGCATAAATCTCTCATCTCAGGCTGATATGAAGGGAGAAAGCCCGGTAATTTGAAAATACTAGTGGTATTCTACTAATACAAAGCTTAATGCTAAATCCTGAAGTAACCCTTTAAGTGTTTTTCTGGAAAAACTAAAGACATTAGGTCCGGGTTTCGTGATTTGGGCGGAAAGGTAGCAGAGGACTCTATTAATGTCAATACTTTTGATGAATTTGATCTGATCTGGTTGCATCTACCAATATTAGACATATTATTGCTAAACTAAAACACCCAGGTACCAGTTGGGATGTTTTGACTTCAGGTTTGCTTGGTACAACAGCTGACTTTATTGGACCAAGTATTACATCTATTGTGAACTGTAGTCTTTCTACAGGTATTTTTCCATCATGTCTTAAGCAAGCGGTCATTCAGCCTCTTCTCAAGAAGTCCAATCTGGACCCTTTGGATTATACAAATTACCGGCCAATTTCAAAACTACCTTGTATTTCAAAAATATTGGAGAAAGTGGTTTTATTTCAGTTGAGCTCTTTTATGGCTAATAATGATGTGCTAGATGCTTTTCAGTCTGGTTTTAGGGCAGGACACAGCACTGAATCCGCTTTATTGCGAGTTTCCAATGAATTGTTACTCATTGCAGACTCGGGTAGTCGAGGAGCTTTAATTATGCTCAACCTTAGTGCAGCTTTTGATCTAATAGATCATGACATCCTTATTAAATGTTTAGAGCATGTTGTGGGTCTGAGAGGGACTGTTTTAAAATGGTTTTCTTCTTATTTGAAGGGACGATCCTTTTCAGTGACGGTTGGGGAATTTTCCTCTTCTTCAGTTCCTATTGACTGTGGAGTACCTCAGGGCTCCATTTTGGGCCCTATTCTGTTTTCATTATTTCTGTTGCCTTTAGGCCTTATTTTCAAAAAACACAGAATGTCTTATCATCTTTATGCTGATGATATTCAGATTTATCTACCTGTTAGATCTGGAGGATCAACTTCTCAGTCATCTTTGCTACTGTGTCTTGAGGAGGTGAAGTGCTGGCTAGAGCAAAATTGCCTACAGCTTAATGAGAATAAATCTGAAGTAATCATTTTTGGGTCAAATAAGGTTGACTGTGACATAAATTATGTGTTAGGTTCATGGACAACAAATGTGCAGCCCCAAATAAGAAATTTGGGTGTAGTTTTTGACTCTGCTTTAATGTTTGATCATCAGATTAAAAGTGTGGTGAAAAGTTGCTTCTTTCAGTTGAGGACTATTGCAAAAATGAAATCCTATCTGTGCCTGACCTTGAGATAGTGATACATGCATTTATCTCCTCCCGTTTGGACTACTGTAATGCACTTTATTTGGGAGAAAGTCAAACTCTTATTTCAAAATTCCAATTGGTCCAGAATGCAGCTGCGAGACTCCTTACTAATACAAAGAAAAGGGAGCATATTACTCCAGTTTTGGAAAAGCTGCATTGGCTTCCGGTTAAATATCGGATTCAGTACAAGGTGTTACTGTATGTTTTTAAAGCTGTCCATGAGTTGGCCCCAGAATATATTTCGGGCCTGATTCATATGAACTCTGGTAGATCTCAAAGATCATTTAATTGCTTACTGCTCTCAGTACCGAAAACACGTCTGAAAACAAAAGAGGATCGTGCATTTTCGGTTGCCGGCCCAAGACTCTGGAATACCCTTCCACCTGATATCAGATCTGCACCCTCAGTTGATGTTTTTAAATCTCGCGTGAAAACGTACCTGTTTTCTATGGCTTTTAACTGTTGACTTCTGGATGATGTATATTGTTTTAAATGTTTTTCTGTTATTGTATAGTTTTTGTTTTTGTTTGTTGTGTTGCTGTACAGTCCTTTGGTCTACTTTGTAGTGGAAAGGGCTCTATAAATAAAGTAGACTTGAGACTTTAGACTAGGAACTAAACCTGTAATGAGGTTATTTAAATTGACACACTACCCAGCCAAAATGTATATGTGTGCCCCACATGGTCTAACCTTGGGCTACATGGGTACCAAGTGGGCATGGTCCTAAAATGGGCATCTTATCTGGGGCCCACTTGAGTCAACTAAGCACACCCTATGTGGGTTACTAATTGGAAATGTGTGCATGGGCCTCAAATGGGCAACACAAATGGATTAGACATGGGCAAACACAATCAGTTCCATCCCAGCCAGCATGTCATTGTGGGCCCCATATGGGTTTTTGATGGGCTGTCACTTGGGCCCTACATGGGCAACCCAAATGGGGCCCAGAGAAATTTGTCCATCAGCTACACAAGGGCCCTAATAATGGGACCACACAAAAACCTTATGGGGACCACATGGGTGATCACAAATGGGCCTATATAATGGTTGTAACACAGTTGGTATATACAGGAAGAAGGAGGCGGGAACCGGCGAACATTCAACATAACTTTAATATAAAATAAATAAAGAACAAAACGAAAGTAATGCCGGCAGACCCTCGCGGACGTCTGCCGGCCACACAAACATAATAAAACATAAAATAATATCCAGGCCTGGTCCTCTCTCGTCCTTCACTGTCGTCGCTCCTCCTTTTATGCTCTCGGAGCTCCTCCGTGAGAGACTCAAGGCCGGTACGCCTCGCAGGTGAAGCTCATCATCTCCCGCGTCACCGGCCTCGCGCCGTTCCCTCACGGCTCTCGCCCGCCCTGCTCGCCACAATGGTCTTTTTTTTTTTTTTTTTTTTCTTTAAATTGGGCACCATCTATTAATTTCAAAATTCACTGTCAAACCTCTCAAGCTCTGTTATAATGTTTTTATTTACCTGTACCTGACCAAGAACCATCAAAAAAGTTATTTGCAGGTTCCACTTCTATATATAAAGATTAAAGAATGAAAAAACATAGAAAATGCAACTTATGAAAGAAAGAAAGAAAGAAAGAAAGAAAGAAAGAAAGAAAGAAAGAAAGAAAGAAAGAAAAAGAGCCAAAAGTTGTTTCTAAGTGCAGTTTTCATGTTCTCAGCGTGGGTTTCCTCAAGGTCCTCTGGTTTCTCCCACAGTCCAAAGACATTCAGGTTAGGAGGACTGGATATGAGAGTGAGTGTCAAGAGGAGCTTCCAGTGTGAAACCTGTACAGGCCGAATCAAATGTGAGCGTGCAGAAGTGGACCTTAGATGAGCGTTTTTTGGTCAGTTACAGGTTTATAAAAACATTCTAACAGAGTTTGAGTGGTTTGAAAGTGAATTTTGCATATAATTGCTCATTATTTGACCCATTTGAATCTTTAAAGAAATGAATAAATGGGGCCCAATTTTCACCCAACGTGGACCCATGAAAAACCATCATAGGGCCATTTATTGGTCCAGTGTGATCACCCATGTGTAGCCCAACTTGACCCTGTTATTATCAGAACCCCTTTGGGCCAAATATGGGAACCTAAACCTGTCACTCCTGAAGCGTTTGCATAGAGAGAGTGTTTTACATGAGCGACACACGCTTCAGTGCTCTGCATGTGTTTATAACTCTGTCAAACATCAAACATGATCAACAACTGTTTTTCACTAGAACTGAACCTACAACCAACAAAAATGACTTTCAGCACCATATTGATCTGGACGCTGGCAGTATTATGTCGAGGTTTGTGTCAGTATAGATTACAGACATTATTTACTTGTTATTTTTATGTGTTGTGAAGATATATGGTTGTAAAAGTGTTTGTGATTTCTAATCTTTCTCTCTTGTCAGAATCTGTTGGTCAGGTGACAGTGACTCAAACTCCCTCAGAGCTGCTCTCTCAAACTGGACAATCAGTCACTGTGACCTGTAAAACTAGCAGAGATCCAGGCTGTTGCTGTAATAGCAAACAATGTCTCAGCTGGTACTTACAGAAACCTGGAGAAGCTCCTAAACTCCTGATTTATGGAATAAGCACCCTCCAGTCAGGAACTCCATCTAGATTCAGTGGCAGTGGATCTAACAGTGATTTCACTCTGACCATCAGTGGAGTCCAGACTGAAGATGCTGGACATTATTACTGTCAGAGTTATCACTATATCAACAGTAAAGCAGTGTTCACACAGTGATAAAGAGTCGTACAAAAACCTCCGTCAGTCAGAGTCACAGTGACTGAACTGATACTGCAGCTGCTCACACACTTTCACACACTTTCACACACTACTGACACACAGAGGACAAACACAGGAACTACACATGTGCTCAAAACTGACTTATGACTGAAATCAGCTCTATTAGACTGTGATCTGTCCTGTGACAGACGGGTTTGACTCAAATATGATCAGAATCAGAGGAAACAGAGTGTGTAAATTAATATGAAATCAAACTAACAATAATGGCGCCATATTGTTGTTTTGTTTTTGTACATTAAACTACACTAAAGTCATGGTGTATCAGTAACATGCAGATGTTTTTCAAGCAGCTCCTTCATCTAAAGCTGTTTATAAATGTATTACTCATAACTCATTTCTCATGAGCAGAAGTGAAAGTGTTCCAGTTGAGAGCGTTGAACCAATCAAAGAGTGAAACTGTGAGTTTGAGGTGAAAATCACATTTGCATTGGCAGGTTTAGTGATTGTGATCCTCTCAGAATAGAGCAGCTCCGTCTCCAGTGACCATGTTCAGACCCCAAGAGCTTCATTTGACATTTCCTGCTAAATGCAGCTGTTCTCAACTATTACAATCAATCAAAAGCAGCTGAAACTTTAGTGCAGGACTTTGAATGAACGACACACTGATCAATGATGCAGTCGGACACAAATGTAACGCGTTCAGAAGCTTTATTGAATGAACAGCAATGGCAGCACATTGAAAGACTGCTTCAGTATTGAGCTGTAAATCACGTGACTGCTGCGAATCCTGCCGGACGCTCAGATACGGCTCGTCTGGACCGGAGAAACATCAGCACTGGGAGCTCTTGAGGAACGAGGCCTCGTGATCAGCTCCGTCATGTCTTACTCTGCAGACGAAGCGATCCGTGCCTTCCCAGCGTGCTTTGCTGAGGCTCAGGACGCTGCTGCGGCTGTAGCGTCCGTCCCGCTCGCTCTCTGCGCTGGTCTGAACCCCCTCGGTGACCTCTGACCCGTCCAGCGTCCAGCTCACCGTCGCCCCCTGTGGAGAGTAAGAGCTGAGCAGGCAGAGCAGTGCGGCTGAGTCTCCAGAGATCTGCAGAGAAGAGGGCGGCAGCAGAGACACGGAGGGCTTCACTGCGGGACCAGCTGCACAAACACACACAAACACACACAAACATGAACAACTCTAGAAATTATGATTTGACTTCAATTATAAGTTACATTTTAAAATAATCCCCAGAATGATTTTGAAAAACATAGTCCAAGTAAATTGATGATTATATTGTGATGTCGTTATAAGAAAACTAATTTAAGTGATCATTTCAATATTAATTATTAAAATATTCTGCTATTCAAACATCAGATTCAAATTTGATATTTTAAAGTTTAAAAGACAAATTTTTATAATGCTCTTCAACTGTCTCTTTTTGTCTGATGACCCCAACAAAATTATATTTTGTCCATATTATAAAACTTTTTTTTCTTGCATTTAAAAAACTTTTAATTGTTAAATTTACCAAGAATTACATAAAAAAAGCTATGTATATATCAATAACTGAATAGATTTTAAAGTACTGCAGTGAATACATGAAATTAACGAAATGTTAGCAATAATAAGATTTTAAATTATTCATGTAAAATTAAAAATTATATTTAAAAACTATATGAAATTATAAAATTTAAATAATGAAATGAATGAAAAAATATATTCAAATGATTTTTTTACACAAGTTACAGAATATTTTAATCTCAATCTATTTTTTAAAAACATTGTCCACATGAAAAATGATTAATATATTGTGATTTCTTCATAAGATTTGGAAAACAAATTTACATAATTTCAGTATTATATATATATATATATATATAGATAGATAGATAGATAGATAGATAGATAGATATTCAAATTCTTCATTTTTTTTTGATACAATCAATCATAATTTTCAGTAGTTTCAATAATACATTTTTAAATTCTGTTAAGACACACAACCATAATCATCATTAATCTTAATAGCTTAAACGATTGATTTTTTAAAATGCTCATTAACTAAATTTATCTTTGTCAGATGATGACGCTTATACAATTAGATTTATGTTGTCTGTATTATTAAACTTTGGTGCCATGACTTTAAAAACACTTAACTGTTCATTTTTAACTGTTAACTGTAAATATTTACCATTAATTATAGACATAATTACATGTATCAAGAAATAATTGAATATATCATAAAATAGTGCCATCCACACATTAAAATACAATCAAATGTCACCAATAAGTTAAATTATTCATGTAAAATGAAAAATAACATAAATTAATTATTAAGGAAACTTTAAAAAAAAAAAGCTATTTTTTTTTCTAATAAATGAATCATCTTTTTAACAAATGTTTGCTGAAATAATCAAAAAACAAAATAAAACTAATTTAAACTAAAATATCATAATTTTTTTTAGATAATTTAAGAAAGACTTACTTCTGATCACCAGTTTAGTTCCTCCACCGAAAGTGCACCACAGTGCTTCATTCTAGTGAAAGCGTCGTACAAAAACCTCCGTCACACTCAAATGAACACAAACTCCAGCAGAGAAAGAGACGAACGACACTCACACACACTGATATGAGACTCAACAGCAGCTCTTCTCAACATTAAATAATGATTATTGGACTGAAGTGACTTTCACAGAAACAGCCTCATCATCTCTAAATGTCTCTTGATGCATGAAAACTATTAAATCTGAATTAATAATATAATCAGAAAGACTCTGTACTGATCATCACACATCTGAACTGTGAGTTTCTAAATGATCATGTATTTCTCAAAGCATTTTAATAAGTTTTGTTGACCTGTGACCTCTGGAATGACCTTTGACCTCTCATGGAGTTCACAGTGAAATACTTATTTCTTTTAGAGATTCAACTCTAAACTTGTTCAGAAGTGAAAACACTCGTCTGTTGGATCATGAGAATAAAACACATTTAAAGCCTCAAAACTGATCAGTTTCATCTGCATGTGCTCATTTTCACGTGTGTTTTACTCCAGCAGGGTTTTTGCTCAGAGAGTCACTTTGCATCGGCTCATGCTTCAGCGCTCCGAGTGTTTATAGCGTTCAGACTCAAACACTTTATAACACACTGCTGTTTACCACGGTACAAACCCAACAAACACCATGAATCTCTTCAGCAGCTTCATCTGGATTCTGGCAGCTTTTATTCCAGGTAACAGACGTGAAAGCTCGTCATTTTTGAGTCTTTAATGTTCATTTCATCTGATTAAACACATTAATGTTGTTGTCGACAGCATCCAGAGGAATCACTGTGACTCAGCCTGAAGCTGTGACTGTTTCTGAAGGACAAAACGCCAAAATAGAGTGTAAAACTGATACTGGGATAAGTGGCTGGGGTTTAGCTTGGTATCAGCAGAAACATGGAGAAGCTCCTAAACTCATCATTTATTCTGTAAATGATCGATATGATGAGAGTTTCAGTCGATTCAGTGGGAATGGAAGATCTGGAGGGACTGATTTCACTCTGACCATCAGTGGAGTCCAGACTGAAGATGCTGGACATTATTACTGTCAGAGTTGGCACTACATCAACAGTAAAAATGTGTTCACACAGTGATAAAGAGTCGTACAAAAACCTCCGTCAGTCAGAGTCACAGTGACTGAACTGATACTGCAGCTGCTCACACACTTTCACACACTTTCACACACACTCAACAGTGAATATTTTCATTAGTATTAAATTAAATATGAAGCATTCATTAAGTTTTTTCACATGGAAAATACTTAAACTATAACACTCTTTATTTTATTAAATGAATCCAACACTGTATCTGTGAGGTTCATGATTTGGCCAAATGAAAGACCTGAAACAAAAATGACACAAAAAAGGACACACTGACATAAAGCTACATTTGTTTTTTATTTATTTACTGAATATAACAGTGACTGAATGATAAAGCACTGACAAATGCGAATGGACCACAACTATCAATCAGTTGTTAAAAGAATGGAGATGTGAGGATTTGTGGAGATTTGAAGGTAACAGTGACTCCGGGCCTTTGTGTTGAACGTTACCCGATTCCACGAATAGAGGATTTATTCACATCATTGGCAGAGGGCCAACGCTTCACCAAACTGAACCTCTCCAGTGCATACTTACAAGTGCCCTTGACAGAAGATTCACACAAATGCCTCACTATCACCACCAGTGTTGGGCACATTACTTTAAAAAAGTAATTAGTTATAGTTACTAGTTACTTCTCACAAATAGTAACGGAGTTAGTAACTGAGTCACATCATTATAAAAGTAACTAATTACCAGGGAAAGTAACTATTGCGTTACTTTAAAAAAAAATTAAAAAAAATAAATAAAAATAAAAATATGCCAAATAAATTGAATGCCCCCAATATTACATATAAGTCTAAGAATAAATTATTCTTGATGCGACTCCTGACTCATGATCCGCTCTTGCTCACGACATGAAATTTCTCTGTACTAAAAAAAACGTAGTTTCATATTTATGTTTAAATAGTCCTATGTTATGTTTTAAATCCATTTATTCGATTATGAAAAGTGAACAGCGTGAGTAAGATGCATCATAAGATGCGCAAATATATCGGGAGACATGGAGTGGGCCAGACATGATTTTAAACACTTCATTAAGTTTTGTTTTATAGAAAGCCTCTCTTTAAAGTGAATTTCGTTTTGTAAAAATTGTATCTTAATTTTAATCAATGTTTCATCAACCAATTGCTTGGATTTAATATATAACAAGCAAATATAGCAGACAATAAAATCATGACATGGAGGCGCGGGAGCGATCACTGGCGCGTGAACTGGAGCGCGTTTTATAGGCTAAATGAACCGAAACTCAGAGGCTGCTTGCCTCGCAGACATGAGAAATATATCTATAGAATGCTTGAAATATCTACGAAAATGAAGTAATTAAACACGAAAAGAAAGAGGCTACTCTGATTATATAGCCTAATCCGAATGAAATGTGCGTTATCTCTCTAGGCGCGTCCATATGAGCAGATGATCAGCAATGAGAATCAGCAATGTCAACTTCATCTTTGCAGCCGACACTGATTCAGAAAACATTACTTTATTAATAAACAATTAAAATGTCTCCTTGCTGTTTTTGTCACACTCATAATCATTACTTTTGCCGGTTCTTTATTGTTAAGAAGTATTCAACCAATCAGAGCGCAGTTTACTGAATGACGTCAGTCAGTGCCTCGCAGTCAGTAAGAGATGAGCTGTGAATGCTCTGCTACATCCTTTCCTTGAGCAGTTAACTTATGTGAGCGAGTTAATGACCAGAAAGTAAGTTGTTTGTTTCCTATTATCCTGTACACTTATTGATGTGTATGTAGGCAGATTTGTGTACTTTATTGATTAACGACGGGCTCATTTGTCCGCCATCGCGGCAGTCCGCGTTAGCGCCTAAGCGCCAAAGTTCAATTGTTATGTTATATATAACTAATGTCTGAGTCCCATTATAGTGTGAGTAATATCTCTGGATTGTGATTTATATTGCTATTTGCTCATATTTGTATATATTACGTTATTTTTAGTTTCTTTATCTGCCGTTACTGCCTGTAATGACATGTTAAAATGGCGTCTTTCATATTTCCATGTGTGAGCTCGCTATGCCATCTTGTGGACAGATTAAGTACTGCAACAACTTTAATAATGTAACCTGGATTGCCTATGACATGTGAATGTTATTGATTTAGCTGTATATCTAATACTTATTGTTATTCTTTAATATTTTCAGACCACTCACTGTTACCACTTCCTGTTACTGCTTGAAATGAATCATCAGTAAACCTCAAACTCTGGTTCAACTGTGTCTTATGTGTTCTTGCCGACACACCAGTGCAGATACAAACCCACCTCCTCCAGCACAAATACAGTCCTTACCCAAATCTTCATAATAAATTTTGGTCCTTCGAGCCGGATATTGTGTCTACATTGGACTAATGATGTCAGAGGACCAGAATGCAGAGTATCAAGTTCAAGGAGCACGCCCTAGACGTATAGTTCGTCAACCAGCCTACCTACAAGATTTCGAGTTGCAGTATGCTGGGTTGCCTAGAGCTAATGTCCTACTGCCTCAGTCAACACCACAACCACCTGGGTCAGATGACTTTCAACAGGATGATGAGGACAGAGGTATTCCTATGGCCCATCCACAAGCATCTAGTATTCATTATGATCAAAGAGAAGGGGCTGTTGGATCACCTGATTCTTTAGAATCACCACGCTTGGCTTCAGAGCCCTGGTACCTTACCACGGATCATTGGAGTGAGAGAGATGAACACAGCCCTCAACGGTATGCACGTTCTTTACCTCCTGACATTCAAAGCACAGTGCATGATCTGGAACAAGAGAACAGACGCCTCCGTGCTGCTCAGTTATCCATGAGGGAAGAGATCAGCCAACTTATAGAGATACAGAAAAGCATGCAGGAGATGCTGATTAACCAGTCACAAAGTCAAAGGTCAACTCCTCAGCCTAAGCCACAGTCTCATGTATTAACCCCTCCAGTTCCTTCGCCTAGAGTTGCAAGCAGACAGTCAGACTCTCCAGTGCCTACACCAGCTCCTAGAGCCTTTCCAGTTCCTGCACCGCGCCGCCTTTCTACACCTAAGAATACAGATCCTTCTGCAGCTAAAGTCAGCTATGGACAGTATGCTCCTTCAGTGCGGCCTAACTCAAATGCCTTTGTTCCAGATAATGTGGCTGCTCACATATCCTTAGGCACTGTTGACACTCATAGAGACACAAGGCAGCCAACAGCAGGAAGGAGAGCTTCTATTATCTCCACATCTCCTACCCCTTATTCTAGTCAGCCACATGCAGCACCAGTTAACTTTCCTGGGATCCAGACTAACACTACAAGACAGGAGATAATTTATAGAGGTCCGCAGCCAACCATTCCAGATTTCACCCGTCGAGACCCTGGTGAATTTGCCTGTCTCAAACTTTCCTTGAATAACTTGCTACCTGATGAAGCTACAGAGCTATTCAAGTACCAGGTTTTGGTGGATCACCTAAAGTTAACAGATGCTCGCCTCATCGCTGATTCCTTTTTAAATTCATCCACTCCCTACTCAGATACCATGGCAGCTCTCACTGAACGGTTCGGTCGACCTCATCAGCTTGCCCTGAGCAAAATTGCTGCCATTATGGATGCCTCAGATGTTCAGCCTGGCGACACTGTAGGCTTTGAACGCTTCGCTCTTCAGATACAAGCTCTAGTAGGATTCCTTAAGACATTAGGAACAGAAGGAGACATTGAATTGCATTGTGGATCCCATGTGGCTCGACTTTTATCCAAGCTCCCTCCAGAACAAAGAGCATCCTTCCGCAGACACATGAGTTATGAGCCGGGCTCAGTGTACACGCTTCTTGATCTAGCTAAATGGCTTAATTTTGAATCCTGGTGCCAAGATCCAGAGAGCTTTGGTGGATATAAGCCTCAGAGAGATAGAGCCCGTTCCCGAGTGGATCAACAGAAGGAGACTAAAGCCAAGGTTAGACAGACTACCATATTTCACAGCTCAAATGAACCATCTCCCCAGTGCCACCAGTGTCAACCAAGAGTCAAGGCAAAGGCTACGCTTTCTGTCCATACTGCAACAGTAAAGAGCATTACCTGAGTCAATGTGCCACATTCCAGTGCCTAACCAAAGACCAAGTGATCGACTGGATTAAGACTAACAACAGATGCTGGAAGTGTGGGCGTAACCATAGAGCTGCTCAGTGTACTCTCAAGAAACTCTGCCATTTGTGTAATGGAAAGCACCTCCAGATCCTCCATGAGATCAACATTAAGCCAGTGAATGAAGGGACTTGTTTGGTCAGTTCAACTAGCAAAAAGCTATACCTAGACCGTCCTCAAGGATTCAGTAGTGTCCTTCTTAAAGTGGTCAGAGTCATTCTGAAGCATAAGGGACAGAGCCTAGATACTTACGATGTGCTTGATGATGGTTCTGAACGAACTATGCTGTTGACATCAGCAGCCAGGAGGTTGGGACTTACAGGCCAGGCAGAGGACTTGGCTTTGAGAACTATAAGGCAAGATGTCACTAAGCTTCGTGGTACCTCAGTGTCCTTTCAGATTTCAACCCCATTCCAGCCTGGCAAGAGTTACAATATAACGGAGCCTTCACGGCAGAACTACTGAGCTTAGCCGAACATTCATACCCTGTTGCAGATCTTCAGCGACGTTACCGACATCTGAGAGGCTTACCATTACAGCCTATTCACAAAGCCTGTCCACTGTTATTGATCGGAGCAGATCATCCTCACCTTATCACTCCGATTGAACCAGTCCGCATCGGTCCACCTGGAGGTCCAGCAGCTGTCAAGACAAGACTGGGTTGGTCTTTACAAGGCCCAGCAAGAGTCTTTGGAGACAATGTGAAACCTCAACAGTGTCTGCACATTGCTGTCAGTTATTTTAAATTGGAATAATATTTCACAATATTCCTGTTTTTACTGTATTTTTAATTAAATAAATGTAGCCTTGGTGAGCAGAACGTATTTTAAAAACATTAAAAATCTTAGTGATCCCAAACTTTTGAATGGTAGTGTATGTATATATGTGTCTGTATGGCTTTCTTTCTTATGCGTGCACAATATATTAGCATTAGTGCTTGGTACTGTTAATATATACAATAATAAACATTATATTAGTATTAGTTATTGATGATGCAAATAGTATAGCTCCTTGTGTAATAACCATCTCACTGTTTTTTTTTTCTCCAGCTATAGCCAGTGTTGTGCCAGTTCATACCTAAAGAGAACTAGCTCAAAGTTCAGTTCACACAGATGATAATGAACTAGTTCATGTTCATAGTTCTTTTTTTTTTTAAATGAACTAAGTTCACATATCTAAAAATGAACTAGTTCACGTTCATTTGTTAAATTCTTTTTAAGATAGGCCACTATCTTACTCAATAGAACCTCTTTACCATCCATTACCAGCTGCAAATCACTGCAACTCCAAAACTAATCAAAATTATTGTACCAATAAACAAGAGACAATTATTATAGCCAGGAGAAAAATAATATTTACCCCTTAAATAATGTGTAATCATGATATGTAGAAATTGGAAAAAACAAGGTGCAGTCAAGGTATACTGTATGTTCAGTGAAACTTTTATTTAGCCAGCATGAACCAAATTACAGGACTTAAAAATAAGGTATATTCAGGTTCATGGGGAAAAGATCAGTCTACTGACAAAAATCCAGCATATTCTGAACGGCAGTAACTATGTAAACCAGACCAAAGTAGTCATGTACTGTAATGTAAACTTAGCTTGGGCTTACCCTGCTTAATGTGCAATACTCAACCAACACATTTTCACACCTTCAAAAGGAAGTAAACAGTGAGTAAACAAAGAAAATGCCATTTACATTCATTTATAATAAAACAATCTTCCTGGTTATATTATTCTAAAGAAAATGAACAGCTAGCAGCTGAACAACTTAACTTAAGATGACCTTACCCTGCTCAATGTGAAATACTGGACCAACACATTCTAGCATCCTCAAAAGACAGTAAACAGTGAGTAAACAATGACAATGTCATTTACATTCATTAATATTTTTTTTCTAACTCTTCCTGACTTATATTTGTCCAAATGAATTGAACAGCTCTGAAAACTGAAAATTATACAGCATATAGCTCTAATAAACAAACATAGCATTCAATTTCAGATGCTGGATTTATCTGTACAGAAAGGAGTCATAGGTTTCAAAGTGCAATAGTCAAGCAGCATAACTTACTGAACGTAAACATTTGGAGAAAAAAAAAGAAGGTTGACTCCTGAGTTTTTGTCATGCTGGAACATCTTTACAAGATGTCCCACTCTTATAGCAAGAAGTTAAAGTTCTTTAAGCTTTCTGTTTGCATTCAAGAGCAGTTGCTTCTCAAAGTTTTCATCACCAAGCCTGTTTCTCCTGGGCCTGAATATTTGGCCTCCGATACTGAAAAGTCTCTCCACTGGAGCGCTTGAGGGGAGTGCAGTGTTGTATTTAAGGAAGAGCTTTTTGAGCCTGGGCAGCAGCATGTACTCTGCAAAGCCATCTGTGGTTGGTGCATCCAAGTAAGTGTCTGCTTCATTTTTTTTGAGATTCTGAGGGTTTTGGTTAAACCTGAAGAAGGAAGCTGTTGTGTCTTTGTCAGTATCACGACTAGGCTTAGACTGATCAGAGTTTTGTGTTTCTGAGTCATCTGAGTTGCTAGTTAGAAGTTCTCGTTTCAGCATAACTCGGTAAAGCAGCCGTTTTTCCTCATCCTCCACCCAGTTGAGCTTGAATATTGGCAGCAGCATGGCTGACAATATGTGTTCCTTCTTCTCAAGCATGGCTTCAACCCTTGTTTTCAGTGACTGCATGATGTTTAGTATGAGAGGACGGCATGTAATCAGACCTTGTGCAGCAGTGGGCTTTGTGCTCTCCTCCAGCAGGCCATTCATATCATTTTGTAGTTGTACAATGGTCGGAGCCAAATACCCGAGGAAGACGTTTTTCTCTCCCTGCAGGATGTTCAGTGCAGAAGCTAGGGGCCTCATTACATCCACAAACTTGTGTATGAAGCTGATTTCCTCAGCAGAGAACCGCCTAAAGCCAAACTCATCACAGACAGCATGCAGGATAAGGTTGTCATATGCAAGAGTGACAGTATCAGCAGCTTCATTGGTGTCTGCCTGGGGAATTAATGTTGCTATGTGAGACAGTCGCTTCATAGCAAGATACAAAGAGTTCCACCGTGTATCATTTGGGAACACAAAACCAATCCTGAGCTTTCCCTCAATAAAATCTGAAGCTTTGGGGCTTCTTTTAATCCGGTTCCACAAAGCAGATGCCTTAGCAAAAACAGCCCTCGACAGTGTTTTGTACTGTTTATCAGTTACCTTCTCTGTGTCTTTGGCAACAAGATTTAAGGTGTGAGCCATGCACCTTCTGTGAGGGGGAAGACGGGGGTCTTCCAATGCTGAGAGAGGCTCAGGTTCCATGTCATCCTCTTCATCTACAGCAGGAGGCGAGGTAGATCCTGGTTCGTTTTCATTTTCAGTTGCTGCATTATCACTGTCAACATCTGGATCTGGATCTTTATCAGCAATGGGAAAATCTTCTGTGAAACAGTTGAATGCTTTCACAAAATTAGAAGCATTGTCAGTCACAGTGCACACAATCTTGTTTTGGATTCTGAACTCTTTATGCACCTCTGACAATGCTTTGGCGAGAACATCATGTGTGTGTGCTCCTCGAACACGACGGCATGCAAGCACTGCAGAGCTTCTCTGAGAGATATTATTTTTGTTGAGCCAATGAACAGTAATGCCTAAAAACGCTTTATTCACTGCAGTCCAGCAATCTGCTGTTGTACATACGGCATCAACTTCAGAGAGTTCATTCTTTAAGTCAGAAATATTCTCCTGGAATGCATTGTTCAGTAGTTTCTGTACCTGCTTTCTTGAAGGCACATGCCTGGATGGCTGCAAACCTGTCACTAATTTGATGAACGATGGCTTCTCGACCTTGAATGAATGAATGAATGAATACATTTTATTTTCTTTTTCCTCTTCAGAACATGATCATTAGTAACAAAACATATTTTAACAGAAAATAATAATAAAAGTCTCAGCATGTTCAAAAGAAAAGAAAAAAAAAGAAAAAAAGGAAGAAGCTAACTTATATTTGCCTTCCCCTTTTACACATCTAGTTTTGAGACGGCTACTGTTTACTCTTTACAAAATATCATTATATCAGTACAGTAGTACAAATAAGGAAGAAAACGTATAAAATATACATTTTCCTGGTTCAATATGTGTCTCACTTTACAAAATATACCATTGATCTTTGCCAATTTAGAACTGATACAATTGACTTGTGGTTTCCAGCAGAGCTTATGATCAATTATTACTCCTAAAAAGGAGTTTTCATAAACTATTTTCTAATCTGGTGTTATCACACAGTACTTCAATAGTTAAATCTTCAGGAATTCTACGTTTCCCAAAAATCCTAAATTTTGTTTTCTTTATATTAAGAGATAATTTAAGATATAATTTGTTCAAGTCAAACCACAATTTAAGCTTAGCCAACTCTTCAGAGACAATCTTCAACAAATGTTGGAGATTCTCTCCTTCACAAAATATATTTGTGTCATCTGCAAAGATGACAAATTTCAACAAATCAGAAGTTTTGACAATAACATTTATGTATAATATAAATAATTTTGGTCCTGACCTTACTCAAAGGCTGCAGATCTCCCACAATGTAATCCAACACAAGCTTGTCCACTTGTTGCTGGGAAACGAAGGAAACAGCAGGTCCTTTACTAAATGCAGTGAGCTTAACTTGGGTGGGTGTGCTTGGCGGCGGTCCTCTCTTCGTTAATGATTTCTTGCGTTCATCATTCAGTCGCAGATATTTGCCAAGATAGCTCGGATGGCGTAACTCGATGTGTCGTTTCAAATTTGAACTCGATGTGGCTGACGTACGTAGGGGAGAGTGGGGTAAAGTGAGACACTTTTTACATTTGCTCCCCTCTAAGCGAGCTAAAATGATATATCAGTAAAATTTACACATTTCCCATTAATTCAGGATGTTTCCTAGCCATAGAAATGATCAGAATGTATTCAGGACGAAGGTCAGTGAAAATATGATTGTTTTAAAAAAAGTCGTCTTGTGTCTCACTTTACCCCAGCTTAGGGGTAAACCGAGACAGACCAGAGAAATCAAGGGGGTAAACTGATCCACTTGCTGTAACAGTTCGAATCCTGACAGCTAGCTTGACAACCACACATTCCAGAACTAATGTCGGACTAGTAACAGAATCATGGGGATTGGTCAATTAAGCAATTTTTTTTTCTAAACACTTTTCTAACTCTGAACAAAATCAAATACAACATAATATAATTCAAAATATTTTAATTAACATTCAAATGACAGATAGAACCAGTTAGATCAGAACACAGTCTGGGGGTCAGAACACCTGGTGCGATTGCTCAGTCAGTGCGGTTCATTTGAACATATGTGAACGCTGCCCTAAAAAGGACAGAATCCTCACGCATGTCGGTTTTTCTTGTCATAGTCGCGAGTTTGCCCATCACAGGCATCAGACGCGCGTCTCGTTTGTGTGGGTGGATTCCTGCCGCTGTTTTGACTACTTTACACATTTTATGAGCTCTTCACGAGTTCCCAGCTGGCCAAAGTACCATCACACACAGGCTACGCACTGCTATGCACACACAACGAGCGCATTTACCTCAGCACACAGCATTGTTTGGGATTTTTGTTAAGTTCCGGTTCAAAATAGGCAATACGTCATAAAATCTGACCAATCACATTGTGAATGTATCCCTATGCCTCAAGGTTCGGTATCTTTTGGTTCGGTGATAAAATTGCCAATCTGAACGCTAATTGGACCAGGACTAAATGTTTTTTTTTTTTCTTATTTGGTCCAGACCAAATTAACCAACCAAATCGAACTACAAGTGTGAACGCACCCTTAGAGCCAGCTAGTGTCTGGAGGTCAGAGCAAAGCACAATCAGAACCAGCTAGAACAGCCTGGGACTCAGAACACAGGACTAGACCCACCTGTATTAGAACATCAACCTACTGTCATACTCTACAACTAGGCCTACTCTACAATCCAGCCCTGAAGGTTACAGGGAAAGATGAGGAGTTGCTCTCTCCATCTCTCCAGGCCTTTTAGGTTGAGGCAGCTTCTTTACCACAACATGTGCCACATCATTCTCCTCGAGGGGTGTTTTGCCCCAGAGGTTGTCTTCCTGATGTTTTGCCTTGGCATGATGGCTTTTCTACAATGTTTATGACATTAAAAATAAAACATATGCAATGTAATATTACATTAAAATATTTTTAAGACTAAATTTAACTTGTGCCTCATGTCTCACTTTACCCCAAAGCATTTGTCTCACTTTACCCCACCACTACATTTTAGAAAAAAACTATCTCTCTTAGCAATTCAGGCTAATCTTCAGCTAGCATCATCACATGGTTTTATATGTTGATAGTTCATCAACATGTATGATATAAGTTTTTCTACCTGAATCAGTCTGCTTTGGCACAACAGTTGATTAAGTTGACCGCAAGAAAATTTACTTTTACATGCAAAAACAATATTTTTGTGAAAAAAACATGCTTAGCACAGCACCATGAGGTCCTCTCCTTCATGGCCAAGGGGAAATGTGAGGGGCTTGAAAACATAATTGTCACATAACCACAAATTTGTTCCGTTGCAGAGATACAGGGGGTGTCTCACATTACCCGATGTCTCACATTACCCCACTCTCCCCTACTTGTTTGTTTAGTCCCGGTGGGCACAGTTTGCACAAAAACGTGAGGTTTTTTCCGTCTGAGTCTTCCTTTGTTTGTACATAAAACTCTGCTAAGTGCTCTTCAAAACTGGCTTCAGCTGTAGCTAAGTTTGAATCACGTGAACTAGTACTAGCACTAGTCATGATGCTGCACCATCAAGGTGTTTGCTGTAAACAGTCGTGTCGTAAAACCTGAGTTTTCAAATGAGCGTGAACGTGAACTGCGCATGCTGCTCATTCCTGCCAGAGTGAGCGCCGCTCTCGTTCACGTTCATTGAATGAAAAGTGACTCGTTCAGTTCAGCGTTCGGCGAAAATATGAACGCGTTCAGTGAACGTCGTTCATTGAACGCGTTCATGCACAACACTGGCTATAGCCCTAATGAGAGTGCTCCAAAACCCCTTGCAAAAAAGGCCAAGAAAAACATTCAGACAAGCAACAGGCATTCAGCTCTGTCATGGAAAACAGATAATGACACTGACGTGGTTCCACAGACTCTGAGATTCCTACCTGCACGGGAACCTGGACCACAGCTGCGTCCTGCTGATGAACACACTCCTAAGAGTCTCTTCAAAATGTTCAAAATGCAAGGAATAATGCCACCGCTGGTCGTCGGAACTGCATGCTTTGCAAAGTACAGCTTGGTAAAAGGCAAGACACACCTTGGAAATGCCAGGCATGTGACATTTACTTGTGTCTTCAGTTGAAAAGGAACTGTTTTCAAAAATGGCACACAGATGTGTGACTGTTCAGATTCTCTGTTCACCACCTCTCACTGACCATTGGGCTGCAAAGATTATCTATATGTGATCAAGCAGGTTATGTATAGGGTGTAAAAGTGGGCTTTTTTTATAAACCTTACCTTTATTTGCCTGTATACACAAAATGTGCCTTTGACCCTAGTTTATATGTGGATTATATTGTTAACTTTATTTTAAATAAAAAAGAAAAAAAACAATGATATGTCTTGTCTTTGCATTTTCTTAGTTGACTCAGGCACATTCCTGACTGAATGGCTCATTATGCGGCTCATTAGGGGCAGGGTCTTAATCTCCCCAGGTGTAAATCACTTCATTATTCATGAAGAGTCACACCTCTTCGCATATGCCCTACCTAAACAAAAAGTGTCTTAGAAATTTAAAATCAATACAATGTTTTATGTGTCAGAGTAGGGAGGATCATTTCCACATCATTTTGAAGCAAAAACTCTACACTAAAATATACAATTCTCAAAAGTCTTGTGAAAAAACATTTAGTATGCATTTTGAGGTATTGTTTCAGTTACTTTTTTTTTGTGTTTTTTCAATAACCACGCATAAACATTATTCCTTTAAAAACACAAACATGTACATACATGTTCCTCACATATTATGGTAGCCTAGTTTGTGCTGAATACAGTGTAATGACACTTTTGTCATTAATATGTTTATAATCAACTGATAAAAGCACAAATGTCAGAGCATGTCAAAACTTCTCCAGGGCCCAAAATCAGCCTCAGACTCCAGAGGGTTAATGACCAGAAAGTAAGTTGTTTGTTTCCTATTATCCTGTACACTTATTGATGTGTATGTAGGCAGATTTGTGTACTTTATTGATTAACGACGGGCTCATTTGTCCGCCATCGCGGCAGTCCGCGTTTCTTTATCTGCCGTTACTGCCTGTAATGACACGTTAAAATGGCGTCTTTCATATTTCCATGTGTGAGCTCGCGATGCCATCTTGTGGACAGATTAAGTACTGCAACAACTTTAATAATGTAACCTGGATTGCCTATGACATGTGAATGTTATTGATTTAGCTGTATATCTAATACTTATTGTTATTCTTTAATATTTTCAGACCACTCACTGTTACCACTTCCTGTTACTGCTTGAAATGAATCATCAGTAAACCTCAAACTCTGGTTCAACTGTGTCTTATGTGTTCTTGCCGACACACCAGTGCAGATACAAACCCACCTCCTCCAGCACAAATACAGTCCTTACCCAAATCTTCATAATATTTATGGTAATTATGCGTGCCCTTGAGTGCTATATAGCCTATATTATGTAAACGCTCCTTATTATGGTTTCTCTCCAGTATTTAAGAAATTAAATTAATATAAATGTGATTAGTCAACTAATAGCTTAAACGGACAACTACTAGTCGACTAGAAAAAAACTCATTTCAGATATTTTCGATCAAGCATCAAAAAGGGTATTCTGGTTTGAGCTCGCGCTTCGCGCGCATGCTCTGACAGACACACACACAGCGCATCGTACATTATTATCAGTTTAAAATTATATTTGTGTATGACTAACCGCAGCACACACCAGAGAAAAAAACTTTGCTGGTCCTATGGCTGAGAGAGAGCTTACTCGGATGAAAACCGCTTCAGTGAGCTCAATTATAGTAACGCGGCATTTTTTTTGTCAGTAACGCTAACGGCGTTGTAACGGGAGAAAAAGTAATTCGTTTGATTACTCGTTACTGAAAAAAGTAACGGCGTTAGTAACGCGCGTTATTTATAACGCCGTTATTCCCATCACTGATCACCACGTCAAAGAGGCTCTTCTGTTACAAACAATTACTATTTCACGAGTTCACACTTACAAATAATCAGATAGTAAATAGTATGCGTAGTAGTATGCGTATTTGGCATGCTGTCCGAGGAGAGGGCTCCGAGCTCGGTATTTTGGCCCGAACCCAGAGTACTCCCCCCTATTCTGGTTAGGAAATCAGGCAGATGTGAGGAGACGGGGTGGTGGAGGGATGCTGTCAAACTGTCAAGGGATATGGGTGAGTCGACCGTGTCTTATATATATGCTTTCACTCATGCTGATTGGGTAGATATGTTGATTACTGTTTGCTGACAGCTGGACGAAATGACGTAATGATTAGTCAGATTATTTGAATGTTGCTCCTCCCGAATTTTGTTAACAAAACATCATGTGGTATTGCTTCGGCTCCTGCAATTTTTCCCAATGTTCATTGCTATCTAAACGATATATTAGTGACTGGATCAAATGACGAGCAACATCTCAAGAATGTAGACGCAGTCCTCAGACGTCTGGATGAGTTTGGGCTGTGTGTCCAACACGAGAAATGTGAATTCTTTAAAGATTTGCTGCAGTATTTGGGGCACATCATTCATGATCAGGGTCTTCATAAGACACCAGAAAAGGTCAGGACGATCGTGGATGCGTCTGCACCGAATAACGTCAGTCAACTTTGTTCATTTCTTGGACTATTACAGTCGATTTATCACTAACCTTGCATCAGTGTAAGCAAGAAATAACACCAGAAAGTACTGAATTTCTACCAATATCTGAACAGGTGAAAGTTTACAACGCTTACAGACCACCGTCTGCTGACAACAATCTTCAGTCCAACAAAAGCCGTTCCATCCATGGCTGCGGCTCGGATGCAGAGAAAGACAAATACATAATTCACCTGTTAAAGTCACCATGAAATCAAAATTGACAATTCTTGTTTTGTTTTTTTATGGAATGTTGCAGTATTTATTATAAAAGGCTTATCAATGCACATCATTATTTTTTAATATTCAGCTAAGTTTTTAAAATTCACACTTATATTTGATGTTGTGATTGACAGGATGAGATGAACGAGCTCCTCCTGAACCTTCATTTAGAGCCTCATTTAAATACAGAATGAGTTCATTTGCATATTGATCAGATGCTTCAGTGCTCTGAGAGTGTTTATAGTGCTGTGAGTTTAACACTTCATCACTGACACACACAACAATCTTCATCAACATGACCTTCATCATCATCTTCATCTGGACTCTCACAGCGTTTGCTCAAGGTTTGTGGAGCACAAGTTTGATATCAATTCATTTCTTCAAGTATATTGTCAAAGTTTTGAGTTGATTTTCTTCTTGTTGTGTCTTTCAGAGTGTAGAGGACAGATCACCGTCACTCAGAGTCCCTCAATGACAGCAGCTCAACCAGGACAAACTGTGAACATCAACTGTAAAACCAGCAGTAGAGTGCATGGTGGTGATCATTTATCCTGGTATTTACAGAAACCTGGAGAAGCTCCTAAACTCTTGATTTATTATACAAACACCCTCCAGTCAGGAACTCCATCTAGATTCAGTGGCAGTGGATCTAACAGTGATTTCACTCTGACCATCAGTGGAGTCCAGACTGAAGATGCTGGACATTATTACTGTCAGAGTTTCCACTGGATCAACAGTAAAGATGTGTTCACACAGTGATAAAGAGTCGTACAAAAACCTCCGTCAGTCAGAGTCACAGTGACTGAACTGATACTGCAGCTGCACAGTAAAAAAAAAGTGTCTGCCAAACAAAAACATCCTAATTCATATCCTAATTTTCTTTGAAGGTTTTTCTAGAATTAATTTTGTGAAACATTCTCTGCAAAAAGTACATCTCTTGCAGTTAAACATTAGCTAGCAACAGCACATACACACATGAGCTGATATAACTATCACTGCATCAACAACTATACAGTTATCGCTTTTAAACAAGACAACACACAACACAACATCCCTAACTTTCATTCCATTGCTGGACTGAAGCACAGGCTCTACTCTTCTGCACAATGATGACCTAAAAATCTCAGACATCAGAACATTAAACACTAAGGCTGAAAAGGTAACACTGAATCAGTGTTGAAGTTAATAATTAAGTGATTAATTAAGTAATGATTGAGCATTACGCCTGTTTCACACTGCAAGCGTAAGCATAACTATACCGTCACTGCGGTTGCAGAGACGCGTGAGTATTCACACTGCAAGCGTTTGTACAGCGTCACAGCAGCGGCTCGAAGCTACATAATAAAGTAAGCATTTCTTTACAAAGACAGCTATAAATTTGTTTTTATAAGTTGGTCATTTATAAACTTAATAGTAGGGGTGTGACGAGACCAGTATCTCACGAGACGAGACGAGACTCGAGATTGAGTTCACGAGACGAGACAAGATGGCGAAATACATGACTAGAAAAAATATTCTGCAGGTGTATTTGAAATGTTTTAACTAATCATTTTGTAATGAATGTCATTTGAGTTCTACTTTCTGAGACTGAATTATCATATGCAGTAAAAGACAACAATACTCAAGTAATGTAAAAGGTTTTGCCACTAACTCAACTGACTGACTTCCCTCCTGTATGATTTCAGTCTCTTCAGATCTTACTGTACATGAATTATGAGCTTCTACAGCTTTTGACCTCCTAACTGAACTCCTCTCCACAATCTGATCACAGAAATAAAAACAGTATAAATAAAAATGGTAACACTTTACAATAAGGTCTCATTTATTAACATTAATGTATTAACCAACATCAACTAACAACAAGCAATATATTTGCTACAGTATTTATTAATCTTTGTTAGTTGATAAAAATAGTCATTCATTGTTAGTTCATGATAGTTCACAGTGCATTAACTAATGTTAACAAATGAAACCTTATTGTTTGTACTAGTTAATAATAAGAAGAGAAAACTGTTATTCATTTTTATGGTAACACTTTACAATAAGTGCAACCATAATCGCACTCTCTCAATATTCAAAGATCAAATAAGACCAAATTTTTCTTTGATACAGAGCTCAGAGATGGTTACAACTACATTGCCCAGCCTAAAATAGCTTTCATATTGAGAGATATCTGTATTCATCAGGGAGCCGCTTTCAAAATGCGGGGTATTGAAATCACGTTTGAATGCGCGCGCGCGTTTACTTTCACTTTTAAACGGTCGCGCGTACTCTGTAAATATGGAGCGGCGGCGACCGTTATCCAACTGAATTAAATGGTTTTTTTTTATTTAAATACAAAGCAAAACGACAGTGGAGGCATAATGTAAACGTAGCGGTGGCATATTCTTTCGTAATCATCCTAACACTCTGTCATGGCAACATCACGAGACTACTTTTCGCCTCGACGAGAAATCTCGTCACAGTTTAGTCTCGCGAGATCTCGTGCCACGAGATCTCGTCACACCCCTACTTAATAGTCTTGAAAGTTTGTTAACATAGGGAGGTGTACAACATTCTCATATAAACGTAAATACATAAATAAATAAAAATAAATAAATAAAAGCCTCGTGTAATCCATTACTGCACACGAATGAGGTAAGCTTTGTGTTTGACATCATCTGCCGTGTGCACGTTTACAAGACAGCAAACTCTGCGAAAAAAGCCAGCAAACTCGGGTTTGATTTGGGTATGCTGCAGTCTGTGTAATAACTAAAATAATGTTTATATATATCATATTTTCTGGCTCGTTTACTTTTTATAATATACCATACTTTAACCCAAACTGAATAATTAAAAACAAGTTTAAATGGGTTAATCTTCTATAATTATTTTTGATTCTTAATTTTCTTTTCTGTCGTACTCAAATTCTTGTTAAAATACATTAGACATGCCTATTCTGTGCATTTTGAACACTTTTTGTGTGAAATTATATTTATTTTGTCCATCAAAAGTGTGCTTTCACTTTAATTGAGCGGCAGCAGCACAGCAAAAATAGACTCGGCGCCGAAACGATCGCAGCACTGCTGCTTACGCGACGCCCCTGCTTTACGCTTACGTGCTGCTCCTGCTGGCAGTGTGAATGCATCCGTTGGTTAACATGGGCGCCGAAAAAAATATGCGCTGCTTACGCTTGCAGTGTGAAACAGGCCTTAGTGATGAACACCTGCTGTTAACAAGCATAATCACTGAAGGAAAGAGAAACAAGAACTATAACTGATTTCAGTCAGATGAAATCAACTGAAGTTAAAAGACATTAAATCTCTGAAGATCTGATTAAACATCTCCACAAACAGCATTACCAGCTTCACTTATTACTAACCAGACTGACTTTATTTCTGTCAGATGTCTACAGCAGTTCTTATTGAGAATTAACAGAGGTTTAGATGTTGATGTCTTATTGAAAATAAGTTCTGGTTGAGGTCACCATTATGGTTGTTAGTGCTTGCTTTAGTTAAGCAGTTTGACTCTTGACTTTTTAATGTTACTTTTTCTTTGGCTGTTTTAACTGTGTTTGTTATGGCAAGAACAGCAAAAGAAAATGTGATCTGATGATGTTGGCTTGATGATAAGAATGTAATCAACATGTAATCCTCTCATTTACTGATCTCATTCAGAGTCTAGTTTCTGATTATATAGGTTATGTTTTAAAAACTGCACATCATTGATAACAGTAGCCTTGTGACTGCATCTCTTGAGACTCATCCCTGGTGATCATAACTTATAAAATATGAATAATTGTTTAAATTTATATTTAAAACGGACACTCTGAATACACACAGATATCAAGAATCAGCATATGAATCTCAACTGGGTATAAAACATATGGCTCCAGTGATACATAAAGCTTGAGTTGAGTTTCGTGACAGAAACAGATCCTCCATCATCACAGGACAGATGTGTTTACCTGCAGCATTAGTGCTGGTGATTTTATAGTGATTCTTTCTGCAAGTTACATTGTTATACCAGTAGATGGAGACAAGAGACTGACTTTATGAATGAATCAATGAATTATTAACTGAACTGATTAAAAACAGGAATTATTGTGTTTCTCAGAGTCGCTGCAGTTTGTTTTTCTGTGGCTTGATTTAGAAATATTTCAGTTAGCCGAACAAAAACTGGCAATATAATTTACTAAAATGTAAAATACTCAATAATAGATTCCTGTTCATTAAACTGTTGTATAAAAGCAATATCACACTTGTAATCATGATGTCGGTCTGATATTGGGAATAAACAGCGCTCCTGTTCATCTGATATTGCTTTATATCAAACAAAGACAAGTGAAATGTTTTGTGAAATCTCAATGAAACCACATTAAACCATCTTAAACCTGTCACTGCTGAAGCGTTTGCATAGAGAGAGTGTTTTACATGAGCGACACACGCTTCAGTGCTCTGCATGTGTTTATAACTCTGTCAAACATCAAACATGATCAACAACTGTTTTTCACTAGAACTGAACCTACAACCAACAAAAATGACTTTCAGCACCATATTGATCTGGACGCTGGCAGTATTATGTCGAGGTTTGTGTCAGTCAAGATTACATACATTATTTACTTGTTATTTTTATGTGTTGTGAAGATATATGGTTGTAAAAGTGTTTGTGATTTCTAATCTTTCTCTCTTGTCAGAATCTGTTGGTCAGGTGACAGTGACTCAAACTCCCTCAGAGCTGCTCTCTCAAACTGGACAATCAGTCACTGTAAACTGTACATTTAATAATGATCCAATTTCCTGGTGTAGTGGACACTGTCTTAGCTGGTACTTACAGAAACCCGGAGAAGCTCCTAAACTCCTGATTTATTTAGCAAGCAGCCTCCAGTCAGGAACTCCATCTAGATTCAGTGGCAGTGGATCTAACAGTGATTTCACTCTGACCATCAGTGGAGTCCAGACTGAAGATGCTGGACATTATTACTGTCAGAGTTATCACAGTGGTGGTGTGTTCATACAGTGATAAAGAGTCGTACAAAAACCTCCGTCAGTCAGAGTCACAGTGACTGAACTGATACTGCAGCTGCTCAAAGGAGGATCTGAAACAACATCGTCACACAAACATCTGAAATAAAATCATCTAAATTAACCTCCTTTATAGATTAAGCTCTTTTATATTGAGGTCAGAAATCAATCAAAGCATTAGTTGAGAGAAACAACTAGACAAAATCCATCAGTGTCGCTGCCCGAGTCTCCCCAGCTAACAGATTTTTGTTATAAGAACGTTCTCCAAATATTCAGTGTTGATTCTGGGAACGTAAAACATGTCAAGTTTTCTTGACGGTAGAGGAACGTGTTTTAAAACGTATGAAGTTTCTCAAACGTTCTTTCAACTTAATTTTGATTTAAAATTCAACATTGTTTAATCATTGAAACACCTGCTGTGAACAAACACTGAAAGAGAAATAAGAACACAAACTACAACTTTCTTCAGCCACATCCTTAGATGAAGTTAAAAAAGACCTGATTTGGAAGATAAAAAACATCAAATCTCTGAAGATCTGATTACACAACTCCACAAACAGCATTACCAGCTTCACTGAAAAAGAAGCAACTTAACAAAAGTCAAGGGTCAAGAGCTCAACTAAAGTAAACACTGATCACCATAACGGTGAAACTAAATGTCAAATGTCAAAACTAAACATTTTCAACAAATCATCAACATCTAAACCTCTGTTAATTCTCAATAAGAGCTTCTGTAGATGTATGTCAGAAATAAAGTCAGTCTGGTTAGTAATAAGTGAAGCTGTTTGTGGAGATCTTTAATCAGATATTCGATATGATGTTCCTGTTCCATTTTCATTCAACATCCAGTAAGATGAGATCCGGTCTGACATTTATCTTGCATCTTTTTTCAATCTTTTGACTCTTCCTTAAACAGGGTTTGGGATGAAGGTACATAAAATATGTAATGTTTAAATGTAATAGTTATACTTTACAAATAGTGTGATGCATATTTTTTACACATTACTGGAGCTCCTCTCTTGCCTGCTAAACTTAGAATTCCAAGTTTTCAAAAACTCACAGATTCTGTTGCATTTAGTCACCATGAAATCAAAATGGACAATTTATGTTTTTTAAAGCTGCAGAAGGTAACTTTTGTAAAAATGTATTTTTTACATATTTGTTAAACCTGTCATTATGTCCTGACAGTAGAATATGAGACAGATAATCTGTGAAAAAATCAAGCTCCTCTGGCTCCTCCCAGTGGTCCTATTGCCATTTGCAGAAATGCACCGCTCCCGGTAAGAAACAACCAATCAGAGCCAGGAGGAGTGTCTTAGCAGTGTCACTCAAGCTCGTGTGCGCGCTGATCACACTCCTGTCATGCACAGCCATAGTGCACAGCGCGTACAGGCGTTCAAATTCAAGATTACTGGTGTGCCGCAGCTTTGCTTATGGCGGACAAACAATCCAGTTTCGTACGTATAACTCATTTTGGCGTATATATTCTACGAGATTACAAACTCGTACTATTGATACGCATTTTCGTGTGATCGGGCTCTATTATGTCATGATATGCAGTTTTAAGATTTTTCAGGCGAGAATTAAAGCTCAAATTTGTGGTTTATTGATAAAGATAGCGCCTTTCTGAAAATTTGATCTGGCGTTGTTTTGAGATCCAGGCGATCACCGGACGCTCAGCGCTCATGTACCCAGCCGAGAGCAGCCTTACCTCGGCTAATCCTTCTGACGTTTGCCGCTGGCTCCGTTTTGGCTGAGGGCAACGTGACATTTCATAAATTTATATATGGCTTTTGTACGCTTGACTGAATTGTTTGGTTTATTTCTTATTGTATATTTTTATACCTTTTATAATGGCTATTATTGAACATTAAAACTGACATTTAACAAAAAGAGAAGGTTGTGTTTTATGTTAAAGCCTATTTCATTTCATTACAGTGAAGATAATCAGAGTATGCACAAATAGTATTCCATTTAATATTTTTGAAGCCAGCGCGAGCTGAGTGACGTTATTAAGTACGCTGCTGTTCCATTTGCAGAATTACCGGACTTTTGTCCTCCCGTCCACGGGAGTTCGTTCTCCGGAGTCAAACTTGGTTTTGAGAAACGCCTAGTGTCAAAACTCTAGCCGCATAACATACAGATAAAATGTCACGCACTGTGGAAAGCAACTATTGAAACCTACTAATTCACTGGCTTATCATTTTGCTGAAATAATGTACTAGCAAACCTTATTTAGCATTACATATCGATAGAATAATTACTTGCATACTGTAACGTTAGTTACCGTTATATTATCTTACTAGCTATTTATTACTTATAGAAATAGTGCAACGTCATATAGTTACATTACATGTATTGCAAAATACGTAATGTTTTGAGGACCAAGATTGTAGTCAAAGTATGGGCAGGCCATAGTCATTGTAAATCATATTGTTGATGTTTCGTCTGTACCAGTGAATGTGCCATAACTGTTTATCCGCCGTCATCGGTGGCCCTGCTTGCTTACCAGCCTGCGCGTTCACGGCAGGCTCCGTTGTGATGGGGAGGAGCTGTGGAGGGAGGGCTGTAGCGCAGCAGAGAGCAAGGGGGAGTGACCTGTGAGTTGTGCTTGTTCAAATTTTCAGGCTAAGTCAACGTTTTCTAAAAACTTCCTACTGCAGCTTTAATGGAATACTATAGTATTGATTATAAATGATTTATCAATGCACATCTTGATTTTTTAAATTCATGTGCCATGTAATCTACATGCAGCTCTGAACATGAGAATGGGGCAACCTGTCACTCACATGAGATCCACCAATTGCAAACCACAACCATCCAATCAATTCCCCACAGACAAAATCAAGCCCCGCCCTACATTTGTTTACTTCACTAGGATATATATATATCATAATAGGGAAGAAAATATGAACGTTTTAATGTTGCAAGGTTCATCATGTATGGAGCAAACTTAGTTCAAATAAATATAAAATAGTGGTACAGTAATTAAGTGAGGATAGCACATAAATATTAATAAAAAAGTTATCTATTATCTAATTTCAGAATCTTTATGATTTGACATATTTGATGTTGTGATTGACAGGATGAGATGAACGAGCTCCTCCTGAACCTTCATTTAGAGCCTCATTTAAATACAGAATGAGTTCATTTGCATATTGATCAGATGCTTCAGTGCTCTGAGAGTGTTTATAGTGCTGTGAGTTTAACACTTCATCACTGACACACACAACAATCTTCATCAACATGACCTTCATCATCATCTTCATCTGGACTCTCACAGCGTTTGCTCAAGGTTTGTGGAGCACAAGTTTGATATCAATTCATTTCTTCAAGTATATTGTCAAAGTTTTGAGTTGATTTTCTTCTTGTTGTGTGTTTCAGAGTGTAGAGGACAGATCACCGTCACTCAGAGTCCCTCAATGACAGCAGCTCAACCAGGACAAACTGTGAACATCAACTGTAAAACCAGCAGTAATGTGTACAGTGATGGTTGGGGGGGTCGTTTAGCCTGGTACTTACAGAAACCTGGAGAAGCTCCTAAACTCCTGGTTTATTTAGCAAGCACCCTCCAATCAGGAACTCCATCTAGATTCAGTGGCAGTGGATCTAACAGTGATTTCACTCTGACCATCAGTGGAGTCCAGACTGAAGATGCTGGACATTATTACTGTCAGAGTTTACACTATCCAAACAGTAAATGGGTGTTCACACAGTGATAAAGAGTCGTACAAAAACCTCCGTCAGTCAGAGTCACAGTGACTGAACTGATACTGCAGCTGCTCAAAGGAGGATCTGAAACAATATTGTCACACAAACATCTGAAATAAAATCATCTAGGGCTGCACAATGATTAATCGCAATTAATAGTTTGCAAAATAAAAGTCTGTGTTTACGTAATATATGTTTGTGTTCTGTGTATAATAATTATGTATATATAAATACACACACATACATGTTTCACGAGTTCACATATACATATGATTAGATAGAGAGAGTAATGCGTATTTGGCGTGCTGTCCAGGGGGAGGGCTCCGAGCTCGGAATTTTGGCCCGAACCCAGAGTACTCCCCCCGGATGTGGTTATGAGAGATGGAATTTAGAAGTGAGGAGATGGGGTGGTGGAGGGATGCTGATAAACTGTCAAACGAACGGAGGTAAGTGTGCCGTATATATACCTCCATTGGTTGATTAGCTGAATGCTTTCCACCTGTGATAATTAGTCTAATAATCTGCACCTGCTCCTCCCGAATTTTGTTAATAAAACATCATATAAATTTAAGAAATGTATGCATGTATAAATAAATATATATATTTGCATATATTTTATATTATATATAAATATTTTGTATATAAATATAACATTTTTCTTAAATTTATACATGTATGTGTGTGTATTTATATATACATAATTATTATACACAGAACACAAACATATATTACGTAAACACAGACTTTTATTTTGCAAATGATTAATCATGATTAATCGTTGCGCAGCCCTAACTAAATTAAGCTGTTTCTCTTAATAATCATAGAGGTCAGAAGTCAAAGTATCAGTCGAAACAGCATAAGTTAGATACAGCAAGACAAAAAGTCCATCAATGTCTCTATCAGACTCACTTATATTGTTTCATTATTATTATTATTATTTGTGTCTTTTCCTTCTCTTATACTTTGAAATTGTTTTGTTTGTGAGATTTTGTGCTCTTATAGATCAGTTACATGATTGAGATATGAGTGATTTCAGTTTGTCCTAATTACCTCTTATTATCAATAACACTTTCATTTTCATAATATTCAAGAGTGAAAAGATCCAATAATTTTTATGGTGTAAAATTGTGTTTTCAGACCCACAGATGACCTCTGACCTCTGCCAATATAGAGTTTGTCATGATGCTTCTGTCTCTCATATGCAGCTCAATTATCATAACAGGGCCGGATTGGGACTCATTTTCAGCCCTGGAGTTTCATGCCTTAGACCGGCCCACTTTAATTCACGACTGACTATATTAAAATAATGTAATTAGAACCTCAGTATATAAATCTGCAATAGTGCACTGTTCTCTACAGCCTTGTAAATAATTGTATTTTTCAAAAATATCTTCAAATACCCATGATAGTACAATTGATAGTACAAAAAAATGCTAAAATTTGATATTATTATAGTTAGTTATTTTTATAGTTATAATAATGATTTTATAATGTGAACCATTGATTAATTCTCTAGCCATCTAGTGGCTGTAGTTAAAAATTCATGTTATTTTAATTTTAATTTAATTAAGTGTTTGCTTTCCAGTAGATGGCAGTAATCGTCCACTAAACCCAGGCACATTTTTCATGTCTATCTCCATGAATGAAATTTAGAAATGTAGATCTTTATTAAAGTGGATTTAACATAAAATTTTGCTATTTTATATAAATGTATATACTTAAATTATTACAAATTGAGGCAAATAAATAACACAAAATACCATAAATCCTACAAAATTGCACAACTTTACAGTAAAATATTAAAGTAGGCTATTATGTTTGTTTAAAAAAAAAAGTTACATGTTACAAAATCACATTTTACTCTCAGGTTAAGCTAGTTGGACAGAAAAATGAATATTGTTGGCCAATGTGTAATAGCATAGCAAGCAACATAACATAAGTGATAGACCATATTTTATTATTTGCCTACTATTATTACGATATGAGTAAGCTGCATGCATGCCTTTATCTTTTGCATGTTTTCCCCTCTTCCTTTTTATTTATTTACATTACTTAAATCGGCCTCCGGTGGCTTAGACCTTTTGCCTTACCATAATTAAGTGTTGATTTAGAACTTGTCCCGCTGTCCCTACAGACGTCACCTCATCCCTTCTTCTCGTATACTTTTGAGTGAGTTGTCTTCTCCGGGCGCACACTCCGAGTCCCTCCCGACCAGGTTAATTTACCCACCGAGTGACATGATATCATTGACGTTACGTGCAAATGACCAGTAAAAACCCGATCGCGCATTCGTTTGTTTGATTGTTTGTTTGTTTTTTCTTGCGCAGGTGCCCCGTACATGAACTTTTGAGTGCTGTACTCTGTTGCTGTAACAACACATGCACTGTTGCACATATGCTACAGTAATAAAGAAATGCATCAAATTGCCTTGCATACAGAGAGTTTTAGTATGTTTTCCCATTAAAAAAAAGGATGTGTGACAGTTACAGTAATGATTGCTTCTATTTTTGTAGGACACAGAGACGACCACCTGGTGGAGGCAGGCTAAGGCTTTTTTCGGAGGAGCAAGAGAGGGAGCTTGTAAACATGGTCATTGCCAATAATGTACTTCGCCTGCATGCGAGAAATTCAAAGGAGAGCGATTGAGGATAATCATCATTTCCGAGGGATAAATTCCATCAGCCTCTCCACAATTGATCGCATCCTCCGAAAGAACCAGTTTTGGATGAAACAGGCGTACTGTGTCCCTTTCGAACGAAACTCTGACAGAGTGAAACACCAACGAGTGGAATATGTTCAGGTATGAGTTTTGATATTGTATTGTGTACAATCACAGTATAGCAGTTTATGCTGCCATTTGTGCCCTCTTGAACTGTGCTTCAGGGAAGTGATTTACTTTACTGTGTTTTGTGTTTTGCAGAGAATCTTTGAAATTGAAGGCCGGCCTGTTCCCCATGAAATCATCTTTGTGGATGAGGCTGGTTTCAACCTGACCAAAAGAAGAAGGGGGAGGAACATAATTGGCCATCGGGCTATAGTAAATGTCCCTGGTCAGTGCGGAGGGAATGTCACTATGTGCGCAGCCATAAGCCAACGAGGGGTACTCTCTCTCCTGCCATGCCATTCTAGGACCCTATAACACTATGCTTCTCCTTGCTTTCCTTGATGGTCTAAGAGAGCATATGTTCCAGCTGGACCTCAGGGAACCAGCACAGCCAGAGCAGCCTCACTACGTTGTTGTTTGGGATAACGTCAGCTTCCATCGTGCTGCTCTTGTTCGTGACTGGTTTACTAATAACCCAAGGTTTGCAAACATCTTTCTGCCTGCATACTCTCCCTTTCTCAAACCTGATAGAGGATTTTTTTTCGGCATGGCGGTGGAAAGTCTATGACTGAGAACCTTATGTCCGAGTTCACCTCCTCCAGGCCATGGAAGAAGCCTGCCATGACATAACAGTAGATGCATGCCAGGGATGGATCAGGCATGCATGAGGATTTTACCCTTGCTGCCTGGCTAGGGCCAATATAGCCTGTGATGTGGACGAGATTCTCTGGCCTGACCCAGACCAAAGACGGGATGCTGAGGTGGAATAATTGTTTTTTTTTAATAATAATGATTTGAATAATAATGAATAAAAATGTGCCAATGTATATTTTTTTTGTGGGGTGGGCACAAGCAACATAACTTACCAGTTTTGGAAATGTTGTTTTGAATTTATCTCACCAGTGTGTAAGACTATGTTGTAGTGTGTGTGTTGTCCGAGGGCAAAGTTTGGTTTTTCAGCAAGAGTGAATGGTTTTGAGTGTAGAGCTTCATTTTGACCTGAAAATAGGATGTTTGGGGAATTGAGTGAGACGTTATGGATTTGTGTTTACTGTTTTGAGAATATGAGGCATAGTTTCAGGAAATGTGTTTAAGCAATTGAGAAAAACTGTAACATCCCAGCCAGCAATGACATGTGGGGCCCAGATGAGGGCTTCATGGGCGGCAAATGTGGGCCCCATTATGGGCTTGCACCCGGGATCCACATTGGGGCAAGTCGTGGAAGCCCAGACGTACTAAAAGTGGGACCTGTAAGGGTACTGCATGGGTCTTAATTGGGCAATTCATGTCAGACCCATTTGGGCCCCACCTGCCCAAAGGGTTCCAAAGTGGGCTTTGCAACATGGCTACACAGATGGGCTTTAAATGGGATCTGTAAGAGTCTTATGTGGGTCCTAACTGGGCAATTCATGTCAAACCCATTTGGGCCCCACCTGCCCAAAGGGGTTTAAAGTGGGCTTGCACCCGGGATCCACATGGGGGCCAGCCGTGGATGCCCAGATGGGTTTTAAGTGGGATCTGTAAGGGTCTTATGTGGGTCCTAACTGGGCAATTCATGCCAAACCCATTTGGGGCCCACCAGTCTGAAGGGGTTTAAAGTGGGCTTGCACCCGGGATCCACATGGGGGCCAGCCGTGGATGCCCAGGTGGGTTTTAAGTGGGATCTGTAAGGGTCTTATGTGGGTCTTAACCGGGCAATTTGTGCCAGACCCATTTGGGCCCCACCTGCCTAAAGGGGTTTAAAGTGGGCTTGCACCAGGATTCAACCGTGAATGCCCATATGGGCTTAAAGTGGGCTCTGTAAGGATCTTATGTTGGTCCTAACTGGGCAATTCATGTAAGGTAAGCCCAACCATTCATTTAAGGAAACAATCTAAGAAAAATTAAAAATGAAGAATGTAAGTACAAGATAAATACAAGACACTTGATGCTTTGAACTGCAAGAAATATATTAAATTGAACAACAAAAATTATCTTTAAAAAACAATGTCAGAACATACGGTAAACTAAAAAAATATATTTTAAAAAAATCTCTGAAAAAAACCCTCCAAAAATACAATACAAAATACACTCATTATATAATACATTGAACAACAAACATAATCTTTAACAATTAAAATTTTACAGGACACAAGAGGGCGCTATTTAATTGTAAGGGGGTTATTGTACGGGGAGGAAATTGCTTTCATGAACATTTATTGGCCTCCTGGCCATCCGGGCGATTTTTTGACTACAGCATTTGCCAAATTAGCAGAGTGGGGAGTTAAGACGTTGTTTATTGGGGGAGACTTTAACTGTCATCTATGCCCCATTATAGATAAATTCCCAATGGGTAAACCATTATTATCAACTCAGGCTAAAACTGTTAAGGCTCTCTGTGAAGACTTTGACTATGTAGACATTTGGAGGGCTTGCTATCCTGCAGATCAGGAGTATACTTTTTTCTCTAGGGTCCACAGCTCTTATACTAGGATAGATTATTTCTTTTCACCAAAAAATATGTTACAGCATATAATGTCTTGTCATATAGGGAATATATCTATATCTGACCATGCAGCAGTTTTTGCCGAATACTCTTTTGGGAACCAGAATGTTAAGTCTAATAGCTGGAGATTTCACCCATTCATTTTGGCTGATCATAATTTTATATCATATTTTACAGAGGAGTTTAACTCTTTCATGTCTATTAACTCTGCCTCAACTGAAGACTCATCTTTATTATGGGAAACAGCCAAAGCTTTTTCTAGAGGCCTTATTATATCATACACACTAAGTAAAAGGCGCAGACAAGCCAAACAAAAAGAGATCTTAGAATCGAAGCTTAAGGATGCTGAGAGATTATACATTAAAAAACCAACCCCTGGTAAGATGAAGGAAATTTCTGCACTTAGATCTGCTTTAGATTCTCTTCTAACAAAACAAGCAGAAGTTAAATTACGTTTTGCTAAACAGAAAATATTCGAACATGGGGATAAAGTGGGGAAATATTTGGCATATCTAACGAAGAAAAAGTCTGACTCTCAGTCTATCCTGTCCATTGTTGATAGTAGCGGTAAACGCTTCCTGGACAGCTTATCTATTAATAATATATTCAAAGAATGGTTCGAAAATTTATATAAGTCAGAATTAGAAGGGGATACAACACAGTCTACAGAGCTCTTCTTTTCCACCCTTAACATACCCACTTTATCAGAGGATCAGACCTCATCCCTTAACGCTCCCATATCTAAAAAGGAAGTTTTAGAAGCCATAAAGACTTTGCAATCTGGAAAAGCACCTGGACCAGATGGGCTAAGTTGTGAATTTTACAAAGAATTTAGAGATTTATTAGTTGACCCCTTGCTAAATATGCTCAATGACTCATTTGTAAAAGGCCACTTGCCACAGTCCCTGAGAGAAGCAAATATATCCCTGATTTTGAAAAAAGGCAAGCAAGCGGAGGACTGTTCGTCATATCGACCTATTTCACTGCTAAATGTAGATCTGAAGATTCTTTCTAAAATATTAGCAACACGATTAGAATGCCTTCTCCCTGCTCTAATAAAGGATGACCAAACAGGCTTTATTGTAGGACGTAACTCTGTCAATAACATGCGTCGCCTGTTGAATGTGATACAGTTTGCTAAACAGCGGTCAGTAGACGGTCTTGTGATTTCTTTAGATGCGGAGAAGGCATTCGATCGCATCGAATGGCCCTACTTATTTCATACGTTATATAAATTTGGTCTTGGTGAGCAATTTATTAAGTGGGTCAAGTTATTGTATAATGAACCTCTTAGTGCCGTGCTAACTAATGGATGTCGCTCCTCTACATTTAAAGTTGGGAGAGGGACGAGACAAGGCTGCCCTCTCTCACCTCTTTTATTTGCCTTGATAATTGAGCCATTGGCAGAGGCTATAAGATCAAATAATGAAATTTGTGGGTTAACGATAGCAAACAATCAGCATAAGATTGCCTTATATGCCGATGATATTTTGATATTCATGGTGAATCCTGATACCTCTACCCCAGCTCTCTTAGACATAATTGACAAATTCGGTACATTTTCAGGATATAGAATTAATTATTGTAAGTCAATGGCAATGCCTATAGGTGGCTTGAAACAAATACCCCAAGGTTTACCATCCTTCCCATTTAGATGGGCCCCCGAGGGTTTAATATATTTGGGCATTAATGTTACCCCCTCCTTTGAACAGATGTATAAAGCAAACTTTCTTCCACTTTTTGAACGTATTCGGTTGGACTTAGAAAGGTGGAATGTCCTTCCTGTTTCTTGGTTGGGGCGGATCTCCCTCCTGAAGATGAATATTCTTCCAAGATTACTTTACCCCATTCAAATGATTCCAATAAATTTTACACATAAAACCATTAGGAAATTGAATGGCTGGTTTAGTTCCTTTATATGGGCCAAAAAAAGAGCACGTATAAAAATTTCAACTTTAATGCTTTCATCTTCGGTGGGAGGTCTTGACCTTCCAGATATTCGGAAATATCAGTTAAGTGTTCATTTGCGTTACATTTCTGACTGGGTACATAAAGGGTCCAGAACAGTGTGGTTTGATATTGAAAGTTCACTTAGTAAACTTCCCTTAGTAAATTTGCTTTTTCTTAAAAAGTTTAAATCCTTGAAAGTCGTTTGTAGTAATCCCATCACAGTTAGTGCTATCAAGGCATGGCAAGTTATTAGGCGTTTGGAGGGCCGGCTCCAACTTACCTCAATTTTTACTCCCATTTGTGATAACTATGACTTTTTGCCAGGGACTGTAGACCCAAATTTTCGAGCCTGGGCACATAAAGGTCTTGCCACTTTACGTGATCTATTTGAGGGAGGCACTTTAATGTCATTTGACCAATTAGTCATTAAGTATAGTATTCCACGACAGGATTTTTTTCGTTATTTACAATTGAGAGACTTTGTGAAAAAGGACACTACCTTGCTCACAAACCAGGACACTTCGGCCGTGGAGAGACATCTTTTTTTTTCACAAATGAACAGTTCTGCTGGTTCTTTTTACAAGGTTCTCAAGGACTGTGGTGTTTCAA
Source organism: Megalobrama amblycephala (assembly GCF_018812025.1). Taxonomy (NCBI): domain Eukaryota; kingdom Metazoa; phylum Chordata; class Actinopteri; order Cypriniformes; family Xenocyprididae; genus Megalobrama; species Megalobrama amblycephala. Next base: position 31,362,072 of record NC_063053.1, on the reverse strand, counting down.
ATACGGATTCCTTGAAGGAGACATGGGAAAGGACACTTGATATACAAATCACAGACGATCAATGGGAGGAAGCATGGAAGAATGCTGGGACCTTAAGCATATGTAACAGAGTAAAAGCAATGCAGTTGAAAATTTTGCACCGAGCTCACATTTCTCCTTCACGGAGGCATAAGTTTAAAGAAGACTGCTCGCCAATGTGTCCAAAATGTAAAACCGAGGAAGGAGATCTTAATCACTGTCTTTGGTTCTGTAGGGAGATTCAGAAGTTTTGGATTATGGTTGAACAAGAACTTAATGCTATTTTATCTATTAATATTGGTTACGGTCCAAAACACTTGTTGCTTGGAATATACGATGACATTATCGTAGACAAACATAAAAAGGCACTTTGTAAATTCTTAACATTCTGTGCAAGAAAATGCATTCTTTTAAATTGGTTAGTCGATAAAGCCCCTTCTAGGTCCCTATGGCACAGGGTTACATTGGAATATGTATCATTAGACTACTTAACCTGTGCTTCTTATAATAAAGATGTCCTCTTTCATAGAAGGTGGGACCCATTTTTGGTATATATGGGCTTAGATATATCCTCTATTCTTATTAGAGGGTTTGTTTAATGAGGTTTACATATGTGCGGCACATTGGAGCAAAAATGTCTAAGGTATGTTGTTTGTATGTTGATGTCATTCTTTATCTCATTTATTTCTTAAATTGATTTAATGAGGTGGTAAGCCCTTTTTTTTTTCTTTTTTTTTTCCTCTTGTTCGATTTTAAATCTTGTTTTGAAATATTTAAAAATTAATAAATATACTTATTAAAAAAAAAACAATTTAAATTTTACAACGTACCGGTAAATAAATAAGAAATATATATTTTTTAAAAATGTCTGAAAAAAAGAAAACAAAACATCTCTCCAAAAAATACATCCAAAACAGTCATGGCGTTTGTGTTATCGATGTTCTTTTTTACCCATAGATATATGAGCAATATTACACTCGTAGCCGTGCGATATGGCTGTATATCAGCACGCTGTGATTCGTCCGTAGGTAATCACTGCGTGCTGATATACAGCCATATCGCACGGCTACGAGTGTGATATTGCGTTTATACAACAGTTCGACGGCACGATTTCGGTAAAGTTGGTTTTATATTCGCACATTCGGACTTATGATAAATTCAAACTTTCCAATAAATGTGCAATAAATTAATGTTTGCGAATTTTAAGCAGCGACATGATATTGACAACCAACGATTGTCAACTTACAACATTTTTCACAGCCGATCAAAATAGGCAAGTATTGTTTTAATGGCATATTTACTTGTGAATGTCCACTGAATGTCCAATGTAGTGTGATTAACAAGGCTATTGAATACGGATGTCTGAATGTGCGAATATAAAACCAACTTTACCCAAGTGACGGCACGAGTGTGTAAATAAATAAGAACAACAACGGAGTGTCTTTAAAACCCTCTTTTGTGCAGCACTACTTCCTTCCGCCACGGATTCATATCTCAAGTTGTCAGTTGGACCAAGCCTCCGTTACTAACTCTAAAACGTCACTTTAGAACTAGTAACGAAGGAACGTCGAGTCGCTTCATTGAAACACATTGAATTTTATACAGTATTAGAGAGAGAGAGAGAGAGAGAGTAGGCTATTACCTGTCTGATATATTGCATTACATTCATTCTTCAAGTCGATGTCCATAATATTATATCCATTATAAAAGTCCGTTTGAATGTCCTCTGAGGAAAGCGATCTTTGTATAACACCACAGCGCTAAAAACAACTTCCTTTGCAAAAGTTCCTTTCAATTTAAAAGTCTCTTGTGCTTCACTGACTCATTCCTCCTGTAAAGTGTTGCCGCCATCTAATGGCGTATTAATGTAACTTTCACTCAATCCATATTACTTACTAATGGACATATTTATATAAAATAATATTTATTGAACAACAAATAAGCACAATTGTACAGTTCAGTCAAACAAAGCACTAGTTATTTACAAAAAACAAAAACAAAACAAAAAACATTTACGCTTGTATGTGGGTTTTACAAATATTTAACAAATGAAAAGGATTTTAAAGAGCTTGTGACAAAACCTCTTAACTCCATTGGATCCTCAAACTGTCAATCAAACCTCATTACATTAATCCGCCTCCCCTCGTGAATGAAGTGCGCACGCAGTTTGGACATCTCCTCTATGCAATGCCAAGGTAAATAAAGATCTGATGTTTGAAAAAAAAATTGTAAAGCGTTTTCTTTACTCAAAAAACCCTATGTTTATAAAGTTTAATGTTTTACGTATTTGAAGAGCGGAGAAGAGTCTTCGTCTGATATGTCCCGTCTAGTTGAAGCCAATATGCTAGCCTATATATAATGATGTAACATAACGTCGTTTATTATTATCAAATTTAACATAGCACAATTCGACTTGCTCTGGAACAAATAATAGATTAATAAAGACCAAAGATTGCCTGTTCTATGTACTCAAATTGAATAATGTCTCATGTTTAACCACTATAAGAGCCAGCGGCAAATCCACGAAGCACTGGCCGAGATTAAGCTGTTCTCGGCGGTTACAGAAGCACTGAACGGCCGCTGACGCCCTGGAGCTCACATCTCCGAAAACGTCAAAACAAGTTGTAAAATAGGCACTGTTATTAAATATGAGTCACATATTTCAGATCTAAACAACTACATTCTCGCCTAAAAATTATTAAAACTACAGTTTGTGGTACAACAAGTAGTATTTGTAAAAATTGCGGTTGATTTGGTCGGCCGCCATGACGGTCACTTCAAGCGGAGTGATACAAACGGTGAAAAGGTAGGAGGAGTGCTGTTATCGCTGAAATATCGCATGGCTATCAGCCAATCAGATTCGAGAACCAGACAGAACTGTTGTATAAATATATATATGACCCATATATGTGTTCCCAGTTCAAACCCATGCCAACTTGGCCCATAAATATATCATGCAAGACCCATGTATGTTTTCCCAGTTCAAACCCATGCCCACTTGACCCATAAAAATTCTATGCAGGACCCATATGTGCATTCCCAGTTCAAACCCATGCCCACTTGACCCATAAATATGCCATTCAAGACCCATATATGTATTCCCAGTTCAAACCCATGCCCACTTGACCCATAAATATGCCATTCAAGACCCATATATGTATTCCCAGTTCAAACCCATGCCCACTTGGCCCATAAAATTTTTATGCAGGACCCATATGTGCATTCCCAGTTCAAACCCATGTCCACTTGGCCCATAAATATGCCATTCAAGACCCATATGTGCATTCCCAGTTCAAACCCATGTCCACTTGGCCCATAAATATGCCATTCAAGACCCATATATGTGTTCCCAGTTCAAACCCATGCCCACTTGACCCATAAATATGCCATTCAAGACCCATATGTGCATTCCCAGTTCAAACCCATGTCCACTTGGCCCATAAATATGCCATTCAAGACCCATATATGTGTTCCCAGATCAAACCCATGCCCACTTGGCCCATAAATATGTCATGCAAGACCCATATATGTGTTCCCAGTTCAAACCCATGCCCACTTGGCCCATAAAAATTCTATGCAGGACCCATATGTGCATTCTCAGTTCAAACCCATGCCCACTTGGCCCATAAATATGCCATGCAAGACCCATATATGTGTTCCCAGTTCAAACCCATGCCCACTTGGCCCATAAAAATTCTATGCAGGACCCATATGTGCATTCTCAGTTCAAACCCATGCCCACTTGGCCTATAAATATGCCATTCAAGACCCATATATGTGTTCCCAGATCAAACCCATGCCCACTGGCCCATAAATATGCCATGCAAGACCCATATATGTGTTCCCAGATCAAACCCATGCCCACTTGGCCCATAAAAATTCTATGCAGCACCCATATGTGCATTCCCAGTTCAAACCCATGCCCACTTGGCCCATAAATATGCCATGCAAGACCCATATATGTGTTCCCAGATCAAACCCATGCCCACTTGGCCCATAAAAATTCTATGCAGGACCCATATGTGCATTCTCAGTTCAAACCCATGCCCACTTGGCCCATAAATATGCCATGCAAGACCCATATATGTGTTCCCAGATCAAACCCATGCCCACTTGGCCCATAAAAAATCTATGCAGCACCCATATGTGCATTCCCAGTTCAAACCCATGCCCACTTGGCCCATAAATATGCCATGCAAGACCCATATATGTGTTCCCAGATCAAACCCATGCCCACTTGGCCCATGCCTGTCCCTTATGGGGCCCATGTAATCAGCTCATATGGGCTTCCTATGTGGGACTCGTACTACAAAACCTACATGGGACCCGCTGATTTCACCCAGCCAAAGCCCATGCCCACACAGTACCCATGGAACCCGTAGTTAACCCATCTGGGCCCCACGTGTCATTGCTGGCTGGGATATGAACTCATGAAATGTTTTGTGAAATCTCAATGAAACCACATGAAACCATCTTAAACCTGTCACTGCTGAAGCGTTTGCATAGAGAGAGTGTTTTACATGAGCGACACACGCTTCAGTGCTCTGCATGTGTTTATAACTCTGTCAAACATCAAACATGATCAACAACTGTTTTTCACTAGAACTGAACCTACAACCAACAAAAATGACTTTCAGCATCATATTGATCTGGACGCTGGCAGTATTATGTCGAGGTTTGTGTCAGTAAAGATTACAGACATTATTTACTTGTTATTTTTATGTGTTGTGAAGATATATGGTTGTAAAAGTGTTTGTGATTTCTAATCTTTCTCTCTTGTCAGAATCTGTTGGTCAGGTGACAGTGACTCAAACTCCCTCAGAGCTGCTCTCTCAAACTGGACAATCAGTCACTGTGACCTGTAAATTTAATAGTGATCCAATCTCCTGGTGTAGTGGACAGTGTCTTAGCTGGTACTTACAGAAACCTGGAGAAGCTCCTAAACTCCTGATTTATAGTGCAAGCACCCTCCAGTCAGGAACTCCATCTAGATTCAGTGGCAGTGGATCTAACAGTGATTTCACTCTGACCATCAGTGGAGTCCAGACTGAAGATGCTGGACATTATTACTGTCAGAGTTTACACATCATCAGCAGTAACAGGGTGTTCACACAGTGATAAAGAGTCGTACAAAAACCTCCGTCAGTCAGAGTCACAGTGACTGAACTGATACTGCAGCTGCTCACACACTTTCACACACTTTCACACACTACTGACACACAGAGGACAAACACAGGAACTACACATGTGCTCAAAACTGTCAAATCAAACAATAATGGTGTCATATGTTGTTTTGTTTTTTGTACATTAAACTACACTAAAGTCATGGTGTATCAGTAACATGCAGATGTTTTTCAAGCAGCTCCTTCATCTAAAGCTGTTTCTAAATGTATTACTCATAACTCATTTCTCATGAGCAGAAGTGAAAGTGTTCCAGTTGAGAGCGTTGAACCAATCAAAGAGTGAAACTGTGAGTTTGAGGTGAAAATCACATTTGCATTGGCAGGTTTAGTGATTGTGATCCTCTCAGAATAGAGCAGCTCCGTCTCCAGTGACCATGTTCAAACCCCAAGAGCTTCATTTGACATTTCCTACTAAATGCAGCTGTTCTCAACTATTACAATCAATCAAAAGCAGCTGAAACTTTAGTGCAGGACTTTGAATGAATGACACACTGATCAATGATGCAGTCGGACACAAATGTAACGCGTTCAGAAGCTTTATTGAATGAACAGCAATGGCAGCACATTGAAAGACTGCTTCAGTATTGAGCTGTAAATCACGTGACTGCTGTGAATCCTGCCGGACGCTCAGATACGGCTCGTCTGGACCGGAGAAACATCAGCACTGGGAGCTCTTGAGGAACGAGGCCTCGTGATCAGCTCCGTCATGTCTTACTCTGCAGACGAAGCGATCCGCGCCTTCCCAGCGTGCTTTGCTGAGGCTCAGGACGCTGCTGCGGCTGTAGCGTCCGTCCCGCTCGCTCTCTGCGCTGGTCTGAACCCCCTCGGTGACCTCTGACCCGTCCAGCGTCCAGCTCACCGTCGCCCCCTGTGGAGAGTAAGAGCTGAGCAGGCAGAGCAGTGCGGCTGAGTCTCCAGAGATCTGCAGAGAAGAGGGCGGCAGCAGAGACACGGAGGGCTTCACTGCGGGACCAGCTGCACAAACACACACAAACAACACCAACGTCTTTAGATCATCAATTAGTCAGATGTCACACACAGTAATGGAGGAAAAATCACAATCATTTCATCTTTACAGAAATTCCACATCACTGCTTTCTTTCATAAACCACATAGTAATGATCCTGCATTTAAATTTCAATATTCTCAGTTCAAATAAAATATTCACTGCTACTAAATATATGAAGTATAAGATATATGAATAAATATGAATCAGTTCTCTGAAGCAGACATGATATACAGCAAATATTACAGTCATTTCATCTTTTCTGAATAAGGTTCAGTTTAATCTCAAAATGATTTTAAAAACATTGTCCACAAACTGATGATTTATATGTAGAAAACTAAATTTAAATGATCATTTCATTATTAACTTAAGACACTCACAATCATAATTATCAGCAAATGTAAGTTCAAATTATGAATTTTTCAGATCTTTCTCTTTGTCTGATGATGACGCCTACAAAATTATAATTATTTTGTCAGATTCATCAAACTTTTGTTTCATGCATTACAAAATTTCTGAATTATTAAATTTACCAAAAATTATGGACACAATTATGTATTTTAAGAAATAATTGAAAATTTCAGAAAATATTGCAATCAATATATTAAAATACAATGTCAGTTAATTATAATATCTGAAATTACTCTTGTTAAAAGAAATAAATATATAAAAGCAACATAAAATATGCCTTGCAATGAAAAAATATAAATATCATGAAATATCACTGAATATAAATATGTAAAACCAGACAGATTTAAAGAAATTAGGAAACAATTAAATTTACTATGAAATATTGTAGTTAATTTTTTTTCAAACAATTTTATAATTTTTAAAACCTTGTTGCAAAATGCTTGTTTGAATAATCTAAAAACAAAACAATTAAATATAAACATTTTTAGAGAATTTTAGAGACTTACTGATGGTCAGTTTAGTTCCTCCGCCGAAAGTGTACCACAGTGCTTCATTCTAGTGAAAGCGTCGTACAAAAACCTCCGTCACACTCAAATGAACACAAACTCCAGCAGAGAAAGAGACGAACGACACTCACACACACTGATATGAGACTCAACAGCAGCTCTTCTCAACATCAACATGATTGAGCTGAAAACACACACTAAATATTCATCTTTAAAAGAAATACTTGTTAATGCATGAAGGATGAAATTTTATAATTAGTCAAAAACTACATTTATCAAATTTACAAAACATGTGTGATTTAAATTCTGCCAAATCTAATTAACAGCTTTATAATGAAGTCTTTAGCCAGATTTAGATGGTCATTCTCTATTGGATGACCTTTGACCTGTTCTACAGTATCATGATGATAACAAATCTGCAGCACAGGTATTAAATGCTCTCAGCATCAAAGTCTGAATGAAACTGATCATTAAAACAGTGTTTAGAGGGAGAAGATCCACCCAAAATAACATGAAGTCAAATCAGGAGTGTCTGTTTCTGAAAATGATCAATAGAAATTTATTAGCAAAGATACTAAATGACAAAACAGTGTTTCTGCTGTCTTCAGGTAAATGATCTGGAGTGTGTTTGCATATTGATCAGATGCTTCAGTGCTCTGAGAGTGTTTATAGTGCTGTGAGTTTAACACTTCATCACTGACACACACAACAATCTTCATCAACATGACCTTCATCATCATCTTCATCTGGACTCTCACAGCGTTTGCTCAAGGTTTGTGGAGCACAAGTTTGATATCAATTCATTTCTTCAAGTATATTGTCAAAGTTTTGAGTTGATTTTCTTCTTGTTGTGTGTTTCAGAGTGTAGAGGACAGATCACCGTCACTCAGAGTCCCTCAATGACAGCAGCTCAACCAGGACAAACTGTGAACATCAACTGTAAAACCAGCAGTGATGTGTTCAAGAATGATGGTGCTGATGATTATTTAGCCTGGTACTTACAGAAACCCGGAGAAGCTCCTAAACTCCTGATTTATTATGCAAGCACCCTCCAGTCAGGAACTCCATCTAGATTCAGTGGCAGTGGATCTAACAGTGATTTCACTCTGACCATCAGTGGAGTCCAGACTGAAGATGCTGGACATTATTACTGTCAGAGTTTACACAGTCATCAGTGGCAGCATGGGTGTTCACACAGTGATAAAGAGTCGTACAAAAACCTCCGTCAGTCAGAGTCACAGTGACTGAACTGATACTGCAGCTGCTCACACACTTTCACACACTTTCACACACACTCAACAACAGACACATCTAAAGATCATAAAGAGATTCTCTCAGAAAGGTTTCTTTAGATCACTGTAAACTGAACACAATCACAAACTTCAGCAAATGTAGTTGTAAACAGAAGCATGTATGTTCATTCATCTTCAGCTGTCAATCATAACACAAGAGCAGCATATATAAACAGCAGCTTACGTCACTCCAGTGAGAATATTCTTCCTGCATCCCTCCATCACTCCATCTCCACCTTTATGTCCATTTTAATTCATTTCAGAAGTCCTGATGTTCATAGTCGAGTCTTGTGACAGAAACAGATCCTCCATCATGGACACGACAGATGTGTTTCCCTGCAGCATTAGTGCTGGTGATTTACAGACTCTTTCTGCAAGTTACATTGTTACGCCAGTAGATGGAGACAAGAGACTGACTTTATGAGTGAATCAATTAATTATTAATCAACTGATTTGTTCAAAACACTGAATCATTCAGGAAAGAAACAAGCATATTTGATGGCTCTGTCCCAATGAAGAGGCTGCATGTTCGTTCTGAAGATCAACCAATGAAATGATCCTTCACAGCCGCACTGAAATGTTATTGGTTCACGCTATAGTCAGTCTCTGAAGGCAGGAAATCAACTCCTTTTTTCCCTTATTAATTTCATTATTGCCTCCAATCCTCTGACATCATATCATTTTATTTTATTTCATATATATATGGCTCAGAATATCAAGTCAAACAGTGAAACTGAGTGGAGTTAAACTCATTTGCGTCACATTTGTGATTGTGTTCCTCTGAGAATTGAGCAGATCTCGTTTCATCATGTATCTGCAGGTGTTTTCATGCTCCATTGAGTGAAGTTTATTTATAAAATATGAGCTAAAGCCCTGATCCAATGAAAGACCCGAAACAAAAATGACACAAAAAAGGACATAATGTTACAATTATGTTTTATTGACTGAATTGTAATAAAATCAAGACTGTAAAAGCACACATATAGTCAGCAGATCTACTCTGAACACTGCTGTCTCCTCACAGTGTCTCCAGTGGACGCAGACTGGCCGCTCCGTGTGGCCTCACAGCTCACCGAGACGCTCTTCATCCACTCCTCCTCAGAGAGAGTCAGGCTGCTGCTCCAGCTGTACAGACCGTCCTTCTCCAGGAGCCCAGCGCTGCTCTCCTGAGACCTGCTGCTCCCGTCCACCTTCAGCTCAGGCTCCAGTCTGACGGGAAGCCCTTGTTGGCCACACACACCAGTGTCGCTGTGTTCAGAGAGGAGATCTCTGCGCTGGAGGGCGGCAGGACGCTCACTTTAGGAGGAGTGACGCCTGAGAGAAGCACAGAGAAATCAGTTACCAGTGGCTTTCCATTAGGATTCAAGAGAAAACTAGGAGAAATTCTCCAACACAGAGAAACAACATGAAGAAAACAGTAAAGAAAATCCATCATTATTCCTTCAACACATTAATGCTCACAAACTCCTACACATGAAAAGAGAAAATGTTCAGAATTCATTTCACATTCTGGTAAATATGCTGATTAATTATTAAAGCTGCAGTCTGTAAGTTTGCCTCTTTGTCTCCATCTCTGTTTGAAACCTGCAGTTGCAGTTATTTGTGGAATGATCTTCCTCACATGGGTTGTGCGTCGGCACGGCTCCTCAGCGCGGACGAATCTAATGTTTTGAGGTGTTTGTGTGGCTGTCAGTCACCGCACCAGTGTGGATCTTCACTTACTTCACAATTACTGATTCAACGTCTTGGAAGTTTGTTCAAAATAAGAAGTTTCACCGGAAAATGTCATCTGAACAAGTACGAAACATGTCTGCCACTTTTGTTCTGAACGACTGAGGAAAAAAAGTTTTATGATAAACCGCGCTACCAATGGCAGGGCTCTACAGTGTGACCATTTCAGTCGAAATTACTGTGTGTGACTGTGAAAAAGTGTTTAGAAGCACCAGTGCTACTGACCCGATCAGACCCGGTTCTACAGGGGTGCTAGAGGGTACAAAACAGGACAAAAAGATTTTGCAAACGCGATGCGTCAGTGTGTATTTGTGTTTCAGTCTGGAGAGTGTGGAGAGAGAAGGTGTTGTTGCAGCGCTGAGCAATGTAGCCAATCACTGATGATTTCTTCAATACAGTGGCCAATCAGAGGCATTTAAGTTATACTGTTCAAAACGCTGGGGTTTTGAATATAAAATTATAAAAATAAAAAAAAATTCTTTTGTTTTAACAAGTTGGAAAAAGAAAATTTTGACTGAGAAAAAAACGACTTTTCACGTCATTGTGCATCAATTTTACAAACAAGAACCTGTCCTATACTCTAAAGAATGCTTTTTTTTGTTTTGTTTTGAGTGACTGTCTTCAGGTAAATGATCTGCAGTTCATTTGCATATTGATCAGATGCTTCAGTGCTCTGAGAGTGTTTATAGTGCTGTGAGTTTAACACTTCATCACTGACACACACAACAATCTTCATCAACATGACCTTCATCATCATCTTCATCTGGACTCTCACAGCGTTTGCTCAAGGTTTGTGGAGCACAAGTTTGATATCAATTCATTTCTTCAAGTATATTGTCAAAGTTTTGAGTTGATTTTCTTCTTGTGTTTCAGAGTGTAGAGGACAGATCACCGTCACTCAGAGTCCCTCAATGACAGCAGCTCAACCAGGACAAACTGTGAACATCAACTGTAAAACCAGCAAAGATGTGTATTATCATAGTTCTTATGGACATTATTTAGCCTGGTACTTACAGAAACCTGGAGAAGCTCCTAAACTCCTGATTTATTTAGCAAAGACCCTCCAGTCAGGAACTCCATCTAGATTCAGTGGCAGTGGATCTAACAGTGATTTCACTCTGACCATCAGTGGAGTCCAGACTGAAGATGCTGGACATTATTACTGTCTGAGTTTAGACTACATCAACAGTAACTTAGTGTTCACACAGTGATAAAGAGTCGTACAAAAACCTCCGTCAGTCAGAGTCACAGTGACTGAACTGATACTGCAGCTGCTCACACACTTTCACACACTTTCACACACTTTCACACACACTCAACAGCAGAAACACAAATATGATCTTAATATCAGCTTTGTTGAGCTTCATTAGTATTTCTATAGATAATTAGAAATTCTTTTGATGTCATCATCATTTTTAGATCATTTATGGTTTATTTATCCTCATTTCCACTCACTCAATATTTTAGTCATTGCTATTTTTGATCATGTACTTTTATTATTTTTTCTTCCTAATCTTAGTTATACAGTAAAGATCTGAGGAACTGAAGCTGTCGATCACACAGCGAGAGTTTATCTGGACACTTCCCAAAACTCCTGTTATAATCAGTGACGCTCTTACACTACACAATCAATCTCTGACTGGATTTACATCGTGTTTGCATTGTTAGTTATGGTGAAAGCATTTCTGGAGTGCAGAAATTTAGTTGTAATGACGAGATCACTGCATTCACACCATCAACAGACTGTCTGTCATCTGCTCAGTTTCTCATCACTGCAACCTTCCCTGTGATGAACAGATCTAAATATAAGGCAATAATCAACACTTTTCACCATTCGTTCATTTAGACAGCTGTAATAGTAAAAATGTAGTGATAGTATTCGAGAAGGTTTCACACGTAAACAATCAGAGCGCTAAAATCAGAGTGGAAATAACCATTTATTTCTAAATTATGACAATTATTTGATGTAAAATCATATGAACATTATAAGTGCACCTCAGGAAACATTATAAATAATAATAAATCAGTTGGTGAAGCGACTCAGACGCCTGCAGTGAAATCTGTTCATCTAGGAAACACATTCACCATGTCCTGTAAAAGCAGTCCTGACGTCTATCAGAGTTGGGATCATCAACCTCTATCCTGGTTCAGTGATAAAGAGTCAAAAACCTCCGTCAGTCAGAGTCACAGTGATTTGTGCTAGAAACACTGAATAAGTTCATTCACAAATATGAGGCTGCAGCAGATGAGAAGATTTGAAGTCAATAACATCATTTTAGAGCTTCAGACGACTGAGAATATCGAGCACAGGTGAGATTATCAGAGATCCAAACACTGAAGGGTTCATCCTAGACCATTTGTCTATTTAACCCCAAATTTATCTGTGTATCATCTAGATACCCTGAAGACATCAAACAAGTGATCAACAGAATTTGGATTCATCAGATTGTTGAGAAGATATAGTTTTATAAGTGTATTGAGCCATGGCTAAATGAACTATCTTCTAAACGCTTTGACTAATTAAAATCCTTTTGATAACTTTTGTCATTAGTGTCTATGGATGACATGCAAAATTTCGTGTGAATCGGTCAAGTGGTTTAGGAGATCGAAAAAGGTTTTAGCAACTCAAAATGGCTGACGGACTACAACATGTTGTACTAATGTTGTCCACTAGAGGGAACCACAGGAGAAGAAATCTGTTTTTCTATCATTTTCCATCAGTTTAAATGTTTGAATCCAAAATTCACAGAACTTCATACACATGGACAACAAGACTTTCTGAGTAAACATGCTGAGTTTCAGGAACTTTTTTTTTTTTTTTTTTTTAAATCAGTCATTTAAATGAATGGGACTCAGAGATGAAGGTCATAATACTAATGCTGTCCACCAGAGGGAGCCACAGGACAACAAATCCTTTCAGATCTCTTTATGAAAGTCTGTGTAAATGGTTCAATAGATTGACTTGTAGTATAAAAAAATGCATATAGGCCTAAATTCATTATAGTTTCATAAAGTTTAATAAAGCCCAATATAATTAGTTTGCAAAAAAAACTGTAATCTCCAAAATACTTACAGATCATTCATTTTTATATTAATATTCATTTTATACTATACTATTGAAAACATATTTGTCAAGTTGCCAGACGTGACTGAATGTATTGCCGTTCGATTGAAGGAAAGAGACAATATTATCTGTCTATTTTAATATAGTACATAGAATAATACTTCCATAAAGAGATATTAAAGACTCATATTTTATTTGGAAAGACACATGGCCATTGCTGTACCGTCTACTACACGATTCAAAGTGTTTCTGGATTGAAGTTTCTGAGCTGTAAAAGATCCCAATAACAATTCAAGCTACAAGTTAATCCTATTATGCTAGAGGATGTTCATGTGCATTAAAGCTGTCTAAAGACCAAGAGTTTGTCTTACATTGACCATATAACCTGTTACGGCCAATTTGTAGGTCACTATATTAGGCAGCCTGTATGTATCCTTTGGCTCAACCAATGACTTTAGGCCAGGACTGCAGTACCTGTTTGTCACTTTGGGTGGCGCAATTGCATACAGTGCTATAATATATAAATATATATAAGTCATCAAATAAACTTCCTGTTCATCAGTGGTGTGTCTGTCTGTTCACACCGCCCTCTAGTGGCACAGTGATGTAGTGCAAGATAACAGGAATGAAACTGTTCTGTCATCAGTACAGCTGTGATCACCTGCGGTCTCGTACCTGCAGCCGAATTACAGTCGAGCTGATGATCACTAAAGCACTTTTGCTCATGTGATTTTGCTTAGATGATGATAAGTTTCATCTACATTTCATTTTCTCACAGTGTTTTTTAACATGGGGTTTGAATTATTCTAAATTTTATGCTACATTTTTCTAAGTTCACACTTAGTGGTGTATCGTGATTACATGATAGATATTTGATGTTGTGATTAACAGGATGAGATGAACGAGCTCCTCCTGAACCTTCATTTAGAGCCTCATTTAAATACAGAATGAGTTCATTTGCATATTGATCAGATGCTTCAGTGCTCTGAGAGTGTTTATAGTGCTGTGAGTTTAACACTTCATCACTGACACACACAACAATCTTCATCAACATGACCTTCATCATCATCTTCATCTGGACTCTCACAGCGTTTGCTCAAGGTTTGTGGAGCACAAGTTTGAGATCAATTCATTTCTTCAAGTACATTGTCAAAGTTTTGAGTTGATTTTCTTCTTGTTGTGTGTTTCAGAGTGTAGAGGACAGATCACCGTCACTCAGAGTCCCTCAATGACAGCAGCTCAACCAGGACAAACTGTGAACATCAACTGTAAAACCAGCACAGATGTGTATTATTATAGTTCTTATGGACATTATTTAGCCTGGTACTTACAGAAACCTGGAGAAGCTCCTAAACTCCTGATTTATTTAGCAAGCACCCTCCAGTCAGGAACTCCATCTAGATTCAGTGGCAGTGGATCTAACAGTGATTTCACTCTGACCATCAGTGGAGTCCAGACTGAAGATGCTGGACATTATTACTGTCAGAGTTATCACTACATCAACAGCGAAAATGTGTTCACACAGTGATAAAGAGTCGTACAAAAACCTCCGTCAGTCAGAGTCACAGTGACTGAACTGATACTGCAGCTGCTCAAAGGAGGATCTGAAACAACATCGTCACACAAACATCTGAAATAAAATAATCTAAATTAATCTTCCACTCTTAATAATTTAGAGGTCAGAAGGAGATTTTGTGCTCTTATAGATCAGTCACACGTTTGAGATCTGAGTGATTTCAGCTGCCGCCTTTTATTAATAATAGATATTAATTTTCATAATTCTCCATGGTTATTTGATTTGAGTATCTCATCCTAACATGTCATTTGTTCACTATACACTGTATTCATACTATATACTGCAGACAGTGAGAGTTTTATATTAGCTGCTGTTTTAATTGTAGTCCTGATCAACAGTTCAGTTCAGACACGCCTCTCCCTCCTCTGCACCAATCACAGCCTCTGATCAGAAAGAGCAAGATAAGAATATTAATTTGTGCTTTTAACTGAATTTTTATTGAAAACTTGTTCACAAAACTATGAGAAGATACAAACTGGTATCTGATGATAACATGAGCTGATAAACCTCAGTGTAACTGATGAATATGAACAAACCTCTGATCCAATGGAGAGAAACTGGAACAGGAGAAACTTCTTCAGCTGGTCCTTACAGAAACCTGGAGAAGCTCCTGAACTCCTGATTTATTCCACAAACTGCCTCAACAGTGTCATTTACTGAAGTCAAACAGTGAATCTGAGCGAGTTAAACTCATATTTCATCATCAGGTGGAGTGATTGTGTTTCTCTCAGAATAGAGCAGATGTTCATCGTCCTCAGAGGAGTTTGATGATCCTGTGACTCCAGAAACACTCAAAATAACTATTGAGCAGAAAAACATGTAGAAAAGGGTTTTTCAAACTCAAATCAAATCAAACTTTATAAAGCACTTTAAAACAACCGAAGTTGACCAAAGTGCTGTACAGAAAAATATATAAAACATAAAATACTCAACTCATACAAGACATAAAAACAAAAACAAATTAAGAAACAAATGTCAAAATCAGTCAAAGGCCAAAGAGAAAAGGTGGGTTTTAAGAAGTGACTTAAAAGAAGACAATGAAGAGGCCCGTCTAACGGGCAGAGGCAGATCATTCCACAGTTTAGGAGCTGCTACAGCAAAGGCACGGTCCCCTCTGAGCATCCGCTTGTTCTGGGCACATTCAGGAGCAGCTGATCAGCTGACCTGAGAGAACGGGTGGGTCTATAAGGGTGTAGCAGCTCAGAAACGTAGGGTGGAGCAAGACCATTTAGAGATTTAAAAACAAATAAGAGAATTTTAAAATGGATCCTAAAATGTATGGGCAGCCAGTGAAGTGAGGCTAAAATAGGGGAAATGTGCTCGTATTTGCGTTAACAGACGTGCTGCAGCGTTTTGAACCATCTGCAGACGAGCAACAGAAGACCCACTAACCCCCACATACAGTGCGTTACAGTAATCCAGCCGAGTGGTAACAAAGGCGTGGATTACTGTCTCAGAGTGTTGCCTCGAAAGAAATGGCTTTACTTTGGCCAGATGCCTCAACTGAAAAAAGCTTGATTTAACGACCGCCCTGATCTGACTGTCAAGCTTGAGGTCAGCGTCGATTTTAACCCCTAGGTTAGTGATTGTTTGCTTGTTGTACTGGGCCAAGGCCCCCAAATCAACAGAAGGGGTCCCAATGGTGCCACCAAAAACCATCACCTCTGTCTTTTTTACATGAAAACTTAAAAAAGTAAGAGACATCCAGGCCTATATATCAGCAAGACACTCGAGTAACGGTCCGACAGTGTCGTTCTTTTTAAGAGGCACATAAATCATCTGCGTAAAAGTGGAAAGACATGCCATGCTTCCTGATTATTGAACCTAGTGGGAGCAAATACAAAGAGAAGAGAAGTGGGCCTAAAACTGAGCCCTGTGGGACCCCACAAGAGAGAGGAGCAGAGGAGGACTCAGAGTCACCACAACTGACACAGAAAGTCCAACCATCCAGGTAGGACCTAAACCATTCAAGTGCTAATGCTTGATGCCCAC
The DNA here is from genome assembly GCF_018812025.1 of Megalobrama amblycephala. Lineage (NCBI taxonomy): Eukaryota > Metazoa > Chordata > Actinopteri > Cypriniformes > Xenocyprididae > Megalobrama > Megalobrama amblycephala. The sequence continues at coordinate 31,345,293 of NC_063053.1, read as the reverse complement.
CCACTGCTCCAAACGTGAGATCAGGATTTCATGGTTCAGCAGTTAAATCAAGAAGCACAAGAATAACACAATCACCAGAGTCAGTAGCTAAAAATATATCATTAAACACTTTTAAAAGAGCAGATTCTGTGCTGTGCAAAGTTTTAAAACCGGACTGGAACATTATTGTGGGCTTTCAAAAAGGCCATTAATTGACTGCAGACTATCTTTTCAAGGATTTTTGAAAGAAAAGGTAGTTTGGAGATAGGCCTAAAATTTGCAAGATCTACAGGATCCACACCAGGTTTTTTAATCAGAGGTTGCACTACTGCATGTTTAAAATTTTTATGACCACACCTGAAGACAGACTGCTATTAACAACTGCAAGAACATATGGCCCTACAGTAGGAAAGACCTCTTTAAAAAAGCCGAGGAGGAACAGCATCATGTGGAGAACCTGAGGGCTTCAAATGATCAACAGTCTCCTGTAACACAGACAAGGTCACAGGCTCAAACCTGTCAAAAACAGCAGAACAGAGGACAGGGATTGAGGGGTCATAAGCAGAAGGTGAAATAAGGGCTCTAGTGGTAGTGACCTTATCAATAAAAAGTGCATCAATACAGACTGTTTGCGGAGCATTAAGAACAGAATCAATAGTCTTAAACAAAACACGAGGCTTGTTACAGTTTGACAGAATAATTCCAGATAAATATTGTCTTTTAGCATCTTTCACAATTGTCTGATAATGACGCCAACAGTCCCTTAGCATTTGAAGTGATACATGCAGTCTGTCCTTTTTCCATTTGCGCTCAGCTCTACGGCACTCGCGTCTGACAGCACGAGCCGTGTCATTCAACCAAGGCTCAGAGTTAGTTTTAGGCTGCCTAATTTTTTGCATTTTGAAATGTAGAATCTATAAATGTTCAATAATATAAAAGCAATATCACACTTGTAATCGTGATGTTGGTCTGATATTCGGATTAAACAGCGCTCCTGTTCATCTGATGTTGCTTTATCAATAAAGGATTATATTAACATGTGAAATGTTTTGTGAAATCTCAATGAAACCACATTAAACCATCTTAAACCTGTCACTGCTGAAGCGTTTGCATAGAGAGAGTGTTTTACATGAGCGACACACGCTTCAGTGCTCTGCATGTGTTTATAACTCTGTCAAACATCAAACATGATCAACAACTGTTTTTCACTAGAACTGAACCTACAACCAACAAAAATGACTTTCAGCACCATATTGATCTGGACGCTGGCAGTATTATGTCGAGGTTTGTGTCAGTAAAGATTACAGACATTATTTACTTGTTATTTTTATGTGTTGTGAAGATATATGGTTGTGAAAGTGTTTGTGATTTCTAATCTTTCTCTCTTGTCAGAATCTGTTGGTCAGGTGACAGTGACTCAAACTCCCTCAGAGCTGCTCTCTCAAACTGGACAATCAGTCACTGTGACCTGTAAAACTAGCAGAGATCCAGGCTGTTGTTATGATGGTGGAAAACGCGCTCTGAGCTGGTACTTACAGAAACCTGGAGAAGCTCCTAAACTCCTGATTTATTATATAAGCAACTGTCAGTCAGGAACTCCATCTAGATTCAGTGGCAGTGGATCTAACACTGATTTCACTCTGACCATCAGTGGAGTCCAGACTGAAGATGCTGGACATTATTACTGTCAGAGTTACCATGAAATCAACAGTAAAGATGTGTTCACACAGTGATAAAGAGTCGTACAAAAACCTCTGTCAGTCAGAGTCACAGTGACTGAACTGATACTGCAGCTGCTCACACACTTTCACACACTTTCACACACTCAACATATTATAATAAATATCAGTTTTGTTGAGCTTCATCAGTATTTGACATTTTTAATCACAATTCATTTTAAGTCATTTTTGTCTCCTGTTATTTTCAGTCCTTCAAATTTTGATCTTCACTTCAGTGGATATTTTTCCATTCTTCACTATATTTTTGATTTTCTTCATTTATATTCTATCTTTATTCTTCTTTCTAAACTGAATCATCATCAGCATCATAAACATGTTCTGCTTGATCAGTTTAATAAGTCTTTAATGTATTAAGTTCATTCCTCATAATACAGATATGCAACTTTATACAGCACTTTGGTCAACTAAGGTTGTTTTAATTGTGCTTTATAAATAAATTGAACATTGAACATTCATAATACAGATATTAACAGCATCATATATATAAACACATTCATCAACTTCAGAGCAGATGACAATGAAAATAATTAATATAAATGTCAACAAAATGGATTAACAATGATATAAAAATTAATTTTAAAACTAAAGACCAGATTACCCAACAGCTGTTGTCCACCATCAAAAACATCTGCATGTCACCATATATTTTTACATTTATTTTATAAATATTTATAAAAGTGAAGATGTTTCTAATATGTGACTCACAATCAAATTCAGTTGATTCAGTGATTGACAGAGACTCGTGTGTGATGATCCTCATGTCTGTTCAGAAACTGCAGGAAAACACATGGATTTGGTGTAAATTTGGGGATTAACAGTGATGTTTCAATCCAACTAAAATATTCTCAGAGTCTCACAGCAGATATTCAGATTAATATACTGAAGTTGGTCTTGTAGATTTATTCAGAATTGAAATATACATTTTTTAAATAGTTTGACTATCAGAAGATTGAATGATATGAATAAGACTGATTTTTACTAGATGTTCACTTCAGTAATTGTATTAAGTGACTGTCTTCAGGTAAATGAGTGTGTTTGCATATTGATCAGATGCTTCAGTGCTCTGAGAGTGTTTATAGTGCTGTGAGTTTAACACTTCATCACTGACACACACAACAATCTTCATCAACATGACCTTCATCATCATCTTCATCTGGACTCTCACAGCGTTTGCTCAAGGTTTGTGGAGCACAAGTTTGATATCAATTCATTTCTTCAAGTATATTGTCAAAGTTTTGAGTTGATTTTCTTCTTGTTGTGTGTTTCAGAGTGTAGAGGACAGATCACCGTCACTCAGAGTCCCTCAATGACAGCAGCTCAACCAGGACAAACTGTGAACATCAACTGTAAAACCAGCAAAGATGTGCCCAATTGTAGTGGGAATGATAAATGTATATCCTGGTACTTACAGAAACCTGGAGAAGCTCCTAAACTCCTGATTTATTATACAAAAAGCCTCCAGTCAGGAACTCCATCTAGATTCAGTGGCAGTGGATCTAACAGTGATTTCACTCTGACCATCAGTGGAGTCCAGACTGAAGATGCTGGACATTATTACTGTCAGAGTTATCACTACATCAACAGTAACTGGGTGTTCACACAGTGATAAAGAGTCGTACAAAAACCTCCGTCAGTCAGAGTCACAGTGACTGAACTGATACTGCAGCTGCTCACACACTTTCACACACACTCAACAACAGACACTAAATCATAAAGAGATTCTCTCAGAAAGGTTTCTTTAGATCACTGTAAACTGAACACAATCACAAACTTCAGCAAATGTAGTTGTAAACAGAAGCATGTATGTTCATTCATCTTCAGCTGTCAATCATAACACAAGAGCAGCATATATAAACAGCAGCTTACGTCACTCCAGTGAGAATATTCTTCCTGCGTCCCTCCATCACTCCATCTCCACCTTTATGTCCATTTTAATTCATTTCAGAAGTCCTGATGTTCACAGTCGAGTCTTGTGACAGAAACAGATCCTCCATCATGGACACGACAGATGTGTTTCCCTGCAGCATTAGTGCTGGTGATTTACAGACTCTTTCTGCAAGTTACATCGTTACGCCAGTAGATGGAGACAAGAGACTGACTTTATGAGTGAATCAATGAATTATTAATCAACTGATTTGTTCAAAACACTGAATCATTCAGGAAAGAAACAAGCATATTTGATGGCTCTGTCCCAATGAAGAGGCTGCATGTTCGTTCTGAAGATCAACCAATGAAATGATCCTTCACAGCCGCACTGAAATGTTATTGGTTCACGCTATAGTCAGTCTCTGAAGGCAGGAAATCAATTCCTTTATTTCCCTTATTAATTTAATTATTGCTCCAATCCTCTTGACATCATATAATTATATTTTATTTCATATATATATGGCTCAGAATATCAAGTCAAACAGTGAAACTGAGTGGAGTTAAACTCATTTGCGTCACATTTGTGATTGTGTTCCTCTGAGAATTGAGCAGATCTCGTTTCATCATGTATCTGCAGGTGTTTTCATGCTCCATTGAGTGAAGTTTATTTATAAAATATGAGCTAAAGCCCTGATCCAATGAAAGAGCCGAAACAAAAATGACACAGAAAAGGACATAATGTTACAATTATGTTTTATTGACTGAATTGTAATAAAATCAAGACTGAAAAAGCACACATATAGTCAGCAGATCTACTCTGAACACTGCTGTCTCCTCACAGTGTCTCCAGTGGACGCAGACTGGCCGCTCCGTGTGGCCTCACAGCTCACCGAGACGCTCTTCATCCACTCCTCCTCAGAGAGAGTCAGGCTGCTGCTCCAGCTGTACAGACCGTCCTTCTCCAGGAGCCCAGCGCTGCTCTCCTGAGACCTGCTGCTCCCGTCCACCTTCAGCTCAGGCTCCAGTCTGACGGGAAGCCCTTGTTGGCCACACACACCAGTGTCGCTGTGTTCAGAGAGGAGATCTCTGCGCTGGAGGGCGGCAGGACGCTCACTTTAGGAGGAGTGACGCCTGAGAGAAGCACAGAGAAATCAGTTACCAGTGGCTTTCCATTAGGATTCAAGAGAAAACTAGGAGAAATTCTCCAACAGCGAGAGAAACAACATGAAGAAAACAGTCAAAGAAAATCCCATCATTATTCCTTCAACACATTAATGCTCACAAACTCCTACACATGAAAAGAGAAAATGTTCAGAATTCATTTCACATTCTGGTAAATATGCTGATTAATTATTAAAGCTGCAGTCTGTAAGTTTGCCTCTTTGTCTCCATCTCTGTTTGAAACCTGCAATTGCAATTATTTGTGGAATGATCTTCCTCACATGGGTTGTGCGTCGGCACGGCTCCTCAGCGCGGACGAATCTAATGTTTTGAGGTGTTTGTGTGGCTGTCAGTCACCGCACCAGTGTGGATCTTCACTTACTTCACAATTACTGATTCGACATCTTGGAAGTTTGTTCAAAATAAGAAGTTTCACTGGAAAATGTCATCTGAACAAGTACGAAACATGTCTGCCACTTTTGTTCCAACTGAGGAAAAAAAAGTTTTACAATAAACCTTGTTACCAATGGCAGGGCTCTACAGTGCGACCATTTCAGTCGCAATTACTGCCTGCGACTGTGAAAAAGTGTTTAGAAGCTCCAGTGCGACTGACCCGATCAGACCCGGTTCTACAGGGGTGCTAGAGGGTAGAAAAGAGGACAAACAGATTTTGCAAACGCGATGCGTCAGTGTGTATTTGTGTTTCAGTCTGGAGAGTGTGGAGAGAGAAGGTGTTGTTGCAGCGCTGAGCAATGTAGCCAATCACTGATGATTTCTTCAATACAGTGGCCAATCAGAGGCATTTAAGTTACACCGTTCAAAATGCTGGGGTTTTGAATACAAATTTATAAATTCGATTTTTTTTCTATTGTTTTAACAAGTTGGAAAAAGAAAATTTTGCCTGAGAAAAAAAAACAACTTTTCAGGTCATTGTGCATCAGTTTTACAAACAAGAATCTACACTTTTTTTGAGTATCTGTCTTCAGGTAAATGATCTGGAGTGTGTTTGCATATTGATCAGATGCTTCAGTGCTCTGAGAGTGTTTATAGTGCTGTGAGTTTAACACTTCATCACTGACACACACAACAATCTTCATCAACATGACCTTCATCATCATCTGGACGCTCTTATACTGCTTTATACTACAAGGTGAACAGTATTTATCCAGAATAAACCATTTAAATTATATAATTTTAACATATCTTAAAAATACGTCAAATAATATATACTTTATGGACTAATAAATGATTTGTTTTTCAGGCTGTAGAGCTCAGATCACAGTGACTCAGACTCCTGCAGTGAAAACTGTTAAACCAGGAGAAACTGTTATGATGAGCTGTAAACTCAGTACTGCTCCATACTGCAGTCCACCATGTGTGTCCTGGTACTTACAGAAACCTGGAGAAGCTCCTAAACTCCTGATTTATTGGACCAAAAGCCTCCAGTCAGGAACTCCATCTAGATTCAGTGGCAGTGGATCTAACAGTGATTTCACTCTGACCATCAGTGGAGTCCAGACTGAAGATGCTGGACATTATTACTGTCAGAGTTATCACAGTGGCTATGTGTTCACACAGTGATAAAGAGTCGTACAAAAACCTCCGTCAGTCAGAGTCACAGTGACTGAACTGATACTGCAGCTGCTCACACACTTTCACACACTTTCACACACACTCAACAGCAGAAGGTTTTCAAACACACAGATCTAAAATCTTCTACAAATGTTTCTTTCTCATAAACTTTCATCAAGTCAAGTCAGCAGACCAAACACATCTGAAACCAGACAAAATGGACCTGATGGACTCATAGATTTCTGGTTTATACTTCATAGTAATCATTAGGTTCTCCTCATATTTTGATCAATGAATTTCCATGACTTTTCCGGTCTTCTGTCATCATAAAAATCTTATTTTCACTCATTCATTCACATTCGCAAATTCTAACCAATGAAATATTTAGTGCTGGCTAACATGGGCTTTGTTTTACATTTACAAACTTCTATCTTCTGTTCCTGATGGATGGTTTTTGCTGCCCCCTGTTGGTCATTGGTCTCATGTGCACCACATATTCACAACACACATGCTCAAACAAAAATGAAGACATTTTTCAAAATTATGCAGTAGAAATGAAAATCATAAAGGTTTTAAACATGCAAATGAGGGAGAGTAACATATTTTTAGGTTAAAGCTGCAGTCCGTAACTTTTTTGGTTAAAATGATCCAAAATCAATTTATTAGCAAGTACATAACTAGCCAGTGTTCAAAACTATCTCATTATCTGAGCTTGATTCACAACGGTAAGCTTGTAATAATGTTTTATAATAAGAGTGACCTGGTTGTCAGCAAAGCATTTTTAAAATTGAACATTGGTCTGGGGAGTTTGCTATGTATTTCCTACTGCACAAGAGGCGTGATCAACGAGCATTATTCACGCAATTGGATAGTCCTTTCAACCAATCAGATCAACGATCCGGGTGACGTACTTTTGCAGAGCGATGCGAAAACTCCAGACAGGTTTAGTTTGTATTGGTTTGTAGCATTGATCAGCGGTTTGCAGAAGCAGCAATGGCATCGAGCGACTTTTGCAGGTTGTGCAAAAAAACATGAAAGTGAGTGGCATTTACACCCAGTCGAGCGATTTGTTTGCTAAACTAAAGAAGTCATTTAGCATTGTTGAGAGTTTAAAAGGAATTGGATTGACGGTCGTGCGAGAGACGTCATCGTGTTAAACCCGCCCAGAGCCACAGAAAGAGCTCTGTACCCGCCAATAGCGAGCAAGGTGAATAAGCCAGTCTGTGATTGGTTCCCGCAAAAGTGTAACAGATGCAGCAGAAATGAATGTACGGGTTTCCAGACTGAGTTGCCGGGCGAAATCAAAATCGCCTGGCAGATCAGGCTGGGTTTACCCAGTCTTAGTGACCTGGTGGATTTCCCTTGGAAATTTGAGCATGCAGCAGTTCGTCTGTGCGTCATTACGTCACGTCCGTAAACAGAAAGGAGGAGTCCAGGCTAGTTGGTTTTATCATGTGAGGATGCTGCTGGTAGCAGATCATTTATAGCCTGTTCTCACAGCAGCTGAAATAATTAAACTTATCATTTTGATGGTGGATTGTAGTCTAGAAAGATCCAAATGACAGTCATCAGTGACAACTGGAGATTCACTGTAGTCAAAAAGCAAAAGACTTTGGACTGTGGAGTGGATACAGAAATTGAAATCATATCACACAATGCTGATGTTATTAACATTAACAATTTGAGAACAAAGTATAACAGTAATAATAATTTGCACAGTTTGGCGTGATCCGAGCTAAACGATTGTTAGATTTAATAACCATTGGCAGTGTGATTTGATACTTTTTTCCTCAGTTGTTCAGAACAAAAGTGGCAGAAATGTTACTTACTTGTTCAGATGATATTTTCCAGTGAAAATTCTTATATTGGTGATACTTCCAAGACATAGAATCTGTGATCCTGAAGTACAGTATCCACACCGGTGTAGTGATTGACAGCAAGCATTAGATTCATCCGCTGACAAACCGTGCCGATGCACAACGCACGTAACAATAACTATTAAACATATGACTGCAATCGCAGGTTTCAAACAAGAGATGGAGACAAAGAGGAAAAATACAGACTGCAGCTTTAAATATTCCTTCAAGACTCTGAGAAGAACCTGTTCTCTGTTTGAAATCACCCTATATTGCCTACATTACTCCACCCAAATGTGCCACACAAGTCCTGAAAGCATCTCGATCACCCCCAGGTGGCTGGATGCAGTATAGATCATAAACCCCGCCCTCTCCAAGTAATCAAATGAGACGTGAGACAAACTAAACAATTAAATTACACTTCAAATACATTTTTTCCAAAGATGGTTTCTGTTATGTAGGTATAATTGGTTGCTTTGCAGTAAAGAAGGAGAAAACAGAACAAACAAAAACAGTGAAAATACTGCAGAGCTCAAAACAGAAGCAGCCATCTTGATGTAACAACTCTCTGCAGGATCACTTCCGCATTTTGTCTCAGTAACATCTGGCACAGCGCCGGAGGCCATTTTCACTAGTGGTTAATTGTGGATACATCACAGAAGAATATGATATTTTACACTCGCTGTTTTAAGGGGTCATGACATGAGAAATTATTCTTGATCTTTTGGCATATAAGAGTCTTTGTATCATTATTACATCCTGCAAGTTCCATAATCAAAACGTCCTCGTCGTCAATAAAAAATAATTTATATAATCAAGCTGTAAAAAAGCTTCGTTTGGAACAGAGGTGCGTGTGACGTCACATGGGCACAATCATTTGCATACGACTGCCTGTAGAGCAAAACAACACATACTTCTACATCATCACATCATTGGCCCCGCCCACTGGTGTTCAGTCGATGAGCAGCGAGTGGATCTAAAGTAGGCCGAGATGTTTATGATAAGATTAATAATAACAAGATTGAGATGTCACACAGATGTTGTGCTGTTCCTGTCTGTGGAAAAACATCATCTTTGCATAAGCTGCTGAAGGATCCTGATGTCAGAGAAAAATGGTTTCAGTTTATTTTAACAAACGTCCTATAGTCACATCAGCGCTGACTTGTTTGTATTGTACATTTTACCAGCGACTGTTGTGATATATGGTAAAAATCAAAATGAAGAAGGACCAAACCAATTCCTCAACACCACAACAAAGAGACTTTCATGTGGGATCAAAGAAATCTCATGGAAAATACTGATAAACTAAGAGGCGTTAAGTGTGTTGACGTCCACACAAGAGAAAATACATCATTCACCTCTCTGTGTTTAAAGTCACTGAGAAATCAAAATGGACAATTATTGTTTTTATGGAATGTTGCAGTATTTATTATAAATGATTTATCAATGTACATCATTATTTGTTAATATTCAGCTAAATTTTTAAAGTTCACACTTATATTTGATGTTGTGATTGACAGGATGAGATGAACGAGCTCCTCCTGAACCTTCATTTAGAGCCTCATTTAAATACAGAATGAGTTCATTTGCATATTGATCAGATGCTTCAGTGCTCTGAGAGTGTTTATAGTGCTGTGAGTTTAACACTTCATCACTGACACACTCAACAATCTTCATCAACATGACCTTCATCATCATCTTCATCTGGACTCTCACAGCGTTTGCTCAAGGTTTGTGGAGCACAAGTTTGATATCAATTCATTTCTTCAAGTATATTGTCAAAGTTTTGAGTTGATTTTCTTCTTGTTGTGTGTTTCAGAGTGTAGAGGACAGATCACCGTCACTCAGAGTCCCTCAATGACAGCAGCTCAACCAGGACAAACTGTGAACATCAACTGTAAAACCAGCAGTAATGTGTACAAATATAGTGATGGGGATGAAACTTTAGCCTGGTACTTACAGAAACATGGAGAAGCTCCTAAACTCCTGATTTATTATGCAAAAAAACTCCAGTCAGGAACTCCATCTAGATTCAGTGGCAGTGGATCTAACAGTGATTTCACTCTGACCATCAGTGGAGTCCAGACTGAAGATGCTGGACATTATTACTGTCAGAGTTTCCACTGCAGAACAGATTATCGTGGTAATTGTGCAGGTGACTGTGTTCACACAGTGATAAAGAGTCGTACAAAAACCTCCGTCAGTCAGAGTCACAGTGACTGAACTGATACTGCAGCTGCTCACACACTTTCACACACTTTCACACACTTTCACACACACTCAACAGCAGAAACACAAATATGATCTTAATAATAGCTTTGTTGAGCTTCATCAGTATTTCTTCAGATAATTAGAAATTATTTTGATGTTATCACCATTTTTAGATCATTTATGGTTTATTGATCCTCATTTCCACTCACTCAATATTTTAAAGTCATTGATATTTTTGATCATGTACTTTTATTATTTTTTCTTCCTAATCTTAGTTATACAGTAAAGATCTGAGGAACTGAAGCTGTCGATCACACAGCGAGAGTTTATCTGGACACTTCCCAAAACTCCTGTTATAATCAGTGACGCTCTTACACTACACAATCAATCTCTGACTGGATTTACATCGTGTTTGCATTGTTAGTTATGGTGAAAGCATTTCTGGAGTGCAGAAATGTAGTTGTAATGACGAGATCACTGCATTCACACCATCAACAGACTGTCTGTCATCTGCTCAGTTTCTCATCACTGCAACCTTCCCTGTGATGAACAGATCTAAATATAAGGCAATAATCAACACTTTTCACCATTCGTTCATTTAGACAGCTGTAATAGTAAAAATGTAGTGATAGTATTCGAGAAGGTTTCACATGTAAACAATCAGAGCGCTAAAATCAGAGTGGAAATAGCCATTTATTTCTAAATTATTACAATTATTTGATGTAAAAATCATATTAACATTATAAGTGCACCTCAGGAAACATTATAAATAATAATAAATCAGTTGGTGAAGCGACTCAGACGCCTGCAGTGAAATCTGTTCATCTAGGAAACACATTCACCATGTCCTGTAAAAGCAGTCCTGACGTCTATCAGAGTTGGGATCATCAACCTCTATCCTGGTTCAGTGATAAAGAGTCAAAAACCTCCGTCAGTCAGAGTCACAGTGATTTGTGCTAGAAACACTGAATAAGTTCATTCACAAATATGAGGGCTGCAGCAGATGAGAAGATTTGAAGTCAATAACATCATTTTAGAGCTTCAGACGACTGAGAATATCGAGCACAGGTGAGATTATCAGAGATCCAAACACTGAAGGGTTCATCCTAGACCATTTGTCTATTTAACCCCAAATTTATCTGTGTATCATCTAGATACCCTGAAGACATCAAACAAGTGATCAACAGAGTTTGGATTCATCAGATTGTTGAGAAGATATAGTTTTATAAGTGTATTGAGCCATGGCTAAATGAACTATCTTCTAAACGCTTCGACTAATTAAAATCCTTTTGATAACTTTTGTCATTAGTGTCTCTAGATGACATGCACAATTTCGTGTGAATCGGTCAAGTGATTTAGGAGATCGAAAAAAGTTTTCGGCAACTCAAAATGGCCGACGGACTACAACATGTTGTACTAATGTTGTCCACTAGAGGGAACCACAGGAGAAGAAATCTATTTTTCTATCAGTTTCCATCAGTTTGAATCCAAAATTCACAGAACTTCATACACATGGACAACAAGACTTTCTGAGTAAACATGACGAGTTTCAGGAAAGTTTTTTAAATCAGTCATTTATATGAATGGGATTCAGAGATGAATGTCATAATACTAATGCTATCCACCAGAGGGAGCCACAGGACAACAAATCCTTTCAGATCTCTTGATGAAAGTCTGTGTAAATGGTTCAATAGATTGACTTGTAGTATAAAAAATGCATATAAGCCTAAATTCATTATAGTTTCATAAAGTTTAATAAAGCCCAATATAATTATTTCCAAAATACTTACAGATCAATCATTTTTATATTAATATTCATTTTATACTATACTATTGAAAACATATTTGTTGTTGCCAGACGTGACAATATTATCTGTCTATTTTAATATAGTACATAGAATAATACTTCCATAAAGAGATACTTAAAGACTCATATTTTATTTGGAAAGACACATGGCCATTGCTGTACCGTCTACTACACGATTCAAAGTGTTTCTGGATTGAAGTTTCTGAGCTGTAAAAGATCCCAATAACAATTCAAGCTACAAGTTAATCCTATTATGCTAGAGGATGTTCGTGTGCATTAAAGCTGTCTAAAGACCAAGAGTTTGTCTTACATTGGCCATATAACCTGTTACGGCCAGGACTACAGTACCTGTTTGTCACTTTGGGTGGCGCAATTGCATACAGTGCTATAATATATAGTGTTTAACCGTTTAAATACACACTGGAGCCCCATCGAATAAATTCATCACTGCATTAACTCATTATTATTCACCTCGTCCTTTCCTGTTCATCAGTGTGTCTGTCTGTTCACACCGTCCTCTAGTGGCACAGTGATGTAGTGCAAGATAACATGAATAAAACTGTTGAAGGGTTTCTGTCATCAGTACAGCTGTGATCACCTGCGGTCTCGTACCTGCAGCCGAATTACAGTCGAGCTGATGATCACTAAAGCGCTTTTGCTCATGTGATTTTGATTAGATGATGATAAGTTTCATCTACATTTAATTTTCACTGTTTTTTCACATGTGGTTTGAATTGTTCTAAATTTTATGCTACATTTTTAAAGTTCACACTTATTGGTGAATCATGGTTACATGATACATATTTGATGTTGTGATTGACAGGATGAGATGAACGAGCTCCTCCTGAACCTTCATTTAGAGCCTCATTTAAATACAGAATGAGTTCATTTGCATATTGATCAGATGCTTCAGTGCTCTGAGAGTGTTTATAGTGCTGTGAGTTTAACACTTCATCACTGACACACACAACAATCTTCATCAACATGACCTTCATCATCATCTTCATCTGGACTCTCACAGCGTTTGCTCAAGGTTTGTGGAGCACAAGTTTGATATCAATTCATTTCTTCAAGTATATTGTCAAAGTTTTGAGTTGATTTTCTTCTTGTTGTGTGTTTCAGAGTGTAGAGGACAGATCACCGTCACTCAGAGTCCCTCAATGACAGCAGCTCAACCAGGACAAACTCTGAACATCAACTGTAAAACCAGCAGTAATGTGCATGGTGGTAATCATTTAGCCTGGTACTTACAGAAACCTGGAGAAGCTCCTAAACTCCTGATTTATTATACAAAAAGCCTCCAGTCAGGAACTCCATCTAGATTCAGTGGCAGTGGATCTAACAGTGATTTCACTCTGACCATCAGTGGAGTCCAGACTGAAGATGCTGGACATTATTACTGTCAGAGTTTCCACGTTATCAGTAGTAAATATGTGTTCACACAGTGATAAAGAGTCGTACAAAAACCTCCGTCAGTCAGAGTCACAGTGACTGAACTGATACTGCAGCTGCTCACACACTTTCACACACTTTCACACACACTCAACAACAGACACACTAAATCATAAAGGGATTCTCTCAGAAAGGTTTCTTTAGATCACTGTAAACTGAACACAATCACAAACTTCAGCAAATGTAGTTGTAAACAGAAGCATGTATGTTCATTCATCTTCAGCTGTCAATCATAACACAAGAGCAGCATATATAAACAGCAGCTTACGTCACTCCAGTGAGAATATTCTTCCTGCGTCCCTCCATCACTCCATCTCCACCTTTATGTCCATTTTAATTCATTTCAGAAGTCCTGATGTTCACAGTCGAGTCTTGTGACAGAAACAGATCCTCCATCATGGACACGACAGATGTGTTTACCTGCAGCATTAGTGCTGGTGATTTACAGACTCTTTCTGCAAGTTACATCGTTACGCCAGTAGATGGAGACAAGAGACTGACTTTATGAGTGAATCAATGAATTATTAATCAACTGATTTGTTCAAAACACTGAATCATTCAGGAAAGAAACAAGCATATTTGATGGCTCTGTCCCAATGAAGAGGCTGCATGTTCGTTCTGAAGATCAACCAATGAAATGATCCTTCACAGCCGCACTGAAATGTTATTGGTTCACGCTATAGTCAGTCTCTGAAGGCAGGAAATCAACTCCTTTTTTCCCTTATTAATTTAATTATTGCCTCCAATCTTCTTGACATCATATCATTTTATTTTATTTCATATATATATGGCTCAGAATATCAAGTCAAACAGTGAAACTGAGTGGAGTTAAACTCATTTGCGTCACATTTGTGATTGTGTTCCTCTGAGAATTGAGCAGATCTCGTTTCATCATGTATCTGCAGGTGTTTTCATGCTCCACTGAGTGAAGTTTATTTATAAAATATGAGCTAAAGCCCTGATCCAATGAAAGAGCCGAAACAAAAATGACACAAAAAAGGACGTAATGTTACAATTATGTTTTATTGACTGAACTGTAATGAAATCAAGACTGTAAAAGCACACATATAGTCATCAGATCTACTCTGAACACTGCTGTCTCCTCACAGTGTCTCCAGTGGACGCAGACTGGCCGCTCCGTGTGGCCTCACAGCTCACCGAGACGCTCTTCATCCACTCCTCCTCAGAGAGAGTCAGGCTGCTGCTCCAGCTGTACAGACCGTCCTTCTCCAGGAGCCCAGCGCTGCTCGCTCAGTGACTGAACTGATACTGCAGCTGCTCAAAGGAGGATCTGAAACAACTTTGTCACACAAACATCTGAAATAAAATCATCTAAATTAAGCTTTTTTATAAATTATTGAGGTCAGAATTCAAAGCATTAGCTGAGAGAAACAGACAAAGTCCATCAGTGTCACTGTTAAATTTCCTCATATTCATACCCTCTTTAGACTAAAAATGTTGTGGAAAATGTATATCTGCACATCCTTGAGATTTTGTGCTCTTATAGATCAGTGACATGATTGAGATCTACATGTGAGTCGTCCACCATATTGGATCAGTCAGATCTGGTCCGTGAACACTGGAGAGCAAGTGAACTCCTGACTGCATCTGCAACCTCTGTAATAAAGTTTCATGAGAACTAGTTAAATAGTAAAATCACTGTGGGGCATCGATTATAAAACACAAAGTTCATTAGTTGCTTTTATTTGAGATATGGATCAACATGTGGATCAAGGTGTGGTTATTATACAAAAGAACAACAATACTGACATAAATCACAAGTATAAAATCATCAAACACTCATAAATAGTTGCAGAAACCTCAAGCAGCAAAACAATCAAATCAACTTCCACTTGATGAACACACACAGTCCTCTATCAGAACACAGTCCAGACCTCAACTCTCATTCTAGTGATTTCCAGCATGTCCACGAGCTCCAAGAGGAAGATGTGTGGCAGATATTTAAGGAATAATCAGTATCGCCCTCTACTGCCTCATTCCCTTCATAACCTCATTCACATATGAATATCTATATATGCAATAGACATTAGCTGCTATTTTCACAGCATTTAGTTGATCATTAATGTGATTTTACATATTGAGTTATACAACAACACAAACCAGCACATCCTCACCTCTGAAAGGTTTTCCTCTGTCCGTCTGGAGTTTAAAGCTCAGTGGTTTATATGCTGCACAATGCTGTGATATTTTTGATGAAAGTCATTGATTTGTAAGTGTGAGTGATGAACAGCGTCATGTTGACCGTTGTGTCGATGTGTCCGGAGCGGTCGAATGGGCCTCTATGACACCACCTTATGTTTAACATCATTTTTAAATTCTAATAAAAATTCTTTTCATTTTTAATTCTTAATAAAGGTGTATTTAAGATGAAGAAACCTTCATTTAACACAGGGTCAACAACAATTCTGCCACCATATTTTATTTTCACCTTGTGATATCTATATTTAATATACTTCACCCAGCTAACACATTTTTGTTCAGAGAATGTTTTCCTCCAACGTTATGAGAACATTTAAAACTCTTCTGCAAACAATGTATAAATAATGTTTTTGTGCTAACCTTTTGAGAACTTTATTAAATACCAGATAACGTTGAACAAACACTCTATTAATGTTACTGGAAGAACGTTTATTCATAACTTTGAGAGAACATTTCCAGAACGTTAGCCAAAGTTACGAGAGCATTGCCTGTTAGCTGTAGGAGCTTGTTCAAGTTCACTGAGAGAGCTCCACTGATCAGAGAAAGAGGTTTAGCAAATCACCAAACAAATAACTAATCTAAGCACATATATGCAGTATAAAGCAGTAGTGCAGTTATAGTCCACAATAATCATAAGACTGGAATACTGTGTTTCACACTCACACACCCTTCTGATGAAACTGACCATCCTTTCCTCAGTTTCTCCTCAACTGAAGCTTTGTGCACAATGGTGCAAATACCAGTAAATTGACTAGCACAAACCTTAGTAAATCACCTTGCGTGATTCATTTAAATATTCTCCTCCCATAAATGTCTGAAAGGGAAACTCCTACAAATGCATGTGCAATAATGTCAGGTGCAGAAATAACTACTCACTCTTTTCAGCACTAATTTGTGTGTCTTTAGTAAATCCTGACAATAGTGTTTTAATGCCAAAAGAGGGTTTGCGCTTGTGCTAGCTGTTAGTAAATCTGACCCTTACTGTGATCTGATCTGTGACAGACGGGTTTGACTCAACTAGAATCAGAGAAAACTGAGAGAGTAAACTGATATCAGATCAAACAACCATAGCTTGTTTTTTTTGTTTGTTTTTTGTTTTTTTGTGTATCAAACTCTGCACTGGTCTGAACCTTCTCTGTGACCTCTGACCCCTCCAGCGTCCAGCTCACCTGCGCCCCCTGCATGTAAGGGAATATGTGTGTGTTTTGGTTCAATGTTGTGACCACGTTATCTGACATGACACAGTTCAGAAAGTCTCAGAGAAGGTCTGATGATGTTCTTTCTGCAGAATAAACTCGACCTGTATTCAACCCCTGATGTGTTTTATACACGTTTGTTTCTCACAGTTTTAGAAAGTGTTTCTGGATTGGTGTTTCTGAGCTGTAAAGGATCCCAAAGACAATTCAAGCTACATGCTAAACCTATTATGTTAGGTGGTGAACACGTGCATTAAAGCTATCCAAAGACCAAGTGTTTGTCTTATGTTGGACATATACCCTGTTAAAGGTGCCCTAGAACGTTTTTTTTACAAGATGTAATATAAGTCTAAGGTGTCCCCTGAATGTGTCTGTGAAGTTTCAACTCAAAATACCCCATGGATTTTTTTAATACATTTTTTTAACTGCCTATTTTGGGGCATCATTAGAAATGTGCCGATTCAGGCTGCGGCCCACTTAAATCCTTGCGCTCCCCGCCCCGAGCTCTCGACTCTATATACATTGCATAAACAAAGTTCACACAGCTAATAGAATCCTCAAAATGGATCTTTACAAAGTGTTCATCATGCATACTGCATGCATGCATCGGATCATGTGAGTATAGTATTTATTTGGATGTTTACATTTGATTCTGAATAAGTTTGCATATGCAAAATTTGGGGGCGTACATATTAATGATCCCGACTGTTACGTAACAGTCGGTGTTATGCTGAGATTCGCCTGTTCTTCGGAGGTCTTTTAAACAAATGAGATTTACATAAGAAGGAGGAAACAATGGAGTTTGAGACTCACTGTATGTCATTTCCATGTACTGAACTCTTGATATTCAACTATGCCAAGGTCAATTCAATTTTCCATTCTATGGCACCTTTAAGTAAACTTTGCAGGGCTTGTACCCTTTGGCTCAAACAATGACTTTAGGTCAGATTTCAGGCTGTGTGGCTTTAAGTCAGTTGTAGTTGTGTTTCATTTTCTGAGAGTGCAAACACTGATTCAATGCCATTACCATTGAGTTTTTGTTGAAATTTCAGCATTTTTTCAACATTAATTAAGGGTGCAAAAGTGATATTGATTCAATGAGGTTAACGTTGACACATTAACATTTTACATTATTTCGATCATTGCTTGCTATCTGGGTGTGATCCTCTCAGAATAGAGCAGCTCCGTCTCCAGTGACCATGTTCAAACCCCAAGAGCTTCATTTGACATTTCCTGCTAAATGCAGCTGTTCTCAACTATTACAATCAATCAAAACCAATTTCAGTGTCTAAGTCTTGGAGAAATAAGGCATTATTGTTTTTCAGCTGGGCTCAAAATAATGCAACAAGTCATCAGTACATTTTGCCTTCTAGCAAAGCTTTCACAAACAAAATGACAAAACAGTGTTTCTGCTGTCTTCAGGTAAATGATCTGGAGTGTGTTTGCATATTGATCAGATGCTTCAGTGCTCTGAGAGTGTTTATAGTGCTGTGAGTTTAACACTTCATCACTGAGAGCTTTTCTTCATTCAAACTGAAATTAAACCACCAACAAGCAGAATGATGATCATCAGCGTCTGTATCTGGACTCTCATTCTTTCTGTTCAAGGTTAATTTACTCTATTATTAACTCAAAATGTGATTTATATGCATGTTTGTGATGTTCGGTACAGATTTTGTACTGGACACTTTGACTTTAATAACTGTTGCAAATATGATCTTATGAAAAATCATTCACAGGAATTACAGGACAAGTTTCTGTGACTCAGACTCCCTCAGCAGCAGCTGTTCAACCAGGAGAAACAGTTACTATAAACTGTAAAACTAGCAGAGGAATTGGAGATCGTTCAGCGGGTTGCCGTAAATGTCTCGCCTGGTATCTGCAGAAACCTGGAGAAGCTCCTAAACTCCTCATTTATTACATTAATTCACGACAGTCAGGAACTCCATCTAGATTCACTGGCAATGGAGCAGATTATGGAACAGATTTCACTCTGACCATCAGTGGAGTCCAGACTGAAGATGCTGGACATTATTACTGTCAGAGTCGACACTATATCAACAGTAACTGGGTGTTCACACAGTGATAAAGAGTCGTACAAAAACCTCCGTCAGTCAGAGTCACAGTGACTGAACTGATACTGCAGCTGCTCACACACTTTCACACACTTTCACACACTACTGACACACAGAGGACAAACACAGGAACTACACATGTGCTCAAAACTGACTTGTGACTGAAATCAGCTCTATTAGACTGTGATCTGTCCTGTGACAGACGGGTTTGACTCAAATATGCTCAGAATCAGAGAAAACAGAGTGTGTAAATTGATATGTAGATTCATATGTTGTTTTGTTTTTGTACATTAAACTACACTAAAGTCATGGTGTATCAGTAACATGCAGATGTTTTTCAAGCAGCTCCTTCATCTAAAGCTGTTTCTAAATGTATTACTCATAACTCATTTCTCATGAGCAGAAGTGAAAGTGTTCCAGTTGAGAGCGTTGAACCAATCAAAGAGTGAAACTGTGAGTTTGAGCTGAAAATCACATTTGCATTGGCAGGTTTAGTGATTGTGATCCTCTCAGAATAGAGCAGCTCCGTCTCCAGTGACCATGTTCAAACCCCAAGAGCTTCATTTGACATTTCCTGCTAAATGCAGCTGTTCTCAACTATTACAATCAATCAAAAGCAGCTGAAACTTTAGTGCAGGACTTTGAATGAACGACACACTGATCAATGATGCAGTCGGACACAAATGTAACGCGTTCAGAAGCTTTATTGAATGAACAGCAATGGCAGCACATTGAAAGACTGCTTCAGTATTGAGCTGTAAATCACGTGACTGCTGTGAATCCTGCCGGACGCTCAGATACGGCTCGTCTGGACCGGAGAAACATCAGCACTGGGAGCTCTTGAGGAACGAGGCCTCGTGATCAGCTCCGTCATGTCTTACTCTGCAGACGAAGCGATCCGCGCCTTCCCAGCGTGCTTTGCTGAGGCTCAGGACGCTGCTGCGGCTGTAGCGTCCGTCCCGCTCGCTCTCTGCGCTGGTCTGAACCCCCTCGCTGACCTCTGACCCGTCCAGCGTCCAGCTCACCGTCGCCCCCTGTGGAGAGTAAGAGCTGAGCAGGCAGAGCAGTGCGGCTGAGTCTCCAGAGATCTGCAGAGAAGAGGGCGGCAGCAGAGACACGGAGGGCTTCACTGCGGGACCAGCTGCACAAACACACACAAACAACACCAACGTCTTTAGATCATCAATTAGTCAGATGTCACACACAGTAATGGAGGAAAAATCACAATCATTTCATCTTTACAGAAATTCCACATCACTGCTTTCTTTCATAAACCACATAGTAATGATCCTGCATTTACATTTCAATATTCTCAGTTCAAATAAAATATTCACTGATACTAAATATATGAAGTATAAGATATATGAATAAATATAAATCAGTTCTCTGAAGCAGACATGATATACAGCAAATATTACAGTCATTTCATCTTTTCTGAATAAGGTTCAGTTTAATCTTAAACTGATTTTAAAAACATTGTCCACAAACTGATGATTTATATGTAGAAAACAAATTTAAATGATCATTTCATTATTAACTTAAGACACTCACAATCATAATCATCAGCAAATGTAAGATAAAATTATGAATTTTTCATATCTTTCTCTCTGTCTGATGATGACGCCTACAAAATTATAATTATTTTGTCCGTATCATCAAACTTTTGTTTTGTGCATTACAAAATTTCAGAATTATCAAATTTACCAAAAAATATGGACACAATTATGTATTTTAAGAAATAATTGAAAATGTCAGAAAATATTGCAATCAATATATTAAAAAACAAACAATGTTAGTTATTATAATATCTGAAAATACACATGTAAAAAGAAATAAATATATAAAAGCGACATAAAATATACCTTGCAGTGAAAAAAAGATAAATATCATGAAATATCACTGAATATAAACATGTAATTGTGAAACAGCAGACAAATTTAAAGAAACTATAAAACAATTAAATTTACTATGAAATATTGCAGTTAATTTTTTTTCAAACTCTTTTATAATTTTTAAAACCTTGTTGCAAAATGCTTGTGTGAATAATCTAAAAACAAAACAATTATATAATTATATATATAAACATTTTTAGAGAATTTTAGAGACTTACTGATGGTCAGTTTAGTTCCTCCACCGAAAGTCCACCACAGTGCTTCATTCTAGTGAAAGCGTCGTACAAAAACCTCCGTCACACTCAAATGAACACAAACTCCAGCAGAGAAAGAGACGAACGACACTCACACACACTGATATGAGACTCAACAGCAGCTCTTCTCAACATCAACATGATTGAGCTGAAAACACACACTAAATATTCATCTTTAAATGAAATACTTGTTATTGTTACTTGTTATAATCAGTCAAAAACTACATTGATCACATTTACAAACACATGTGATTTAAACTCCACTAATTCAATTAAACTGCTTCATAATTAAATATTTTAATGAAACAGTGATGAAAATGAAATCCATCCAGATTGAGATGGTCATTCTCTATTGGATGACCTTTGACCTGTTCTACAGTATCATGATGATATCAAATCTGCAGCACAGGTATTAAATGCTCTCAGCATCAAAGTCTGAATGAAACTGATCATTAAAACAGTGTTAAGAGGGAGAAGATCCACCCAAAATAACATGAAGTAAATCAGGAGTGTCTGTTTCTGAAAATGATCAATAGAAATTTATTAGCAAAGATACTAAATGACAAAACAGTGTTTCTGCTGTCTTCAGGTAAATGATCTGGAGTGTGTTTGCATATTGATCAGATGCTTCAGTGCTCTGAGAGTGTTTATAGTGCTGTGAGTTTAACACTTCATCACTGACACACACAACAATCTTCATCAACATGACCTTCATCATCATCTTCATCTGGACTCTCACAGCGTTTGCTCAAGGTTTGTGGAGCACAAGTTTGATATCAATTCATTTCTTCAAGTATATTGTCAAAGTTTTGAGTTGATTTTCTTCTTGTTGTGTGTTTCAGAGTGTAGAGGACAGATCACCGTCACTCAGAGTCCCTCAATGACAGCAGCTCAACCAGGACAAACTGTGAACATCAACTGTAGAACCAGCACAGATGTGTATGGTGGTTATTATTTAGCCTGGTACTTACAGAAACCTGGAGAAGCTCCAAAACTCCTGATTTATTATGCAAACACCCTCCAGACAGGAACTCCATCTAGATTCAGTGGCAGTGGATCTAACAGTGATTTCACTCTGACCATCAGTGGAGTCCAGACTGAAGATGCTGGACATTATTACTGTCAGATTTTACATAATGGTCCAGTGTTCACACAGTGATAAAGAGTCGTACAAAAACCTCCGTCAGTCAGAGTCACAGTGACTGAACTGATACTGCAGCTGCTCACACACTTTCACACACAGAGGACAAACACAGGAACTACACATGTGCTCAAAACTTTAAGTAAAATCTACTCTAAGGCTGCGTTTACACTTGGCATTAATATGCGATCACCGTGATCCGATCAAGGAGATCAGATCATTAGCCAATTAGGACACGGTGCGTTTATATTTAATCACATTAAGTGGCCTCTGTTTTTGGATAACTGATCGGATTTCTGTTTCCCGCACAATATTTAAATTAGGCGCGTTTGAAAGGCAGACGCTTCAAATGGCTTCATAGCGTAAAACAACTTTTACTTTAGTCTGTATCTAGAGCAAACAGCACAGAATTTTTGCTATTTATTCCACAAAAGTACAATCGATCACAAATAGAGAGCTTATTCTACCACTTTAAGTTTCCAACATTAATCTTGTAGGCCTACAGTGAAAAAAAAAAAAATTTCAATGCATTTCATGATTGAAAGGAGCGTGCAACATTTGTAATGTTTGTGTGTAACGGCAGAATCCGAACACTTTGAATTAAAGAAATAAAAGAACGTACATCACATTAAAGGTTCTCTAAGCAATCCTGAGCGGATTAACTTCCTGTTGACGTTCAAAACAGAGGCTAGCTAGACCCTCCCTCCGCCTCCTCCTCCCCTCCCATCCGTGCTTCCTGAAACAGTCATGAACGCGCATTTAAAATCATTCTTGTCGGTTATTGGCTGGAGCATGTTTATTATGATTCGTGGTCCAGGCTGGACCAGTTTGTTTTTGTTGCCGTTTTCGGAGCTTGTGGCGACTACAGAGACCTCGTTTTTTTACAGTGTGTTCAGGGGACAGGCAGCTATCGGATAGTGAAGAGATGTTTGCTGTATGTGACAAAAAATGTTTTGGCCTAAAAACGCTCAGAGGACCTTTAATTATAACTAAACGAGGATAGGTTATAGTACACCAGGGGTGTATTCCAGAAAGGAGGGTTAACTTACTGTCACAACCCTGAACTCTCGGTTGATTAACCCAAACCTTGCTTACTCGTGGTATGCTGGTTCCAAAAATGCGTCCGGGAGTAAGTTCAGCCAACCCAGAGTATGTTCCCGGTTAACACACAAGACATTCTCAACAGAGTGATGAATCGATGATTCACCATGGAAACAGACGCTAAGAAAAAGCGCGCCATTCTACTTCATTCTTCTTCTTTTGTTTAATGGCGATTTACATAACCTACTTGGTGCACATCACCACCTATTGGGTGGTTATGCAATCATTTTTTATTCTTAATATTGTTTGATGCTAATTATTTAATAAGATATCACATATATGATATGTATTTTATTATAGAAATTATAGTATAGAAAATGTCCTGTTACAAAGGATAAAAAGCAGATCCATGTGTGAGATGACAATAAAATACATTCATATATTAGAATTGAATAAACAGTTATATATTGTATAATATAACATTATGTATATAACTGTAACTATATAACAAATTTAGATACATTAATATAACCATATTGATAATATAACATGCATCTGAATTCCTCTTAAACTAACTAACCCTTGAACATAACCTGCTCCGGAGCAAGTTATGTTCAGAGAGCGAGTTGCTATGGTTACTTACATACCCTAAAACTTACCTCCGTTTTTGGAACCGAAAGTTGAGGTTATCCGCTTACTTACTCTTAAACATACCCAGGTATGTCACATCACCTGCTTTCTGGAATACCCCCCAGATAAGAGTAAAGACGGTACAAATTAAGAAATGTCCATTGCTTTCACTCACTTGGCTTTACTTTTTGATGCAATCTCCAGTCTTTGATCAAATTATTTTTTTTAAATGAAAAAAATACTTCCAGAGTTGAAAAATAACTGGGTTGATCATGTTAAACAAGTCACATCAAGTTAAGCATGCAATATTGGAAATAAACTGAAACAATAAAAACATAGGCCTACGCGATCGCCTCGTTTAGATATTGTTGCGCAATTAAAATTAAAACTGACACACAAGGTATCATGTAAGTCTAAATAAACTGTTTTAAAGATAGACGTTTATTGTAAAGTTCAAAGAACTTTAATTTCTTGTCAAAACAGTGTCTGTCTATTATTTTCTGACAGCCACGCGGAGAGACATGGGCGGGGATTTAAATGACGTCGTCCTCTGAATGTAGATGCGATGACTGGATCACGTTTACATTACACTGAGATCCGACCACAATGCGTCCTCAACTACCTCCGAATCAGGACACGTTGATCGGATAACATTCCGATCACAAACGCGTTTACACTTGTCTTTTCAATGCGTATGTGAACAACATCCTGATACAGGTCGCATGTTAATGCCAAGTGTAAACGCAGCCTTATATGGCCAGATTCACTAAACAGGGCAAATTACAGAGAGAGCATAATTCGAAAAAAGTGCTGATGTGATTGGAAAGTTCTGCACTGAATCTACTGACGACGCTCAAATTAAAGAACACAGACGCAGCCATAATGACCAACACAATCAACCAAGAGCAGCGCAAATTATCGTTTAGTTTAAGACATGTTTTTTGGGGCAGTAAATAATGGCGCAAATACCAGTAAGTTGACTAGCACAAACCTTAGTAAATCACCCTGTGTGATTCATTTAAATATTCTCCTCCCATAAATTTTGCATCTGAAAGGGAAACTTCTACAAATGCATGTGCAATAAGGTCAGCCGCAAAAATGACTGTGCTCATGCTTTTCAGTGCTAATTTTCCTCTGCGTGTCTTTAGTAAATCCTGACAGTAGTGTTTTAACACCAAAAGAGGGTTTGCGCTTGTGCTAGCTGTTAGTAAATCTGACCCTTAGACTGCGATCTGATCTGTGACAGACGGGTCTAAACCTTCTCTGTGACCTCTGACCCCTCCAGCGTCCAGCTCACCTGCGCCCCCTGCATGTAAGGGAATATGTGTGTGTTTTGGTTCAATGTTGTGACCACGTTATCTGACATGACACAGTTCAGAAAGTCTCAGAGAAGGTCTGATGATGTTCTTTCTGCAGAATAAACTCCACCTGTATTCAACCCCTGATGTGTTTTATACACGTTTGTTTCTCACAGCTATAGAAAGTGTTTCTGGATTGATGTTTCTGAGCTGTAAAGGATCCCAAAGACAATTCAAGCTACATGCTAAACTTAATATGTTAGGTGGTGTATACGTGCATTAAAGCTATCCAAAGGCCAAGTGTTTGTCTTATGTTGGCCATATACCCTGTTAAGTAAACTTTGCAGGGCTTGTACTCTTTGGCTCAAACAATGACTTTAGGCCAGAAATAAAATACTGTTTGTCACTTTTGCAACCGTTACAGTTACACAAACAGGAGCCCGACTGAATAAATTCATCACTGTATTAACTGTCCTTGTTAATCTCTGTCCGATCCTGTTCATCACTGGTACTTCTGTCTGTTCACACCGCCCTCTAGTGGCGCAGTGATGTAGTGCAAGATAACATGAATAAAACTGTTGAAGGGTTTCTGTCATCAGTACAGCTGTGATCACCTGCGGTCTCGTACCTGCAGCCGAATTACAGTCGAGCTGATGATGCTTAGATAATGATGATATAGATTTGAAACATATAATCGTATCACAATTTAAATTGGTCATAAATTGTATGCTACATTTAGAGCCTCATTTAAATACAGAATGAGTTCATTTGCATATTGATCAGATGCTTCAGTGCTCTGAGAGTGTTTATAGTGCTGTGAGTTTAACACTTCATCACTGACACACACAACAATCTTCATCAACATGACCTTCATCATCATCTTCATCTGGACTCTCACAGCGTTTGCTCAAGGTTTGTGGAGCACAAGTTTGATATCAATTCATTTCTTCAAGTATATTGTCAAAGTTTTGAGTTGATTTTCTTCTTGTTGTGTGTTTCAGAGTGTAGAGGACAGATCACCGTCACTCAGAGTCCCTCAATGACAGCAGCTCAACCAGGACAAACACTTATAATACACTGTAAAACTAGCAGTGATGTGTACAAGGATGGTTCGGGGGGTCGCTTAGCCTGGTACTTACAGAGACTCGGAGAAACTCCTAAACTCCTGATTTATTATACAAGCACCCTCCAGTCAGGAACTCCATCTAGATTCAGTGGCAGTGGATCTAACAGTGATTTCACTCTGACCATCAGTGGAGTCCAGACTGAAGATGCTGGACATTATTACTGTCAGAGTTATCACTGGATCAACAGTAAACATGTGTTCACACAGTGATAAAGAGTCGTACAAAAACCTCCGTCAGTCAGAGTCACAGTGACTGAACTGATACTGCAGCTGCTCACACACTTTCACACACTTTCACACACACTCAACAGCAGAAACACAAATATGATCTTAATATCAGCTTTGTTGAGCTTCATCAGTATTTCTTAAGATATTTAGAAATTAGATATCATCATTTTTAGATCATTTATGGTTTATTTATCCTCATTTCCACTCACTCAGTATTTTAAAGTCATTAATATTTTTGATCATGTACTTTTATTATTTTTTCTTCCTAATCTTAGTTATACAGTAAAGATCTGAGGAACTGAAGCTGTCGATCACACAGCGAGAGTTTATCTGGACACTTCCCAAAACTCCTGTTATAATCAGTGACGCTCTTACACTACACAATCAATCTCTGACTGGATTTACATCGTGTTTGCATTGTTAGTTATGGTGAAAGCATTTCTGGAGTGCAGAAATGTAGTTGTAATGACGAGATCACTGCATTCACACCATCAACAGACTGTCTGTCATCTGCTCAGTTTCTCATCACTGCAACCTTCCCTGTGATGAACAGATCTAAATATAAGGCAATAATCAACACTTTTCACCATTCGTTCATTTAGACAGCTGTAATAGTAAAAATGTAGTGATAGTATTCGAGAAGGTTTCACATGTAAACAATCAGAGCGCTAAAATCAGAGTGGAAATAGCCATTTATTTCTAAATTATGACAATTATTTGATGTAAAAAATCATATTGACATTATAAGTGCACCTCAGGAAACATTATAAATAATAATAAATCAGTCGGTGAAGCGACTCAGACGCCTGCAGTGAAATCTGTTCATCTAGGAAACACATTCACCATGTCCTGTAAAAGCAGTCCTGACGTCTATCAGAGTTGGGATCATCAACCTCTATCCTGGTTCAGTGATAAAGAGTCAAAAACCTCCGTCAGTCAGAGTCACAGTGATTTGTGCTAGAAACACTGAATAAGTTCATTCACAAATATGAGGCTGCAGCAGATGAGAAGATTTTAAGTCAATAACATCATTTTAGAGCTTCAGACGACTGAGAATATCGAGCACAGGTGAGATTATCAGAGATCCAAACACTGAAGGGTTCATCCTAGACCATTTGTCTATTTAACCCCAAATTTATCTGTGTATCATCTAGATACCCTGAAGACATCAAACAAGTGATCAACAGAATTTGGATTCATCAGATTGTTGAGAAGATATAGTTTTATAAGTGTATTGAGCCATGGCTAAATGAACTATCTTCTAAACGCTTTGACTAATTAAAATCCTTTTGATAACTTTTGTCATTAGTGTCTATAGATGACATGCAAAATTTCGTGTGAATCAGTTAAGTGGTTTAGGAGACGAAAAAAAAATGTTTTTAGAGACTCAAAATGGCCGACGGACTACAACATGTTGTACTAATGTTGTCCACTAGAGGGAACCACAGGAGAAGAAATCTATTTTTCTATCAGTTTCCATCAGTTTGAATGTTTGAATCCAAAATTCACAGAACTTCATACACATGGACAACAAGACTTTCTGAGTAAACATGCCGAGTTTCAGAAACTTTTTTTTTTAAATCAGTCATTTATATGAATGGGATTCAGAGATGAAGGTCATAATACTAATGCTGTCCACCAGAGGGAGCCACAGGACAACAAATCCTTTCAGATCTCTTTATGAAAGTCTGTAAATGGTTCAATATTTGTAGTATAAAAAATGCATATAGGCCTAAATTCATTAAAGTTTCATAAAGTTTAATAAAGCCCAATATGATTAGTTCGCAAAAAACTGTAATCTCCAAAATACTTGCAGATCATTGATTTTTATATTAATATTCATTTTATACTATTGAAAACATATTTGTCAAGTTGCCAGACGTTCAACTGAAGGAAAGAGATGATATCATCTGTCTATTTTAATATAGTACATAGAATAATACTTCCATAAAGAGATACTTAAAGAGTCATATTTCACTTGAAAAGACACATGGCCATTGCTGTACCGTCTACTACACGATTCAAAGTGTTTCTGGATTGAAGTTTCTGAGCTGTAAAAGATCCCAATAACAATTCAAGCTACAAGTTAATCCTATTATGCTAGAGGATGTTCATGTGCATTAAAGCTGTCTAAAGACCAAGAGTTTGTCTTACATTGGCCATATAACCTGTTACGGCCAATTTGTAGGTCACTATATTAGGCAGCCTGTATGTATCCTTTGGCTCAACCAATGACTTTAGGCCAGGACTACAGTACCTGTTTGTTACTTTGGGTGGCGCAATTGCATATAGTGCTATAATATATAAATATATAGACCCCTTAAAAGTTTGTAAACATTGCAACGTTTTCTGGTGGGCGGGGTTTAGCTGGAGGCAAAAAGAGACGCTGGACTCAATGTTGACAAGCGTAAGCTAGCATGTTTTAGGAGGGATTTATTAAACATAGATGCAGAAGAAGGTTCAGAATTGTCCGAATATGTACAGTAACTGACTCTGCAGGACCATGACAGCTATTTTTGTAAATTAACTTAAGTTTTGGATATTTCCTAGACAACATATGAATTACTTTCGGGTGGTTCAGGGAATTTTTTCAAGGCTTATTGTCTAATGTAACCTAACGCTGGGCTAACTATGATTATGGCTAGCAATGTGGATTATTTTAAGAGAACATTCAAAGGATGGCACACACATCTATCGCTGTATGTTTGTTTAACATTTAAGCTAGCTAGTGCGCTGAAAGTTGGCGACTTTTCACCTATAAAACAGAAACTTGCTGATTTGTACTAGATAAAAATCAACACACCATTACATATGCATCGATTATTTTACCTGATATGAAGTGTGCACTGCAAACACAAGTATTATTTATGATCGTCTCCATCCAGTCTGTACGCCGTATTGCATTCAACCACAATTATCTTTTTGATTTCTGTGAAGGAATGTCTGCCGGGATCTGGTAAAACTTTAGTTTTGAACCAAAAGTCCTGTTCCTTCTATTCTGGCAGCCAAAAACACAAGAAGACGACATTTTAAAGTCAAAACCTCAAACTTTTAGCGCGCCTGCAATGAGTTCTTATTTATGTTTTGCCTCCAGCTAGAGCGGTGATGTCACAGTGACGTAGGCGATTAAGGGGTCTATATAAGTCATAGAAGAAACTTCCTGTTCATCAGTGGTGTGTCTGTCTGTTCACTCCGCCCTCTAGTGGCACAGTGATGTAGTGCAAGATAACATGAATTTACAGCCTCATTTAAATACAGAATGAGTTCATTTGCATATTGATCAGATGCTTCAGTGCTCTGAGAGTGTTTATAGTGCTGTGAGTTTAACACTTCATCACTGACACACACAACAATCTTCATCAACATGACCTTCATCATCATCTTCATCTGGACTCTCACAGCATTTGCTCAAGGTTTGTGGAGCACAAGTTTGATATCAATTCATTTCTTCAAGTATATTGTCAAAGTTTTGAGTTGATTTTCTTCTTGTTGTGTGTTTCAGAGTGTAGAGGACAGATCACCGTCACTCAGAGTCCCTCAATGACAGCAGCTCAACCAGGACAAACTGTGAACATCAACTGTAGAACCAGCAGAGATGTGGCCAGTTATTCCGGAACATATTTTTTCAGCTGGTACTTACAGAAACCTGGAGAAGCTCCTAAACTCCTGATTTATTATACAAACCGCCTCCAGTCAGGAACTCCATCTAGATTCAGTGGCAGTGGATCTAACAGTGATTTCACTCTGACCATCAGTGGAGTCCAGACTGAAGATACTGGACATTATTACTGTCAGAGTTATCACAGTGGTGGTGTGTTCACACAGTGATAAAGAGTCGTACAAAAACCTCCGTCAGTCAGAGTCACAGTGACTGAACTGATACTGCAGCTGCTCACACACTTTCACACACTACTGACACACAGAGGACAAACACAGGAACTACACATGTGCTCAAAACTGACTTATGACTGAAATCAGCTCTATTAGACTGTGATCTGTCCTGTGACAGACGGGTTTGACTCAGATATGCTCAGAATCAGAGAAAACAGAGTGTGTAAATTGATATGAAATCAAACTAACAATAATGGTGTCATATGTTGTTTTGTTTTTGTACATTAAACTACACTAAAGTCATGGTGTATCAGTAACATGCAGATGTTTTTCACGCAGCTCCTTCATCTAAAGCTGTTTATAAATGTATTACTCATAACTCATTTCTCATGAGCAGAAGTGAAAGTGTTCCAGTTGAGAGCGTTGAACCAATCAAAGAGTGAAACTGTGAGTTTGAGGTGAAAATCACATTTGCATTGGCAGGTTTAGTGATTGTGATCCTCTCAGAATAGAGCAGCTCCGTCTCCAGTGACCATGTTCAAACCCCAAGAGCTTCATTTGACATTTCCTGCTAAATGCAGCTGTTCTCAACTATTACAATCAATCAAAAGCAGCTGAAACTTTAGTGCAGGACTTTGAATGAACGACACACTGATCAATGATGCAGTCGGACACAAATGTAACGCGTTCAGAAGCTTTATTGAATGAACAGCAATGGCAGCACATTGAAAGACTGCTTCAGTATTGAGCTGTAAATCACGTGACTGCTGTGAATCCTGCCGGACGCTCAGATACGGCTCGTCTGGACCGGAGAAACATCAGCACTGGGAGCTCTTGAGGAACGAGGCCTCGTGATCAGCTCCGTCATGTCTTACTCTGCAGACGAAGCGATCCGCGCCTTCCCAGCGTGCTTTGCTGAGGCTCAGGACGCTGCTGCGGCTGTAGCGCCCGTTCCGCTCGCTCTCTGCGCTGGTCTGAACCCCCTCGGTGACCTCTGACCCGTCCAGCGTCCAGCTCACCGTCGCCCCCTGTGGAGAGTAAGAGCTGAGCAGGCAGAGCAGTGCGGCTGAGTCTCCAGAGATCTGCAGAGAAGAGGGCGGCAGCAGAGACACGGAGGGCTTCACTGCGGGACCAGCTGCACAAACACACACAAACAACACCAACGTCTTTAGATCATCAATTAGTCAGATGTCACACACAGTAATGGAGGAAAAATCACAATCATTTCATCTTTACAGAAATTCCACATCACTGCTTTCTTTCATAAACCACATAGTAATGATCCTGCATTTAAATTTCAATATTCTCAGTTCAAATAAAATATTCACTGATACTAAATATATGAAGTATAAGATATATGAATAAATATAAATCAGTTCTCTGAAGCAGACATGATATACAGCAAATATTACAGTCATTTCATCTTTTCTGAATAAGGTTCAGTTTAATCTCAAACTGATTTTAAAAACATTGTCCACAAACTGATGATTTATATGTAGAAAACAAATTTAAATGATAATTTCATTATTAACTTAAGACACTCACAATCATAATTATCAGCAAATGTAAGATAAAATTATGAATTTTTCCAAATCTTTCTCTTTGTCTGATGATGACGCCTACAAAACTAAATTATTTTGTCAGTATCATCAAACTTTTCTTTCATGCATTACAACATTTCTGAATTATTAAATTTACCAAAAATTATGGACACAATTATGTATTTTAAGAAATAATTGAAAATGTCAGAAAATATTGCAATCAATATATTAAAAAACAAACAATGTTAGTTATTATAATATCTGAAATTACTCTTGTAAAAAGAAATAAATATTATAAAAGCAACATAAAATATGCCTTGCAATGAAAAAAAAAATATATCATGAAATATCACTAAATATAAATATGTAATTGTGAAACAGAAGACAAATTTAAAGAAACTATGAAACTATTAAATTTACTATGAAATATTGCAGTTACATTTTTTCAAACTATTTTATAATTTTTAAAACCTTGTTGCAAAATGCTTGTTTGAATAATCTAAAAACAAAACAATTATATATAAAGATTTTTAGAGAATTTTAGAGACTTACTGATGGTCAGTTTAGTTCCTCCACCGAAAGTCCACCACAGTGCTTCATTCTAGTGAAAGCGTCGTACAAAAACCTCCGTCACACTCAAATGAACACAAACTCCAGCAGAGAAAGAGACGAACGACACTCACACACACTGATATGAGACTCAACAGCAGCTCTTCTCAACATTAAATAATGATTATTGGACTGAAGTGACTTTCACAGAAACAGCCTCATCATCTCTAAATGTCTCTTGATGCATGAAAAATAAGAATATAACTGTAAACAAATAACAAATCAAAGTTTAAAAAAAAAATTAAATAATTCAGAAAATGTATGTATGTATGTATTAATCACACATTAGATATCCTAAGTATGGGATTTAAATAATCATGTGTTTCTCAAAGCAAGTTTTAATGATTAAAGCAATTTTAAGTTTTGATGACCTGTGACCTCTGGAATGACCTTTGCCCTCACAGTGATGTACTTGTTTCTGATAGTGATGCAACTTCAGAAAATCCTCAGAAAGCCTCTAAACTCATAATTCCATGTTTCTGAATCATAACATGAGAAAAGATCCTAAACACTGTTATTTTTATTTGCATTATCTGTTGTAATCCTTACACAGATTTACATAGAGATTATTTGCATCGCAGCACAAGCTTCAGGAGGATTTATAACTCTGTTTTTATAAGAACTTTATAACTCTGAGAATCTGAACCAACAGCAACCATGAGCTTCATCACCATCTTCATCTGGATATTAACTATCTACTGTTTCACAGGTGAGGAAATCTGAAGTTAAACAAACTCTATTAGAACTGATTATTTGTGCTAGAAATATTGTCAAAATATTTAATTCTGAATTCTTCTTGATGTAGAATCAAGAGGTGAAGTGACAGTCACTCAGACGCCTGCAGTGAAATCTGTTCGTCCAGGAGACTCAGTTACTGTATCCTGTAAAACCAGTCCTGACGTCTATCAGGGTTGGGGTTATCAACCTCTACACTGGTACTTACAGAAACCTGGAGAAGCTCCTAAACTCTTGATTTATAAAGCAAGCACCCTCCAGTCAGGAACTCCATCTAGATTCAGTGGCAGTGGATCTAACAGTGATTTCACTCTGACCATCAGTGGAGTCCAGACTGAAGATGCTGGACATTATTACTGTCTGAGTTTCCACTATATCAACAGTAAAAATGTGTTCACACAGTGATAAAGAGTCGTACAAAAACCTCCGTCAGTCAGAGTCACAGTGACTGAACTGATACTGCAGCTGCTCAAAAGAGGATCTGAAACAACATCGTCACACAAACATCTGAAATAAAATCATCTAAATTAATCTGCCACTCTTAATAATTATAGAGGTCAGAAAGAGATTTTGTGCTCTTATAGATCAGTCACACGTTTGAGATCTGACTGATTTCAGTTGCCGCCTTTTATTAATAATAGATATTAATTTTCATAATTCTCCATGGTTATTTGATTTGAGTATCTCATCCTAACATGTCATTTGTACACTATACACTGTATTCATACTATATACTGCAGACAGTAAGAGTTTTATATCAGCTGCTGTTTTAATTGTAGTCCTGATCAACAGTTCAGTTCAGACACGCCTCTCCCTCCTCTGCACCAATCACAGCCTCTGATCAGAAAGAGCAAGATAAGAATATTAATTTGTGCTTTTAACTGATTTTTTATTGAAAACTTATTCACAAAACTATGAGAAGATACAAACTGGTATCTGATGATAACATGAGCTGATAAACCTCAGTGTAACTGATGAATATGAACAAACCTCTGATCCAATGGAGAGAAACTGGAACAGGAGAAACTTCTTCAGCTGGTACTTACAGAAACCTGGAGAAGCTCCTGAACTCCTGATTTATTCCACAAACTGCCTCAACAGTGTCATTTACTGAAGTCAAACAGTGAATCTGAGCGAGTTAAACTCATATTTCATCATCAGGTGGAGTGATTGTGTTTCTCTCAGAATAGAGCAGATGTTCATCGTCCTCAGAGGAGTTTGATGATCCTGTGACTCCAGAAACACTCAAAAACATGTAGAAAAGTGTTTTTCAAACTCAAATCAAATCAAACTTTATTTATAAAGCACTTAAAAACAACCAAAGTTGACCAAAGTGCTGTACAGAAAAATATATAAAACATAAAATACTCAACTCATACAAGACATAAAAACAAAAACAAATTAAGAAACAAATGTCAAAATCAGGTGTCAAAGGCCAAAGAGAAAAGGTGGGTTTTAAGAAGTGACTTAAAAGAAGACAATGAAGAGGCCCGTCTAACGGGCAGAGGCAGATCATTCCACAGTTTAGGAGCTGCTACAGCAAAGGCACGGTCCCCTCTGAGCGTCCGTTTGTTTTGGGCACATTCAGGAGCAGCTGATCAGCTGACCTGAGAGAACGGATGGGTCTATAAGGGTGTAGCAGCTCAGAAACGTAGGGTGGAGCAAGACCATTTAGAGATTTAAAAACAAATAAGAGAATTTGAAAATGGATCCTAAAATGTATGGGCAGCCAGTGAAGTGAGGCTAAAATAGGGGAAATGTGCTCGTATTTGCGTTAACAGACGTGCTGCAGCGTTTTGAACCATCTGCAGACGAGCAACAGAAGACCCACTAACCCCCACATACAGTGCGTTACAGTAATCCAGCCGAGTGGTAACAAAGGCGTGGATTACTGTCTCAGAGTGTTGCCTCGAAAGAAATGGCTTTACTTTGGCCAGCTGCCTCAATTGAAAAAAGCTTGATTTAACGACTGCCCTGATCTGACTGTCAAGCTTGAGGTCAGCGTCGATTTTAACCCCTAGGTTAGTGATTGTTTGCTTGTTGTACTGGGCCAAGGCCCCAAAATCAACAGAAGAGGTCCCAACAGTGCCACCAAAAACCATCACCTCTGTCTTTTTTACATTAAAACTTAAAAAAGTAAGAGACATCCAGGCCTGTATATCAGCAAGACACTCGAGTAACGGTCCGACAGTGTCGTTCTCTTTAAGAGGAACATAAATCATCTGCGTAAAAGTGGAAAGACATGCCATGCTTCCTGATTATTGAACCTAGTGGGAGCAAATACAAAGAGAAGAGAAGTGGGCCTAAAACTGAGCCCTGTGGGACCCCACAAGACAGAGGAGCAGAGGAGGACTCAGAGTCACCACAACTGACACAGAAAGTCTGACCATCCAGGTAGGACCGAAACCATTCAAGTGCTAATGCTTGATGCCCACCCACTGCTCCAAACGTGAGATCAGGATTTCATGGTTCAGCAGTTAAATCAAGAAGCACAAGAATAACAGAATCACCAGAGTCAGTAGCTAAAAATATACCATTAAACACTTTTAAAAGAGCAGATTCTGTGCTGTGCAAAGTTTTAAAACCGGACTGGAACATTATTATGGGCTTTCAAAAAGGCCATTAATTGACTGCAGACTATCTTTTCAAGGATTTTTGAAAGAAAAGGTAGTTTGGAGATAGGCCTAAAATTTGCAAGATCTACAGGATCCACACCAGGTTTTTTAATCAGAGGTTGCACTACTGCATGTTTAAAATTTTTAGGAACCACACCTGAAGACAGACTGCTATTAACAACTGCAAGAACATATGGCCCTACAGTAGGAAAGACCTCTTTAAAAAAGCCGAGGAGGAACAGCATCATGTGGAGAACCTGAGGGCTTCAAATGATCAACAGTCTCCTGTAACACAGACAAGGTCACAGGCTCAAACCTGTCAAAAACAGCAGAACAGAGGACAGGGATTGAGGGGTCATAAGCAGAAGGTGAAATAAGAGCTCTGGTGGAAGTGACCTTATCAATAAAAAATGCATCAATACAGACTGTTTGCGGAGCATTAAGAACAGAATCAATAGTTTTAAAACACGAGGCTTGTTACAGTTTGACAGAATAATTCCAGATAAATACTGTCTTTTAGCATCTTTCACAATTGTCTGATAATGACGCCAGCAGTCCCTTAGCATTTGAAGTGATACATGCAGTCTGTCCTTTTTCCATTTGCGCTCAGCTCTACGGCACTCGCGTCTGACAGCACGAGCCGTGTCATTCAACCAAGGCTCAGAGTTAGCTTTAGGCTGCCTAATTTTTTGCATTTTGAAATGTAGAATCTATAAATGTTCAATAATATAAAAGCAATATCACACTTGTAATCGTGATGTTGGTCTGATATTGGGATTAAACAGCGCTCCTGTTCATCTGATGTTGCTTTATCAATAAAGGATTATATTAACATGTGAAATGTTTTGTGAAATCTCAATGAAACCACATGAAACCATCTTAAACCTGTCACTGCTGAAGCGTTTGCATAGAGAGAGTGTTTTACATGAGCGACACACGCTTCAGTGCTCTGCATGTGTTTATAACTCTGTCAAACATCAAACATGATCAACAACTGTTTTTCACTAGAACTGAACCTACAACCAACAAAAATGACTTTCAGCACCATATTGATCTGGACGCTGGCAGTATTATGTCGAGGTTTGTGTCAGTAAAGATTACAGACATTATTTACTTGTTATTTTAAACTCCTGATTTATTTTACAAGCACCCTCCAGTCAGGAACTCCATCTAGATTCAGTGGCAGTAAATTATCTAACAGTGATTTCACTCTGACCATCAGTGGAGTTCAGACTGAAGATGCTGGACATTATTACTGTCAGAGTTTCCATGAAATCAACAGTAAATGGGTGTTCACACAGTGATAAAGAGTCGTACAAAAACCTCCGTCAGTCAGAGTCACAGTGACTGAACTGATACTGCAGCTGCTCACACACTTTCACACACTTTCACACACACTCAACAGTGCAGAAACACAAATATGATCTTAATATCAGCTTTGTTGAGCTTCATCAGTATTTCTTAAGATATTTAGAAATTAGATATCATCATTTTTAGATCATTTATGGTTTATTTATCCTCATTTCCACTCACTCAGTATTTTAAAGTCATTGATATTTTTGATCATGTACTTTTATTATTTTTTCTTCCTAATCTTAGTTATACAGTAAAGATCTGAGGAACTGAAGCTGTCGATCACACAGCGAGAGTTTATCTGGACACTTCCCAAAACTCCTGTTATAATCAGTGACGCTCTTACACTACACAATCAATCTCTGACTGGATTTACATCGTGTTTGCATTGTTAGTTATGGTGAAAGCATTTCTGGAGTGCAGAAATTTAGTTGTAATGACGAGATCACTGCATTCACACCATCAACAGACTGTCTGTCATCTGCTCAGTTTCTCATCACTGCAACCTTCCCTGTGATGAACAGATCGAAATATAAGGCAATAATCAACACTTTTCACCATTCGTTCATTTAGACAGCTGTAATAGTAAAAATGTAGTGATAGTATTCGAGAAGGTTTCACATGTAAACAATCACAGTGCTAAAATCAGAGTGGAAATAACCATTTATTTCTAAATTATGACAATTATTTGATGTAAAAATCATATTAACATTATAAGTGCACCTCAGGAAACATTATAAATAATCATAAATCAGTTGGTGAAGCGACTCAGACGCCTGCAGTGAAATCTGTTCATCTAGGAAACACATTCACCATGTCCTGTAAAAGCAGTCCTGACGTCTATCAGAGTTGGGATCATCAACCTCTATCCTGGTTCAGTGATAAAGAGTCAAAAGCCTCCGTCAGTCAGAGTCACAGTGATTTGTGCTAGAAACACTGAATAAGTTCATTCGCAAATATGAGGGCTGCAGCAGATGAGAAGATTTGAAGTCAATAACATCATTTTAGAGCTTCAGACGACTGAGAATATCGAGCACAGGTGAGATTATCAGAGATCCAAACACTGAAGGGTTCATCCTAGACCATTTGTCTATTTAACCCCAAATTTATCTGTGTATCATCTAGATACCCTGAAGACATCAAACAAGTGATCAACAGAATTTGGATTCATCAGATTGTTGAGAAGATATAGTTTTATAAGTGTATTGAGCCATGGCTAAATGAACTATCTTCTAAACGCTTTGACTAATTAAAATCCTTTTGATAACTTTTGTCATTAGTGTCTGTAGATGACATGCAAAATTTCATGTGAATCAGTCAAGTGGTTTAGGAGATCGAAAAAAGTTTTTAGCAACTCAAAATAGCCTGCATGTTGTACTAATGTTGTCCACTAGAGGGAACCACAGGATAAGAAATCTAGTTTTTTCTATCAGTTTCCATCAGTTTAAAAGTTTGAATCCAAAAATCACAGAACTTCATACACATGGACAACAAGACTTTCTGAGTAAACATGCCGAGTTTCAGGAACTTTTTTTAAATCAGTCATTTATATGAATGGGATTCAGAGATGAAGGTCATAATACTAATGCTGTCCACCAGAGGGAGCCACAGGACAACAAATCCTTTCAGATCTCTTTATGAAAGTCTGTGTAAATGGTTCAATAGATTGACTTGTAGTATAAAAAATGCATATAGGCCTAAATTCATTATAGTTTCATAAAGTTTAATAAAGCCCAATATAATTAGTTTGCAAAAAAAACAAACTGTAATCTCCATAAGACTTACAGATCATTAATTTTTATGTTAATATTCATTTTATACTATACTATTGAAAACATATTTGTTGACGTGACTGAATGTATTGCCGTTCAATTGAAGGAAAGAGACAATATTATCTGTCTATTTTAATATAGTACATAGAATAATACTTCCATAAAGAGACACTTAAAGACTCATATTTTATTTGAAAAGACACATGGCCATTGCTGTACCGTCTACTACACGATTCAAAGTGTTTCTGGATTAAAGTTTCTGAGCTGTAAAAGATCCCAATAACAATTCAAGCTACAAGTTAATCCTATTATGCTAGAGGATGTTCATGTGCATTAAAGCTGTCTAAAGACCAAGAGTTTGTCTTACATTGGCCATATAACCTGTTACGGCCAGGACTACAGTACCTGTTTGTTACTCTGGGTGGCGCAATTGCATACAGTGCTATAATATATAGTGTTTAACCGTTTAAATACACACTGGAGCCCCATCGAATAAATTCATCACTGCATTAACTCATTATTATTCACCTCGTCCTTTCCTGTTCATCAGTGTGTCTGTCTGTTCACACCGCCCTCTAGTGGCACAGTGATGTAGTGCAAGATAACATGAATAAAACTGTTGAAGGGTTTCTGTCATCAGTACAGCTGTGATCACCTGCGGTCTCGTACCTGCAGCCGAATTACAGTCGAACTGATGATCACTAAAGCATTTTTGCTCATGTGATTTTGCTTAGATGATTCAATTCAATTCACATTTATTTGTATAGCGCTTTTCATGATACATATCATTTCAAAGCAGCTTTACAGAGAATGCATGTCAACATTACAATTTAAGAATGCAGTTAGCAAATATTGTAATAATTTAGGCAATTAATTTACAATCATTGTTAGCAGTTCAACTGAACGTAGAAGCAATGAGCTCCTGAAAAATGAATTACATTAACAATAATAGGATATAGAAATTGGGCAATGTGCATGTTAATCCAGATGATTGCGTCTTCTGAAGTCCTCGCCGGAGTTGGTGCCGTCTCTTCATAGGTGTTGCTCATCTGAGGTCTTCTTAAGAGGCTGGATCCAAACTGAAGCAGATGTACTCTCTAGTCAGAACAGAAAAACAGAAAAGCAAATGGAGAATAATTAGCGTAGCTGCTGTTCATAACATTAAGCAAAGATAGTCACATGCAATTGATCTGATATGAGATGCATTATGTGAACGCTTGGCTAAAGAGATGCGTCTTTAATCTAGATTTAAACTGGGTGAGTGAGTCTGAGCCCCGAACATTATCAGGAAGGCTATTCCAGAGTTTCAGAGCCAAATGTAAAAACGCTCTCCCTCCTTTAGTGGACTTAGATATCCTAGTTACAACCAGAAGTCCAGAGTTTTGTGATCTTAAAGAGCGTGAAGGATTGTAGGGCGACAGAAGATCAGTTAAGTACACAGGAGCTAAACCATTTAGAGCCTTATAGGTCATTAGCAACACTTTATAATCGATACGGAACTTAATGGGTAACCAGTGTAGAGATGATAAAATTGGTGTTATATGATCATATTTTCTTGAACTGGTAAGAACTCTAGCAGCTGAATTTTGTACTAATTGTAGTTTATTTATTGAGGAAGCAGGACAACCAGCTAATAATGCATTACAGTAATCTAGTCGAGACGTCATGAAAGCATGAACTAACTTTTCTGCATCAGAAATAGTTAACATATTCCGTATCTTAGCAATGTTTCTTAGGGTGGAAGAAGGCTGTTTTTGTAACATATGAAATATGATTTCAAAGGACAAGTTGCTGTCTAATATAACACCCAGGTCTTTAACTGTCGAGGATGGAGTAACAGTACATCCTTCTAAATGCAGATTGTAGTCTGAGAGATTCTGTGTACAGGTTTTTGGCCCAATAAGTAATACTTCAGTCTTATCTGAATTTAATAGAAGAAAATTACTAGTCATCCAATGTTTTACTTCTTTAACACACTCTGTCAGATTGGATAATTTAGAGATTTCATCTGGTTGTGTTGAAATATATAACTGAGTATCATCGGCATAGCAGTGGAA
This sequence comes from Megalobrama amblycephala, assembly GCF_018812025.1. Classification (NCBI taxonomy): domain Eukaryota; kingdom Metazoa; phylum Chordata; class Actinopteri; order Cypriniformes; family Xenocyprididae; genus Megalobrama; species Megalobrama amblycephala. Next base: position 31,304,036 of record NC_063053.1, on the reverse strand, counting down.
ACTAATTCCATGTTTTCTTATAATATTGCCGAGTGGCAGCATGTAGATTGAAAATAGCAGAGGGCCAAACACAGATCCTTGTGGCACTCCATAGTTTACTATCGTTATCTTAGATTTTTCCCCGTTTATATAAACAAAATTGTGACGGTCTGATAGGTACAACCTAAACCACCTTAATGCCTGTCCCTGAATACCAGTGTAATTTTGTAGTCGATCTAGGAGTATTTTATGATCTATAGTGTCGAACGCAGCACTGAGATCAAGTAACACTAGTATTGAGACACAGCCTTGGTCAGAAGCTAGAAGTAAGTCGTTTGTAATTTTAACGAGCGCAGTTTCTGTGCTATGATGAGATCTGAATCCTAAATGAAATTTTTCATAGATAGCGTTTTTTTGCAAGGAGGAGCACAATTGGACTGACACCACTTTTTTCTAGTATTTTAGACATAAATGGAAGATTTGAAATGGGTCTGTAATTTGCTAATACGTTTGGATCTAATTGTGGTTTCTTAATGAGAGGCTTAATAACTGCTAGCTTGAACGGTCGTGGGACGTGACCTAGAGATAAAGACGAGTTGATAATATTGAGAAGAGGCTCTTCTGCTACAGGTTACAATTCTTTCAGTAGTTTAGTGGGTATTGGATCTAATAAACATGTTGTTGGTTTAGACGCAGTGATAAGTTTATGTAGCTCTTCCTGTCCTATAGTTGTAAAGCACTGCAACTGTTCTTGAGGGGCGATAATTGAGGCTGAATCATAAAACTCTGTTAAAGGTTGTACATTTACAATTATATTTCTGATGCTCAGTAAAGAAATTCATAAAGTCATCACTACTAAACTGCAATGAAATGTTTTGTTCTGGTGATGTCTGTTTATTTGTTAATCTAGCCACTGTACTAAACAAGAACCTTGGATTGTTTTGGTTATTTGATGATGATGATGATGAGTTTCATCTACATTTCATTTTCACTGTTTTTTCACACGTGGTTTGAATTGTTCTAAATTTTATGCCACATTTTTAAAGTTCAGTTATTGGTATATCATGATTACATGATCCATATTTGAAGTTGTGATTGACAGGATGAGATGAACGAGCTCCTCCTGAACCTTCATTTAGAGCCTCATTTAAATACAGAATGAGTTCATTTGCATATTGATCAGATGCTTCAGTGCTCTGAGAGTGTTTATAGTGCTGTGTGTTTAACACTTCATCACTGACACACACAACAATCTTCATCAACATGACCTTCATCATCATCTTCATCTGGACTCTCACAGCGTTTGCTCAAGGTTTGTGGAGCACAAGTTTGATATCAATTCATTTCTTCAAGTATATTGTCAAAGTTTTGAGTTGATTTTCTTCTTGTTTCAGAGTGTAGAGGACAGATCACCGTCACTCAGAGTCCCTCAATGACAGCAGCTCAACCAGAACAAACTGTGAACATCAACTGTAAAACCAGCACAGATGTGCAGAGATGGCCTAGTGGAGATGAAGGTTTAGCCTGGTACTTACAGAAACCTGGAGAAGCTCCTAAACTCCTGATTTATTATGCAAACAACCTCCAGTCAGGAACTCCATCTAGATTCAGTGGCAGTGGATCTAACAGTGATTTCACTCTGACCATCAGTGGAGTCCAGACTGAAGATGCTGGACTTTATTACTGTCAGAGTTTCCATTGCAGAAGACGTTCTGATGGTCATTGTGTGGGTGACCATGTGTTCACACAGTGATAAAGAGTCGTACAAAAACCTCCGTCAGTCAGAGTCACAGTGACTGAACTGATACTGCAGCTGCTCACACACTTTCACACACTTTCACACACACTCAACAACAGACACTCAAAACAATACTACATAAAGAAATTCACTTCAAAACGTTTCCTTCGTTCACTGTGAATCTATCACAAAATTTTAACAAAGCAAGTTACATTGTTATGCCAGTAGATGGTGACAAGAGACTGGCTTAATGAGTGAGTGAATAATTAAGTCATGAATCTAATGCCGAGTTCACACTGCCTGATTTTAGCCCAACAGATTTTGCGAAATCGCCAACAAAAATGAAATCAGAGGCAAATAGGTGCTCATTCGCGCAAATGACAAAGCAATTCTTGCTGGCTAACATTTCGAGACTGGAATTATTAAAAATGACCTTGCATTATCTTTATCACTTCCCGCGTGTTTGGTTGTGAAACGTAGTTTGCGGACCAGAAAGAGTTGACGGCAATTCTTCCTAGTCATGCAATGTGAAACCCTCTGTCGCTGATCCATCATGTATGCACAGCAGAGACTGAACGCTACCCCAGATAGTCGTGCAGTGTGAAAAAAACAGTGATCTGATGACTTTAAAATCACGCAGTGTGAACTCGGCATAAGGCTATGTTCCGCTGTCAGTTTAATCCGATTAATTGTGTATCCAATTGAAATCTGATCTAAAATTATTGACATCCACACTGTGTATCGCAACTGTTCAGATCCGATTTGTGTGTCCATGCGGCTCTTTAGTTTTCCTGAATATCTGCATTGATTTCTATGGCAATGATGTTGCATTAGTAGACATACATTAAAAACAACAACAACCAACATGGAGGGGTTTGCAATACAGATGTTGTCTTATTTACAACATGACATTGTGAAGCTACTCCATCTTATAATACAGCGGAGGGAGGCTGGTATGTTTGGCTTTATTCTGCTCCGTCGTCTTCACTGGTCTCAAAACGTGTCTCCGTTATATTGCCATTTTCTGCTCGTCCCACATTTTGCAACAACACAACCTTCTTTCTGAAGCGACTTTCAACAAGACTCCTACAACAACTTCTGACATTTACGTTTTACGTGGCATGAGAAAGTCACATAAACCATGCGAAATCTGATCAGCTAAAACGGATTTCAAGAATTTGAATAGGATTTCAAACCATATATGAATGAGCTCAAAACAGATTTGTAAAATTGCATTTCATGTGATTTTTGGCTGTTCACACCTGCTAAATCTGATTGGATTTAAATTGCACAAAAATTGGATTTGGACTGACAGTCTGAACGTAGCCTAAGTAAACTGATTCAAAACATTGATTCATCCAGAAACTATTAGGTATGTTTGACTTGAACAGCGTTGTGCAGACCGATGTGTGCGACATTAAAGTACATGAAGAGATTAGACAGCAGATGGCTCTGTATGATTTCAAATGGCTCTCATAATACTTTGATCTCATACACCGATCGGTCAGTGCAGCTCCGCTTCCAGTCGAACACACCTATTCTTTATGAGTGAGTCATTGAATCATTCACTGAAATTATTTGTTGAAAACACTGACTCATTCAGGAATGTGCTGTTCGTTTGAAACTATTTCAGCTGAATGAGCAAAAACAAAGTAACTATTGTCAATATTGAGTTTAATATGTAAATTACTCATAAGTCACTTTTGATCTGACATTCAGACCATCTGATGTTTCTTTATATCAAACATGGAGATGTGAAATGTTTTGTGAAATCTCAATGAAACCACATTAAACCATCTTAAACCTGTCACTGCTGAAGCGTTTGCATAGAGAGAGTGTTTTACATGAGCGACACACGCTTCAGTGCTCTGCATGTGTTTATAACTCTGTCAAACATCAAACATGATCAACAACTGTTTTTCACTAGAACTGAACCTACAACCAACAAAAATGACTTTCAGCACCATATTGATCTGGACGCTGGCAGTATTATGTCGAGGTTTGTGTCAGTAAAGATTACAGACATTATTTACTTTATTGTTTTTATGTGTTGTGAAGATATATGGTTGTAAAAGTGTTTGTGATTTCTAATCTTTCTCTCTTGTCAGAATCTGTTGGTCAGGTGACAGTGACTCAAACTCCCTCAGAGCTGCTCTCTCAAACTGGACAATCAGTCACTGTGACCTGTAAAACTAGCAGTGATCCAGAATCCTGGTGTAATGGACAGTGTCTTAGCTGGTACTTACAGAAACCTGGAGAAGCTCCTAAACTCCTGATTTATGCAACAAACCTCCTCCAGTCAGGAACTCCATCTAGATTCAGTGGCAGTGGATCTAACAGTGATTTCACTCTGACCATCAGTGGAGTCCAGACTGAAGATGCTGGACATTATTACTGTCAGAGTTTCCACTATATCAACAGTAAAAGGGTGTTCACACAGTGATAAAGAGTCGTACAAAAACCTCCGTCAGTCAGAGTCACAGTGACTGATACTGATACTACCGATCGTGATTGCAGAAAGATTTAGGTCTCATAACCGCAGTCAACAGGTCATCTCCACTGAAGTGAATGGATCACGCCGATCGAGCCAGATGTTAAAGGAAAGGGGATGTGAGGATTTGTGGAGACTTGAAGGTAACAGTGAATCCGGGCCTTTGTGTTGAACGTTACCCGATTCCACAAATAGAGGATTTATTCACATCATTAGCAGAGGGTCAACGCTTCACCAAACTGAACCTCTCCAGTGCATACTTACAAGTGCCCTTGACAGAAGATTCACACAAATGCCTCACTATCTCCACGTCAAAGAGGCTCTTCTGTTACAATCAATTACCATTTGGTATTGCTTCGGCTCCTGCAATTTTTCAAAGGGCCATGGATCAGATTTTACAATGTTCATTGCTATCTAGTGACATCTCAAGAATGTAGACGCAGTCCTCAGTCATCTGGATGAGTTTGGGCTGTGTGTCCAACACGAGAAATGTGAATTCTTTAAAGATTTGCTGCAGTATTTGGGGCACATCATTCATGCTCAGGGTCTTCATAAGACACCAGAAAAGGTCAGGACAATCGTGGATGCGTCTGCACCGAAGGACGTCAGTCAACTTAATTCATTTCTGGGAATTGTAAACTATTACAGTCAATTTATCCCTAACCTTGCATCAGTGTTAGCAAGAAATTACTCAAGAAAGTACTGAATTTCTACCAATATCTGTACAGGTGAAAGTTTACAACGCTTACAGACCACCGTCTGCTGACAACAATCTTCAGTCCAACAAAAGCCATTCCATCCATGGCTGCGGCTCTGATATAGAGAAAGAAAAATACATAATTCACCTCTCTGTGTTTAAAATCACCATGAAATCAAAATTGACCATAATGTTGCAGTATTTATTATAAATGATTTTTAATGCACATCATTATTTGTTAATATTCAGCTAAGTTTTTAATGTTCACAATTATATTTGATGTTGTGATTGACAGGATGAGATGAACGAGCTCCTCCTGAACCTTCATTTAGAGCCTCATTTAAATACAGAATTAGTTCATTTGCATATTGATCAGATGCTTCAGTGCTCTGAGAGTGTTTATAGTGCTGTGAGTTTAACACTTCATCACTGACACACACAACAATCTTCATCAACATGACCTTCATCATCATCTTCATCTGGATTCTCACAGCGTTTGCTCAAGGTTTGTGGAGCACAAGTTTGATATCAATTCATTTCTTCAAGTATATTGTCAAAGTTTTGAGTTGATTTTCTTCTTGTTGTGTGTTTCAGAGTGTAGAGGACAGATCACCGTCACTCAGAGTCCCTCAATGACAGCAGCTCAACCAGGACAAACTGTGAACATCAACTGTAAAACCAGCTCAGATGTGGCCTGGTACATAGATTCAGGATACATCTTGAGCTGGTACTTACAGAAACCTGGAAAAGCTCCTAAACTCCTGATTTATAGTGCAAGCTATGTTTGGTCAGGAACTCCATCTAGATTCAGTGGCAGTAGATCATCTTACAGAGATTTCACTCTGACCATCAGTGGAGTCCAGACTGAAGATGCTGGACATTATTATTGTATGAGTAGACACGACATCAACAGTAAATATGTGTTCACACAGTGATAAAGAGTCGTACAAAAACCTCCGTCAGTCAGAGTCACAGTGACTGAACTGATACTGCAGCTGCTCAAAGGAGGATCTGAAACAACATCGTCACACAAACATCTGAAATAAAATCATCTAAATTAAGCTTTTTTATAAATTATTGAGGTCAGAAATCAAAGCATTAGCTGAGAGAAACAGACAAAGTCCATCAGTGTCACTGTTAAATTTCCTCATATTCATACCCTCTTTAGACTAAAAATGTTGTGGAAAATGTATATCTGCCTTGAGATTTTGTGCTCTTATAGATCAGTGACATGATTGAGATCTACATGTGAGTCGTCCACCATATTGGATCAGTCAGATCTGGTCCGTGAACACTGGAGAGCAAGTGAACTCCTGACTGCATCTGCAACCTCTGTAATAAAGTTTCATGAGAACTAGTTAAATAGTAAAATCACTGTGGGGCATCGATTATAAAACACAAAGTTCCATTAGTTGCTTTTATTTGAGAAATGGATCAACATGTGGATCAAGGTGTGGTTATTATACAAAAGAACAACAATACTGACATAAATCACAAGTATAAAAACATCAAACACTCATAAATAGTTGCAGAAACATCAAGCAGCAAAACAATCAAATCAACTTCCACTTGATGAACACACACAGTCCTCTATCAGAACACAGTCCAGACCTCAACTCTCATTCTAGTGATTTCCAGCATGTCCACGAGCTCCAAGAGGAAGATGTGTGGCAGATATTTAAGGAATAATCAGTATCGCCCTCTACTGCCTCATTCCCTTCATAACCTCATTCACATATGAATATCTATATATGCAATAGACATTAGCTGCTATTTTCACAGCATTTAGTTGATCATTAATGTGATTTTACATATTGAGTTATACAAAAACACAAACCAGCACATCCTCACCTCTGAAAGGTTTTCCTCTGTCCGTCTGGAGTTTAAAGCTCAGTGGTTTATGTGCTGCACAATGCTGTGATATTTTTGATGAAAGTCATTGATTTGTAAGTGTGAGTGATGAACAGCGTCATGTTGACCGTTGTGTCGATGTGTCCGGAGCGGTCGAATGGGCCTCTATGACACCACCTTATGTTTAACATCATTTTGAAATTCAGTGTGTGTCTTCCGGTATGATCCGCTTACACTTATTTTTAGATGTATAAAACAGCTCATTGTGCTGCTTGATATTGCAAACTGACATATTATTTTAATGTATTGTCTTCATTATAAACACACTGGTCTGTAGTGTGAATAGTTTCACTGTTTACTGCACTTTATTATTCTTCTCGTTATTTCATTAATGAATCTGAAATCTTGTTCATTCACAGAAAACAGTCTATATCTGCACTGAAAAATAAGAAGGATACATATCTAAGCCTCTGGAATAATTACTTTATTTGTTTATGTATGCATGCATTCATATTTATGAAATTATTTATGCATAACTCTAAATTAAAAATATAAATGCATCATTTATGGACTAAACTACATATGTGTAGCATATGCACACGTATCAGGATAATCAATAAACTTTGGAGTTTTCAGAACGCTTTTAACCTGATGAACTGTGTTTATAAATCACTAAATCGGCTCCGACTGGCTGTGACTTTCGGCAGGTTTGTGGACCCGTGAGGGTAAACAGAAAACTCCAACTTCCTCACTTTGGTGACTTCAAAAGGAGCACCCCCCCCCCAGAGACTGACCAGATCCACATTCCAACACCCCACACACACAGGCACACACAAAAACACACACACAGACACATACAGAAACACACAAACATACATTTTTGACTGTATATGTAAAATACAACTATGCTGAAATATATCCATCATGTATTTCGAGCGTATGCATGTTTCCTAGTGTTTAAATGAGTGTATTTGTGCTAGTGTTAGTTGTAATAAGGGAATTTTGTCTGTAGCCTAAAGCATAACTTCTTGTATATGCCTTTCTGATCAATCGAGTTTGATCTCGTTTTAAAGCTCCGGACTCGAGCTATTCACTGAGAGATGTCACATAGCTGACAAATGCATTTTTCTATGTGTTTAATGATATTATGAAGAAAGCACTCCATCTCGAAATCCGATCTGATAGTCGTAAAGTATGCAAATTCATCTAGGAGACCAAACAAAGAAAGAGCTTGCCCGCCAACTTTGCATCAATGTCATTGGCCATTCCACCTCAAGGAGGTGTGTCGGCCTATCTGTCATAAAAAGGAACACCAGGATTCTCCTGTGTGTGTTCCTGACGGCCCTGAATCATTCACGTGGGGGGTCTCCCGATTGTCTCACGAGCACCTCGTGCACGTCTCTCCTGACCTGGACGCCGCCAGTAACCACGCGCTGCCATCGCGCTCATCTTCGGGACCACTTCTTTGGACTCTCTCTCTCTCTTCGGTTAAGTTACTTATGTTTAAACCTCTTTTGAAAACCCTGCCGGAGAAACCCTCTCGGAAAGGACCAACCAAGCCAAGCGCATTGAAACTGCTACACACGGACTTGAACCAATAAGCAAGTATTATCATTTATCTGAAATTTGTCTAAACTGATTTCTGTGCTGGCTCTCTCAAAAAGGTTTAACTGTGTAATTTGCCATTCTTTGATCATCTTTCTTTCCATGTCTTTTCTTCATTTTCACTCTTGTGTATATATATGTGTATACTTCTGTATATATTTTAGACGTATAATCTCTGTAGTCGTAGCTGCATATATTAAACACATAATTCATGCTCGATTGTTCTGTTTGTTCTTTCAACTGAAGACCAAGTCACTTTAACGTTTTTTCGATCGCTTTATGCTTTGATGCTATAATAGCAAGTTATTTTCGTGGCCAGAGGATAATATTTCTGTCGTAATAGTCTGTGGATAACTTACCGGTTTGCTGGACAGACCGATAGTTCTCTACATAATTATCAAACCAGAACTAAGCATATATGTAATTGATTATAATTAATTGTAATTAATGCACAATATATGTTTAATTCCCCCTTGGGTCGGTATGTGCAAAATAATGATTCATAAATCTTTATGAATTATTATATTCATATTCCACCCATAAATTGATTAATAACCGTTATATATTACATATGTATTTATTTAAGCATGTATTTTGAGTTTTATTTACTTACTGACACCAAGTTTTACCTGATGAGCAAGATAAGAATTTATTTTAAACTTTTAACTGAATTTATGTTTCAGATGTAAACTAATGAATATGAACAAACCTCGTCTCTCTGTTAGTCAAACTCAACTGTCTCAAAGTTTGATGATCCTGTGACACCAGAAACACTCAAAATAACTATAAATGTGTTTGTCATGCATGTGTACCTAAAAAAATACATTTATATATTCTTTTATCTGTGAGGTTCATAATTTGGCCACATGTTCTTGTTTTTTTCATCATGTATCTGCAGGTGTTTTCATGCTCCATTGAGTGAAGTTTATGAAATGAAGGTGGCTTTAAAATAATAAATGTAATCGTGAGAGTCAAAATAAAGACAAAAATGTCACAATTATTTCTAAACATCCAGTTTTCTGCAGCAGTGTTTGATGAGGGAAATTTAATTTCTCAACATTTCTGCTCTGCTGTCAGTGTCTGAGACACATTTGAGAGGAAACGCTTTGAATTTGTGTCCCACCCCTGTGATTGGAGCTCAATATCAGAGCGTCTGTCAGTCCGACTGTAAATCCAACATCAGTGTCCTTCAGTTTCACTCATTCCCAGTAAAGATGAGGACACACACTCTGATCATCTGCTCTCTGCTGCTGCTGCTCAACGGTGACACTCACTTTACTGCATTTACTACATTTACTACAGTACATGAACCTGTTCTGGTAAAGATCATTAATGTCTTCTGCTGATTTTCTTCTTGTTGTGTGTTTCAGAGTGTAGAGGACAGATCACCGTCACTCAGAGTCCCTCAATGACAGCAGCTCAACCAGGACAAACTGTGAACATCAACTGTAGAACCAGCACAGATGTGTATAATGGTGGTTCTGATGATTTCTTAGCCTGGTACTTACAGAAACCTGGAGAAGCTCCTAAACTCCTGATTTATTGGGCCAACACCCTCCAGTCAGGAACTCCATCTAGATTCAGTGGCAGTGGATCTAACAGTGATTTCACTCTGACCATCAGTGGAGTCCAGACTGAAGATGCTGGACATTATTACTGTCAGAGTTTACACGAAATAAACGATGACTATGTGTTCACACAGTGATAAAGAGTCGTACAAAAACCTCCGTCAGTCAGAGTCACAGTGACTGAACTGATACTGCAGCTGCTCAAAGGAGGATCTGAAACAACATCGTCACACAAACATCTGAAATAAAATCATCTAAATTAATCTGCCACTCTTAATAATTATAGAGGTCAGAAAGAGATTTTGTGCTCTTATAGATCAGTCACACGTTTGAGATCTGACTGATTTCAGTTGCCGCCTTTTATTAATAATAGATGTTAATTTTCATAATTCTCCATGGTTATTTGATTTGAGTATCTCATCCTAACATGTCATTTGTTCACTATACACTGTATTCATACTATATACTGCAGACAGTAAGAGTTTTATATCAGCTGCTGTTGTAGTCCTGATCAACAGACACGCCTCACTGAACGTTCTTATAACAAAAATCTGTTCGCTGGGAAAGATGTACCTTTTCACTTTACTGTCCCAGTGACAGAACAGAACAGTGTATCCAAACACTTTCACACACACTCAACAACAGACACTCACACAACAAATACAAAGAGATTCTCTCAGAAAGCTTTCTTTAGATAACTGTAAATCAAAACATATTTTGACAAAAATTTTAACAAATTTAGCTGTAAACAGAAGTTGGGTTGTGCATGTTCATCACCTGTCAATCATAACTGCTTACATCACTCCATCTCCACCTTTAGTAGGCACAGGATGTAGACTCCAACATCAGTCAGACATTGGATTTTGGTTGAAAATGAAAATTGGGTTGACACAGGTGAAAACAGTATGTGACTAAAGAAGTATTTCTGAATTCACAGTACTCATAAAAGAGCAGGCAAAAAGTACCTGGATGACCTACTGCTTCTGGCGAGATTCTGAAGTGTGTATACGATGGTCAGTTTACTATCCCATGAGGCCACTGGAGAGGTTTTGTGAACGAAGTAATTACTAATTCAAAATAAGTACCTACTCAAGAGAGCATGTGATTTCTGAAGCAGCCTGAGTTGTTCAGAGACACTTTATTCTACTGTGATTCATTTGGAATTATTTCAGCTGAACATAAACAGACAAAGTAACTTGCAGAATTGTAAATTACTAAAATGTAAGTTAATCAATAACAGATTGTTGTTTATTAAACTGTTTCATACAGTAAAAGCAATGTCACATTCACAATCATGATGTTGGTCTGATATTCAGAAAAAAAAAGTCTTGCTCATGTGATGTTGCTTTATATCAGTAAAGGATTCTATTAACATGAACTTTCAAAATGTTTTGTGAATGAAATCACATTAAACCATCTTAAACCTGTCACTGCTGAAGCGTTTGCATAGAGAGAGTGTTTTACATGAGCGACACACGCTTCAGTGCTCTGCATGTGTTTATAACTCTGTCAAACATCAAACATGATCAACAACTGTTTTTCACTAGAACTGAACCTACAACCAACAAAAATGACTTTCAGCACCATATTGATCTGGACGCTGACAGTATTATGTCGAGGTTTGTGTCAGTAAAGATTACAGACATTATTTACTTGTTATTTTTATGTGTTGTGAAGATATATGGTTGTTAAAGTGTTTGTGATTTCTAATCTTTCTCTCTTGTCAGAATCTGTTGGTCAGGTGACAGTGACTCAAACTCCCTCAGAGCTGCTCTCTCAAACTGGACAATCAGTCACTGTGACCTGTAAAACTAGCAGTGATGCGAACTGTTGTCACAATGGACACCATTTTGTTAGCTGGTACTTAAAAAAACCTGAAGAAGCTCCTAAAATCCTGATTTATGGAGCAATCAGTCGGGAGTCGAGAACTCCATCTAGATTCAGTGGCAGTAGATCATCTGGGAGAGATTTCACTCTGACCATCAGTGGAGTCCAGACTGAAGATGCTGGACATTATTACTGTATGAGTATACACTACATCAACAGTAAAAATGTGTTCACACAGTGATAAAGAGTCGTACAAAAACCTCCGTCAGTCAGAGTCACAGTGACTGAACTGATACTGCAGCTGTTGTGTCGTCAGTGCAGCACAAAAACAACCAAACGTGATAATATTGAGCACAATTATCAGAATCATCAAAAATCAGTATATGAAAGTGAAGGGATTGTGATTTTTCATGTTCAGTGACAAGTTGAGAAATTATAATGATTTTAGGAGGAACTGAACAACCTTTCTATGAATGAGATACACCAATCCACCTTAATGTTCAACACAGAAGCTGTTTTCCATTCATGATCCACTATAGGGAAATAACAAGAAGAATATCAAAGTGCAGTAAACTTTAAAACTATTTGCGCTACAAACCAGTGTGTTTATAATTAAGACAATACATTAAAATAATATGGTAAAAAATACCAGTTTGCAATATCAAGCAGTATAACAAGCTGGGCTGTGTTTCCTAAAAGCATCATAGGCCTAAATAGATCATCGTAGAGCCTTTGCCACCAATGATCTCTACGATCAACTTAATTCTTAGATGCTTTTGGGAAACACAGCCCTGTTTTATACAGCTAAATATAACTGGAAGCGAATGACACTGGAAGCCAGAAATAAAAACATATAGAAAAAAATTGAAAAAACAATATATATAAAATTTATATTGCATTAAAATAATTATTTGATCACAACACATCACATAAACATCTTCACACAGAGATTGATGAAGAATAAAATCTAAAGATTTCCAAATATCTAAACAAGTGAGAAACAATTAATGACCACAAATATCAGTTTTCATCTGTACATGGACATTTTCATTTCTGAGTGATAGATTTCAACAAACAGAAACAAACAGATCATGCAGACGACAAGTTCAACATCTAAACTGCTGCACATTTACTGAATGTTCAGACTTGAACTGCTGGTCAACAGTCTGACCGCTTATAAAAGCTCAAAATGACTGTTTAATACTCTCAACATCACAAAACACCTGCAATCCAGTGATTCTCAGATCGAGTTTTTGTGCGTTTGTGTTTTTCTCTGTATAATGTGTTGATGACAAGAGAAATAAACCGATGGAGGGTTTTTGCTCAGAGAGTCACTTTGGATCGGCTCATGCTTCAGCGCTCCGAGTGTTTATAGCGTTCAGACTCAAACACTTTATAACACACTGCTGTTTACCACGGTACAAACCCAACAAACACCATGAATCTCTTCAGCAGCTTCATCTGGATTCTGGCAGCTTTTATTCCAGGTAACAGACGTGAAAGCTCGTCATTTTTGAGTCTTTAATGTTCATTTCATCTGATTAAACACATTAATGTTGTTGTCGACAGCATCCAGAGGAATCACTGTGACTCAGCCTGAAGCTGTGACTGTTTCTGAAGGACAAAACGCCAAAATAGAGTGTAAAACTGATACTGGGATAACTAGCTGGGGTTTAGCTTGGTATCAGCAGAAACATGGAGAAGCTCCTGAATTTTACATTTATGGGCTAAATAACGATGACAGTTTCAGTCAGTTCACAGTGACTGGAAGATCTGGAGGAACTGATTTCACTCTGACCATCAGTGGAGTCCAGACTGAAGATGCTGGACATTATTACTGTCAGAGTCGACATCAACAATAACTATGTGTTCACACAGTGATAAAGAGTCATACAAAAACCTCCATCAGTCACAGTGAAAATTTTCATTAGTATTAAATTAAATATAAAGTTTTTTTCACATGGTAAATACTTAAACTATAACACTCTTTATCTTATTAAATGAATCTAACACAATATCTGTGAGGTTCATAATTTGGCCGCATGTTCTTGTTTCATCATGTATCTGCAGGTGTTTTCATGCTCCATTGAGTGAAGTTTATTTATGAAATATGAGCTAAAGCCCTGATCCAATGAAAGACCCAAAACAAAAATGACACAAAAAAGGACACACTGACATAAAGCAACATTTGTGTTTTATTTATTTACTGAATTTTAATATAACAGTGACTGAATGATAAAGCACTGACAAATGACATTGCAGATGAGAAACGAGTTGCGGTGTTGATGAGTGTAATGAGTTCATCTACATCAGGACTGCTGTGAAGCTTAATTGCTCCAGATAAGCCCAATGTGAAGTCATATGAAGACATTATAACTGTTTTGAAAGAACATTTCTCTCAGAAACCGATCGTGATTGCAGAAAGATTTTGGTCTCATAACCGCAGTCAACAGGTCATCTCCACTGCAGCGAATGGACCACGCTGATCGAGCCAGTTGTTAAAGGAATGGAGATGTGAGGATTTGTGAAGATTTTAAGGTAACAGTGAATCCGGGCCTTTGTGTTGAACGTTACCCGATTCCACGAATAGAGGATTTATTCACATCATTGGCAGAGGGTCAATGCTTCACCAAACTGAACCTCTCCAGTGCATACTTACAAGTGCCCTTGACAGAAGATTCACACAAATGCCTCACTATCACCACGTCAAAGGGGCTCTTCTGTTACAATCGATTACCATTTGGTATTACTTAAGCTCCTGCAATTTTTCAAAGGGCCATGGATCAGATTATACAAGGCCGTCCCAATGTTCATTGCTATCTAGTGACATCTCAAGAATGTAGACGCAGTCCTCAGTCGTCTGGATGAGTTTGGGCTGTGTGTCCAACACAAGAAATGTGAATTCTTTAAAGATTTGCTGCAGTATTTGGGGCACATCATTCATGCTCAGGGTCTTCATAAGATACCAGAAAAGGTCAGGACAATCGTGGATGCGTCTGCACCGAAGGACGTCAGTCAACTTTGTTCATTTCTGGGACTTGTAAACTATTACAGTCGATTTATCACTAACCTTGCATCAGTGTTAGCAAGAAATTACACAAGAAAGTACTGAATTTCTACCAATATCTGTACAGGTGAAAGTTTACAACGCTTACAGACCACCGTCTGCTGACAACAATCTTCAGTCCAACAAAAGCCATTCAGATACAGAGAAAGACAAATACATAATTCACCTCTCTGTGCTTAAAGTCACCATGAAATCAAAACTGACTATTCTTGTTTTGTTTTTTTATGGAATATTGCAGTATTTATAAAATGATTTTTTAATGCACATCATTATTTGTTAATATTCAGCTACGTTTTTAAAGTCCACACTTATATTTGAAGTTGTGATTGACAGGATGAGATGAACGAGCTCCTCCTGAACCTTCATTTAGAGCCTCATTTAAATACAGAATGAGTTCATTTGCATATTGATCAGATGCTTCAGTGCTCTGAGAGTGTTTATAGTGCTGTGAGTTTAACACTTCATCACTGACACACACAACAATCTTCATCAACATGACCTTCATCATCATCTTCATCTGGACTCTCACAGCGTTTGCTCAAGGTTTGTGGAGCACAAGTTTGATATCAATTCATTTCTTCAAGTATATTGTCAAAGTTTTGAGTTGATTTTCTTCTTGTTGTGTGTTTCAGAGTGTAGAGGACAGATCACCGTCACTCAGAGTCCCTCAATGACAGCAGCTCAACCAGGACAAACTGTGAACATCAACTGTAAAACCAGCAGTAGAGTGCCCAATTGTAGTGGGAATGATAAATGTATATTCTGGTACTTACAGAAACCTGGAGAAGCTCCTAAACTCCTGATTTATTGGGCCAACACCCTCCAGTCAGGAACTCCATCTAGATTCAGTGGCAGTGGATCTAACAGTGATTTCACTCTGACCATCAGTGGAGTCCAGACTGAAGATGCTGGACATTATTACTGTCAGAGTTATCACAGTGGTAATGTGTTCACACAGTGATAAAGAGTCGTACAAAAACCTCCGTCAGTCAGAGTCACAGTGACTGAACTGATACTGCAGCTGCTCACACACTTTCACACACTTTCACACACTTTCACACACAGAGGACAAACACAGGAACTACACATGTGCTCAAAACTGACTTATGACTGAAATCAGCTCTATTAGACTGTGATCTGTCCTGTGACAGACGGGTTTGACTCAAATATGCTCAGAATCAGAGAAAACAGAGTGTGTAAATTAATATGTAGATTCATATGTTGTTTTCTTTGTGTACATTAAACTACACTAAAGTCATGGTGTATCAGTAACATGCAGATGTTTTTCAAGCAGCTCCTTCATCTAAAGCTGTTTATAAATGTATTACTCATAACTCATTTCTCATGAGCAGAAGTGAAAGTGTTCCAGTTGAGAGCGTTGAACCAATCAAAGAGTGAAACTGTGAGTTTGAGGTGAAAATCACATTTGCATTGGCAGGTTTAGTGATTGTGATCCTCTCAGAATAGAGCAGCTCCGTCTCCAGTGACCATGTTCAAACCCCAAGAGCTTCATTTGACATTTCCTGCTAAATGCAGCTGTTCTCAACTATTACAATCAATCAAAAGCAGCTGAAACTTTAGTGCAGGACTTTGAATGAACGACACACTGATCAATGATGCAGTCGGACACAAATGTAACGCGTTCAGAAGCTTTATTGAATGAACAGCAATGGCAGCACATTGAAAGACTGCTTCAGTATTGAGCTGTAAATCACGTGACTGCTGCGAATCCTGCCGGACGCTCAGATACGGCTCGTCTGGACCGGAGAAACATCAGCACTGGGAGCTCTTGAGGAACGAGGCCTCGTGATCAGCTCCGTCATGTCTTACTCTGCAGACGAAGCGATCCGCGCCTTCCCAGCGTGCTTTGCTGAGGCTCAGGACGCTGCTGCGGCTGTAGCGTCCGTCCCGCTCGCTCTCTGCGCTGGTCTGAACGCCCTCGGTGACCTCTGACCCGTCCAGCGTCCAGCTCACCGTCGCCCCCTGTGGAGAGTAAGAGCTGAGCAGGCAGAGCAGTGCGGCTGAGTCTCCAGAGGTCTGCAGAGAAGAGGGCGGCAGCAGAGACACGGAGGGCTTCACTGCGGGACCAGCTGCACAAACACACACAAACAACACCAACGTCTTTAGATCATCAATTAGTCAGATGTCACACACAGTAATGGAGGAAAAATCACAATCATTTCATCTTTACAGAAATTCACATCACTGCTTTCTTTCATAAACCACATAGTAATGATCCTGCATTTAAATTTCAATATTCTCAGTTCAAATAAAATATTCACTGCTACTAAATATATGAAGTATAAGATATATGAATAAATATAAATCAGTTCTCTGAAGCAGACATGATATACAGCAAATATTACAGTCATTTCATCTTTTCTGAATAAGGTTCAGTTTAATCTCAAACTCATTTTAAAAACATTGTCCACAAACTGATGATTTATATGTAGAAAACAAATTTAAATGATCATTATTAATGTTAATCATAATCATAATTAGCAGCAAATGTAAGCTGAAATTATGAATTTTTCAAATCTTTCTCTTTGTCTGATGATGACGTCTACAAAATTATAATTATTTTATCCGTATCATCAAACTTTTTCTTACATGCATTACAAATTTTCTGAATTATTAAATTTACCCAGAATTATGAACAACATTATGTATTTTAAGAAATAATTGGAACTATCAGAAAATATTGCAATCAATATATTAGAAAACAAAGAATGTTAGTTATTATAATATCTGAAATTACTCTTGTAAAAAGAAATAAATATATAAAAAGCAACATAAAATATTGCAATGAAAAAAGATAAATATCATGAAATATCACTGAATATAAACATGTAATTATGAAACAGCAGACAAATGTAAAGAAACTATGAAACTATTAAATTTACTATGAAATATTGTAGTTAATTTTTTTTCAAACAATTTTATAATTTTTAAAAACTTTTTGCAAAATGCTTGTTTGAATAATCTAAAAACAAAACAATTATATATGAATATTTTTAGAGAATTTTAGAGACTTACTGATGGTCAGTTTAGTTCCTCCACCGAAAGTGTACCACAGTGCTTCATTCTAGTGAAAGCGTCGTACAAAAACCTCCGTCACACTCAAATGAACACAAACTCCAGCAGAGAAAGAGACGAACGACACTCACACACACTGATATGAGACTCAACAGCAGCTCTTCTCAACATCAACATGATTGAGCTGAAAACACACACTAAATATTCATCTTTAAATGAAATACTTGTTATTGCATGAAGGAGGAAATTTTATAATTAGTCAAAAACTACATTCATCACATTTACAAAACATGTGATTTAAACTCCAGTAATTCTATTGATCTGCTTTATAATGAAATCTTCAGCCAGATTTAGATGGTCATTCTCTATTGGATGACCTTTGACCTGTTCTACAGTATCATGATGATATCAAATCTGCAGCACAGGTATTAAATGCTCTCAGCATCAAAGTCTGAATGAAACTGATCATTAAAACAGTGTTTAGAGGGAGAAGATCCACCCAAAATAACATGAAGTAAATCAGGAGTGTCTGTTTCTGAAAATGATCAATAGAAATTTATAAGCAAAGATACTAAATGACAAAACAGTGTTTCTGCTGTCTTCAGGTAAATGATCTGGAGTGTGTTTGCATATTGATCAGATGCTTCAGTGCTCTGAGAGTGTTTATAGTGCTGTGAGTTTAACACTTCATCACTGACACACACAACAATCTTCATCAACATGACCTTCATCATCATCTTCATCTGGACTCTCACAGCGTTTGCTCAAGGTTTGTGGAGCACAAGTTTGATATCAATTCATTTCTTCAAGTATATTGTCAAAGTTTTGAGTTGATTTTCTTCTTGTTGTGTGTTTCAGAGTGTAGAGGACAGATCACCGTCACTCAGAGTCCCTCAATGACAGCAGCTCAACCAGGACAAACTGTGAACATCAACTGTAAAACCAGCAGTAATGTGCAGAGATTGTTTGGGGATGATTGTTTAGCCTGGTACTTACAGAAACCTGGAGAAGCTCCTAAACTCTTGATTTATAGAACAAGCACCCTCCAGTCAGGAACTCCAACTAGATTCAGTGGCAGTGGATCTAACAGTGATTTCACTCTGACCATCAGTGGAGTCCAGACTGAAGATGCTGGACATTATTACTGTCAGAGTTTCCAATGCAGAACAGATTCTGATGGTGATTGTGTGAGTGACTTTGTGTTCACACAGTGATAAAGAGTCGTACAAAAACCTCCGTCAGTCAGAGTCACAGTGACTGAACTGATACTGCAGCTGCTCACACACTTTCACACACTTTCACACACACTCAGCAGTGAAGATTTTCATAAATATTAAATTATATATAACACATTCAAGTTTTTTCACATGGTAAATACTTAAACTATAACACTCTTTATCTTATTAAATGAATCTAACACTATATCTGTGAGGTTCATAATTTGTCCGCATGTTCTCGTTTCATCATGTATCTGCAGGTGTTTTCATGCTCCATTGAGTGAAGTTTATTTATAAAATATGAGCTAAAGCCCTGATCCAATGAAAGAGCCGAAACAAAAATGACACAAAAAAGAGCTCAAAGACACAGTTATATTTCATTTAATGACTGAAGTTTAATAAAATCACACACATAGTCTTGTGTGAAAGGCAGAAAGCAGAGCAGATGAAGCGACTGAAGCTGATGGAGAATGAACGAGTCCCTCATGTGCTGCAGAGAAACACACTGTTGGTCTCCATGAGTGAGAAGAGCAGCAGATCTCCTCTGAACACTGCCGTCTCCTCACACAGGCCGGCCGCTCCGTGTGTCCTCACAGTGTCTCCATCCACTCCTGCTGCTGCTCCAGCTGTACAGACCGTCCTTCTCCAGGAGCCCAGCGCTGCTCTCCTGAGACCTGCTGCTCCCGTCCACCTTCAGCTCAGGCTCCAGTCTGACGGGAAGCCCTTGTTGGCCACACACACCAGTGTCGCTGTGTTCAGAGAGGAGATCTCTGCGCTGACGCTCACAGAGAAATCACACTGACCAGCGGCTTTCCTTTAGGATTCAAGAGAAAACTGGGAGAAATTCTTCAACAGCGAGAGAAACAACATGACGAAGAAAATCACATTATTATTCCATAAACACATTAATGCTCACAAACTCCTGTATATATGAAAAGAGAAAATGATCAGAATATGGTTCACATTCTGGTAAATATGCAGATTGATTATGAAATAACTTAAAAAGAAATATAACTGAGTTTCAAACTGATACTTGAGATGTTAAACTGCCTCATTCCCTTCATAACCTCATTCACATATGAATATCTATATATGCAATAGACATTAGCTGCTATTTTCACAGCATTTAGTTGATCATTAATGTGATTTTACATATTGAGTTATACAAAAACACAAACCAGCACATCCTCACCTCTGAAAGATTTTCCTCTGTCCGTCTGGAGTTTAAAGCTCAGTGGTTTATATGCTGCACAATGCTGTGATATTTTTGATGAAAGTCATTGATTTGTAAGTGTGAGTGATGAACAGCGTCATGTTGACCGTTGTGTTGATGTGTCCGGAGCGGTCGAATGGGCCTCTATGACGCCACCTTATGTTTAACATCATTTTTAAATTCAGTGTGTGTCTTCCGGTATGATCCGCTTACACTTATTTTTAGATGTATAAAACAGCTCATTGTGCTGCTTGATATTGCAAACTGACATATTATTTTAATGTATTGTCTTCATTATAAACACACTGGTCTGTAGTGTGAATAGTTTCACTGTTTACTGCACTTTATTATTCTTCTCGTTATTTCACTAATGAATCTGAAATCTTGTACATTCACAGAAAACAGTCTATATCTGCACTGAAAAATAAGAAGGATACATATCTAAGCCTCTGGAATAATTACTTTATTTATGTATGTGTAACGAAACGGGACTCAGGCAGAGATCCATTTGCAAGCTTTATTACAAGCTTTATTACAGGGTACAGGCAGTAGATCGAGGCAGGCAGGCCTCATTCACAGTCCAGGAAACAATAAACAGTCCAGAGGTATGCAGCAAGGAATCATAAATGGGTAACCAGACAGGATCAAGAACAGATAGGCAGACAGGATACAGGGAAACACTCAGAAATGTAACACAAGTGAAAACAAGACTTCGCCATGAGGTGGTGTGAGTGAAAGTCCTTTATAGTCCTGTTAATGCGTGGCAGCTGGGTGTGGTGATTAGTGTAGTGATTGGTGGAGTGAGTGCAGGTGATTGGCAGAGAGGATTATGGGGAATGAAGTCCGGGAAGTGACAGGAAAGCCACACAGGTGTGTGGCTTTCCTAATCAAGTCCAATCAGTATAATCAAACACTCCTGGACTCAAATGAAGGTGTAGAACCATCTCAAGGATGATCAGAAGAAATGGACAGCACCTGAGTTAAATATATGACTGTCACAGCAATGGGTCTGAATACTTAGGACCATGTGATATTTCAGTTTTTCTTTTTTAATAAATCTGCAAAAATGTCAACAATTCTGTGTTTTTCTGTCAATATGGGGTGCTGTGTGTACATTAATGAGGAAAAAAAATGAACTTAAATGATTTTAGCAAATGGCTGCAATATAACAAAGAGTGAAAAATGTAAGGGGTCTGAATACTTTCCGTACCCACTGTACCTCTTATTATCAATAACAGACTTTCATTTTCATAATATTCAAGAGTGAAAAATCCATTCATGAAGCAATAAAGGCACAGAAAATATCTAAAAACTAAGGAATTACTAAATGTTAAATTATGGTGTAAAATTGTGTTTTCAGACCCGTCAAGCACTGTCACATCTTCAACTTGACCTGTGACCTCTGAGATGACCTCTGACCTCTGCCAATAGTTCGTCATGATGCTTCTGTCACTCATACGCAGCTCAATTATCATAATTAACAGAACCTGGAGATTCAGACAAATGAAGGATGCACAGGTCTTTCTTGTGAAAGAAAAAATCTGATGTACGTATGAATTCTCCTCAAGCTTCACATCTGTCACAATCATTTTAATTTATGTTTTTCCTTAACCAAACTTCAAAAACATAAGGACAGATCCTTTGAGCGCAGCTGATGACGACTGGTGATTTTCTTCTTATTGTGATTCAGAGTGTAGAGGACAGATCACGTCACTGTTTTTCACAGAATATTTCTGTTTTACAAATCCTCAAATCCTCACAGAAGGACTGAGATCAAAGTTTATAGTTCAGATATAACGGTAGAGATTCAAATAGAGCAAATCACCTTTTGAAAGTAACTTGATGCTTCAAATAACGATTGCATCGATTAGATTGTTACACCAGCAGATGGAGACAAGAGACTGTTAAAAATGTGTTAGTCACTGAATCATTCAAGAGATTCGTTCAAAAATGCTGATTCATCCAGTAATGAAACAAGTGAAGCATTTATTAGTGAGTCACTGAATCATTCATTCAAAACCATTTTTTTTTTAAATAATTCATTCAAAGTAATGAAACATTTTTAAATAGACAGTATTTTGTCAGAACCTCTAGCTACATTGCATGTTTAGTTGTCTGTTCAGAGCTGTGGGAAAACAAAAGAAGATTGTGATTCTCAATATATCTAGAATCATGTCGCTCTAATCAAACATTGATTTATTCAGGAATGTGTTGATCAGTAATATGTTCGTTTTGAACCATTTCAGCTGGACTGAAAACAGAGTAACTTCTCTTAATAATGAGTCTAAAGAGTAAATTACTCATTAGTAATGTTTTGTTTACTGAACTATTGTAAAAAAGCAATATCATATTCTCAGTCATGCTTTTGATCTGACAATAACACTAAACAGAGCTCTTGCTCATTATACTGCTTTATATCAATAAATGATTATATTATTGTGAACTCATGAAATGATTTGTGAAATCTCAATGAAACCACATTAAACCATCTTAAACCTGTCACTGCTCATGTGACATGTAAAACACTCTCTCTATGCAAACGCTTCAGTGCTCTGCATGTGTTTATAACTCTGTCAAACATCAAACATGATCAACAACTGTTTTTCACTAGAACTGAACCTACAACCAACAAAAATGACTTTCAGCACCATATTGATCTGGACGCTGGCAGTATTATGTCGAGGTTTGTGTCAGTAAAGATTACAGACATTATTTACTTGTTATTTTTATGTGTTGTGAAGATATATGGTTGTAAAAGTGTTTGTGATTTCTAATCTTTCTCTCTTGTCAGAATCTGTTGGTCAGGTGACAGTGACTCAAACTCCCTCAGAGCTGCTCTCTCAAACTGGACAATCAGTCACTGTGACCTGTAAAACTAGCAGTGATCCAAACTGCTGTTATAGTGGACAACCCGGTCTGAGCTGGTACTTACAGAAACCTGGAGAAGCTCCTAAACTCCTGATTTATGCAACAAACCGCCTCCAGTCAGGAATTTCATCTAGATTTAGTGGCAGTAAATCATCTAACAGAGATTTCACTCTGACCATCAGTGGAGTCCAGACTGAAGATGCTGGACATTATTACTGTCAGAGTGTACATGTCATCAACAGTAAAGCAGTGTTCACACAGTGATAAAGAGTCATACAAAAACTGATACTGCAGCTGCTCACACATTTTCACACACTTTCACACACTACTGACACACAGAGGACAAACACAGGAACTACACATGTGCTCAAAACTGACTTATGACAGAAATCAGCTCTATTAGACTGTGATCTGTCCTGTGACAGACGGGTTTGACTCAAATATGCTCAGAATCAGAGAAAACAGCGTGTTTAGATTCAAATGTTGTTTTGTTTTTGTACATTAAACTACACTAAAGTCATGGTGTATCAGTAACATGCAGATGTTTTTCAAGCAGCTCCTTCATCTAAAGCTGTTTCTAAATGTATTACTCATAACTCATTTCTCATGAGCAGAAGTGAAAGTGTTCCAGTTGAGAGCGTTGAACCAATCAAAGAGGGAAACTGTGAGTTTGAGGTGAAAATCACATTTGCATTGGCAGGTTTAGTGATTGTGATCCTCTCAGAATAGAGCAGCTCCGTCTCCAGTGACCATGTTCAAACCCCAAGAGCTTCATTTGACATTTCCTGCTAAATGCAGCTGTTCTCAACTATTACAATCAATCAAAAGCAGCTGAAACTTTAGTGCAGGACTTTGAATGAACGACACACTGATCAATGATGCAGTCGGACACAAATGTAACGCGTTCAGAAGCTTTATTGAATGAACAGCAATGGCAGCACATTGAAAGACTGCTTCAGTATTGAGCTGTAAATCACGTGACTGCTGCGAATCCTGCCGGACGCTCAGATACGGCTCGTCTGGACCGGAGAAACATCAGCACTGGGAGCTCTTGAGGAACGAGGCCTCGTGATCAGCTCCGTCATGTCTTACTCTGCAGACGAAGCGATCCGCGCCTTCCCAGCGTGCTTTGCTGAGGCTCAGGACGCTGCTGCGGCTGTAGCGTCCGTCCCGCTCGCTCTCTGCGCTGGTCTGAACCCCCTCGGTGACCTCTGACCCGTCCAGCGTCCAGCTCACCGTCGCCCCCTGTGGAGAGTAAGAGCTGAGCAGGCAGAGCAGTGCGGCTGAGTCTCCAGAGATCTGCAGAGAAGAGGGCGGCAGCAGAGACACGGAGGGCTTCACTGCGGGACCAGCTGCACAAACACACACAAACAACACCAACGTCTTTAGTTCATCAATTAGTCAGATGTCACACACAGTAATGGAGGAAAAATCACAATCATTTCATCTTTACAGAAATCCCACATCACTGCTTTCTTTCATAAACCACATAGTAATGATCCTGCATTTACATTTCAATATTCTCAGTTCAAATAAAATATTCACTGCTACTAAATATATAAAGTATAAGATATATGAATAAATATAAATCAGTTCTCTGAAGCAGACATGATATACAGCAAATATTACAGTCATTTCATCTTTTCTGAATAAGGTTCAGTTTAATCTCAAACTGATTTTAAAAACATTGTCCACAAACTGATGATTTATATGTAGAAAACAAAATTAAATGATCATTTCATTATTAACTTAAGACACTCACAATCATAATTATCAGCAAATGTAAGATAAAATTATGAATTTTTCAAATCTTTCTCTTTGTCTGATGATGACGCCTACAAAATTATAATTATTTTGTCCGTATCATCAAACTTTTGTTTCACGCATTACAACATTTCTGAATAATTAAATTTACCAAAAATTATGGACACAATTAAGTATTTTAAGAAATAATTGAAAATGTCAGAAAATATTGCAATCAATATATTAAAAAACAAACAATGTTAGTTATTATAATATCTGAAATTACTCTTGTAAAAAGAAATAAATATATAAAAGCAACATAAAATATGCCTTGCAGTGAAAAAAGATAAATATCATGAAATATCACTGAATATAAACATGTAATTATGAAACAGCAGACAAATTTAAAGAAACTATGAAACAATTAAATTTACTATGAAATATTGCAGTTAATTTTTTTTCCAAACTATTTTATAATTTTTAAAACCCTGTTGTAAAATGCTTGTTTGAATAATCTAAAACCAAAACAATTATATATAAACATTTTTAGAGAATTTTAGAGACTTACTGATGGTCAGTTTAGTTCCTCCACCGAAAGTGCACCACAGTGCTTCATTCTAGTGAAAGTGTCGTACAAAAACCTCCGTCACACTCAAATGAACACAAACTCCAGCAGAGAAAGAGACGAACGACACTCACACACACTGATATGAGACTCAACAGCAGCTCTTCTCAACATTAAATAATGATTATTGGACTGAAGTGACTTTCACAGAAACAGCCTCATCATCTCTAAATGTCTCTTGATGCATGAAAACTATTAAATCTGAATAAATAATATAACCAGAAAGACTCTGTACTGATCATCACACATCTGAACTGTGAGTTTCTAAATGATCATGTATTTCTCAAAGCATTTTAATAAGTTTTGTTGACCTGTGACCTCTGGAATGACCTTTGACCTCTCATGGAGTTCACAGTGAAATACTTGTTTCTTTAGAGATTCAACTCTGTCATTTGATTCATCAGAAACCTGTAGTCTGAACCAGAGACTGAATGGAAAAGAAATGATTTATAAACGTGTTCAGAAGTGAAAACACTCGTCTGTTGGATCATGAGAATAAAACACATTTAAAGCCTCAAAACTGATCAGTTTCATCTGCATGTGCTCATTTTCACGTGTGTTTTACTCCAGCAGGGTTTTTGCTCAGAGAGTCACTTTGCATCGGCTCATGCTTCAGCGCTCCGAGTGTTTATAGCGTTCAGACTCAAACACTTTATAACACACTGCTGTTTACCACGGTACAAACCCAACAAACACCATGAATCTCTTCAGCAGCTTCATCTGGATTCTGGCAGCTTTTATTCCAGGTAACAGACGTGAAAGCTCGTCATTTTTGAGTCTTTAATGTTCATTTCATCTGATTAAACACATTAATGTTGTTGTCGACAGCATCCAGAGGAATCACTGTGACTCAGCCTGAAGCTGTGACTGTTTCTGAAGGACAAAACGCCAAAATAGAGTGTAAAACTGATCCTGGGATAAGTGGATATGGTTTAGCTTGGTATCAGCAGAAACATGGAGAAGCTCCTAAACTCATCATTCATTCTGTAGATGAGCTTTATGATAGCAGTTTCAGTCGATTCAGTGGGAATGGAAGATCTGGAGGGACTGATTTCTCTCTGGCCATCAGTGGAGTCCAGACTGAAGATGCTGGACATTATTACTGTCAGAGTTATCACAGTGGTGGTGTGTTCACACAGTGATAAAGAGTCGTACAAAAACCTCCGTCAGTCAGAGTCACAGTGACTGAACTGATACTGCAGCTGCTCACACACTTTCACACACTTTCACACACACTCAACAGTGAATATTTTCATTAGTATTAAATTAAATATGAAGCTTTCATTAAGTTTTTTTCACAAGGTAAATACTTAAACTATAACTCTCTTTATCTTATTAAATGAATCTAACACTATATCTGTGAGGTTCATAATTTGGCCGCATGTTCTTGTTTCATCATGTATCTGCAGGTGTTTTCATGCTCCATTGAGTGAAGTTTATTTATGAAATATGAGCTAAAACCCTGATCCAATGAAAGACCTGAAACAGAAATGACACAAAAAAGGACACATTGGGATAAAGCTACATTTGTTTTTTATTTATTTACTGAATTTTAATATAACAGTGACTGAATGATAAAGCACTGACAAATGCGAATGGACCACAACTATCAATCAGATGTTAAAGGAATGGAGATGTGAGGATTTGTGGAGATTTGAAGGTAACAGTGAATCCGGGCCTTTGTGTTGAACGTTACCCGATTCCACAAATAGAGGATTTATTCACATCATTGGCAGAGGGTCAACGCTTCACCAAACTGAACCTCTCCAGTGTATACTTACTAGTGCCCTTGACAGAAGATTCACACGAGTGCCTCACTATCACCACGTCAAAGAGGCTCTTCTGTTACAATCGATTACCATTTCACGAGTTCACACTTACAAATAATCAGATAGTAAATAGTATGTGTAGTAGTTTGCGTATTTGGCATGCTGTCCGAGGAGAGGGCTCCGAGCTCGGTATTTTGGCCCGAACCCAGAGTATTCCCCCCTATTCTGGTTAGGAAATCAATAACCAGGCAGATGTGAGGAGACGGGGTGGTGGAGGGATGCTGTCAAACTGTCAAGTGATATGGGTGAGTCGACCGTGTCTTATATATATGCTTTCACTCATGCTGATTGGGTAGATATGTTGATTACTGTTTGCTGACAGCTGGACGAAATGACGTAATGATTAGTCAGATTATTTGAATGTTGATCCTCCCGAATTTTGTTAACAAAACATCATTTGGTATTGCTTCGGCTCCTGCAATTTTTCCCAATGTTCATTGCTATCTAAACAATATATTAGTGACTAGATCAAATGACGAGCAACATCTCAAGAATGTAGACGCAGTCCTCAGTCGTCTGGATGAGTTTGGGCTGTGTGTCCAACACGAGAAATGTGAATTCTTTAAAGATTTGCTGGAGTATTTGGGGCACATCATTCATGCTCAGGGTCTTCATAAGATACCAGAAAAGGTCAGGACAATCGTGGATGCATCTGCACTGAAGGACGTCAGTCAACTTCGTTCATTTCTGGGACTTGTAAACTGTTACAGTTGATTTATCCCTAACCTTGCATCAGTGTTAGCAAGAAATTACACAAGAAAGTACTGAATTTCTACCAATATCTGTACGGGTGAAAGTTTACAACACTTACAGACCACCGTCTGCTGACAACAATCTTCAGTCCAACAAAAGCCGTTCCATCCATGGCTGCGGCTCGGATGCAGAGAAAAACAAATACATAATTCACCTGTTAAAGTCACCATGAAATCAAAATTGACAATTCTTGTTTTGTTTTTTTTTTCTTCTCTTTTTTTATGGAATGTTGCAGTATTTATTATAAAAGGCTTATCAATGTACATCATTATTTTTTAATATTCAGCTAACTTTTTAAAATTCACACTTATATTTGATGTTGTGATTGACAGGATGAGATGAACGAGCTCCTCCTGAACCTTCATTTAGAGCCTCATTTAAATACAGAATGAGTTCATTTGCATATTGATCAGATGCTTCAGTGCTCTGAGAGTGTTTATAGTGCTGTGAGTTTAACACTTCATCACTGACACACACAACAATCTTCATCAACATGACCTTCATCATCATCTTCATCTGGACTCTCACAGCGTTTGCTCAAGGTTTGTGGAGCACAAGTTTGATATCAATTCATTTCTTCAAGTATATTGTCAAAGTTTTGAGTTGATTTTCTTCTTGTTGTGTGTTTCAGAGTGTAGAGGACAGATCACCGTCACTCAGAGTCCCTCAATGACAGCAGCTCAACCAGGACAAACTGTGAACATCAACTGTAAAACCAGCAGTAGAGTGTATGGTGGTGATTGTTTAGCCTGGTACTTACAGAAACCTGGAGAAGCTCCTAAACTCCTGATTTATAGTGCAAACAACCCTCCAGTCAGGAACTCCATCTAGATTCAGTGGCAGTGGATCTAACAGTGATTTCACTCTGACCATCAGTGGAGTCCAGACTGAAGATGCTGGACATTATTACTGTCTGAGTGACCACTACATCAACAGTAAAGATGTGTTCACACAGTGATAAAGAGTCGTACAAAAACCTCCGTCAGTCAGAGTCACAGTGACTGAACTGATACTGCAGCTGCTCACACACTTTCACACACTTTCACACACTACTGACACACAGAGGACAAACACAGGAACTACACATGTGCTCAAAACTGACTTATGACTGAAATCAGCTCTATTAGACTGTGATCTGTCCTGTGACAGACGGGTTTGACTCAAATATGCTCAGAATCAGAGAAAACAGAGTGTGTAAATTGATATGAAATCAAGCTAACAATAATAAGCAAGCAAAAACATTCAATTTGTTCATAATACGACTATTTCAGACCCCGAAGGACGGTTTATTATCATAAACATAACAATTAACAATAACCCGGTAACAATTGCCAACATTTACGGCCCAAATTCAGATAACCCTGCCTTTTTCCACACTTTTTTTCCTTCCATTTCAAATATTTCCAAAGGCCCGGTAATTATAGGAGGAGATTTTAATACCGTAATTGACCCATCACTTGACAGATCCACAAGTAATAAAAGACACTTGCAATCCACTGACACAATAATACAGTCCATGAGAGATTTTGGCCTTGGCGATGGTTGGAGGCTACAACATCCAACTGACAGAGAATATACATTTTACTCACCAGTTTATCACAGCTACTCTCGCATAGACTTTTCCTAACTAGCAATTCAATCTTACCAAATATCTCTGAGCACAAAATCCACTCCATCAGCATCAGTGACCATGCCCTAGTAACATTCATATGGAATCCAGCTAATTTACATAAACACATCAGTAGATGGCGCTTTAACATATCACTCCTTAAAGACCCAGAGTTTGACAGTTATCTTAAAAGAGAGTGGACATCCTTCCTAGAAATAAACGACTCGCCAAAGTTATCAGCTTCATTACTTTGGGAAACAGGCAAAGCAGTATTACGAGGTAAAATCATTTCATTCTCCGTCCATAAAAAAAAATAAATAAAAAAAAATAGAAAAACAAGAAGAAATCAGACTAGAAAATAAAATAAAAGAACTTGAAATATTACATGCAAATAACCCAACAGAAGTAATATATAATGAATTAAGAAAACAAAAATTCCTGCTAAACGAAATCATAAATAAAAAAACTCAATTTCTAATTCATAGACTCCGTCAAGAAACCTACCATCATAGCAACAAATCCAGTAAATATTTGGCCAATCAGATTAAAAGAAACAGAGAAAAAGTAACAATTGCAACTATTAAGGACTCAGCAGGGAAGCCTACTAACTATCCACAAGCAATAAATGCAATATTTCGAAACTTTTATGCTAAACTCTATTCATCTGATAATAACACAAGACAAGACGATATTAATTCATTTTTCAATAATATTCAACTCCCAAAACTCAACACCGAACAAATCAGCGCACTGGATGAACCAATCATAGAAAAAGAACTCCATATTGCCTTCAGTCGAATGCCAAACAATAAAGCACCAGGACCCGATGGCTTCCCTGCTGAGTTCTATAAACATTTCTGCTCCATTTTATCTCCATTATTCATCAGAGCAGTAACGGAAATAAAAGAAAATTCAAGATTACCGGTGCACTACTTCACTTATCCCTAAACCTAATAAAGACCCAACCCTTCCGTCAAACTACCGTACTATATCTCTCATCAACGTAGACATCAAAATAATCAGTAAAGTTCTTGCACATAGAATTGAAAAAATTATCCCATTCATAATCCACCCGGATCAGACTGGTTTTATTAAAGGTAGGCAGGCATCCAACAACACACGCAGACTATACGATTTAATCCATTATTCATCAATACCACAGGAAAACACCATTATAGTCACTTTAGATGCAGAAAAAGCTTTTGACAGAGTCAATTGGAAATTTTTATTCACCACAAAATTTGGCTTTGGTGAGTCGTTTATTAATTGGGTTAAAATTTTATACACAGCACCATCTGCCACAGTCACAACCAATGGACTAACATCACAAAGCTTCACACTGCACAGGGGGACTAGGCAAGGATGCCCACTTTCTCCATCTTCATTGAACCCTTAGCAGCAGCCGTCCGTCAGAACCCTCATCAGAGGAATCCACACACCCCAAACACAACATAAGATCAGTTTATATGCTGATGACATTTTACTCTTTCTGCAAAATCCTCAATCATCTCTGCAAGAAATAATTAAAACCATTGATTTATACTCTACAGTATCAGATTATGCAATACATTGGAATAAATCCGCAATTCTTCCATTACATCAAACCAAATGTGATGTGGTAGCCCAGGTATCACCCATTCCTCTATGCACAGGCCACATCACTTATTCAGGTGTTAGGGTTTCCTCCAGGCTGTCAGAGCTGACTGGACTCAACTTCACTCCTCTACTGAAAACAATAGAAGACGACCTTCACCGCTGGCACAACTTACCACTTTCCATCCAGGGCAGAATAGCTATAATCAAAATGACAGTACTTCCAAAAATAAACTATTTATTCTCAATGATCCCAACCCAACCCTCTCTCAAATCTTTGGACTCCATCATTACCTGATTCTACTGGAAAAATAAACCACCTCGGATAAAATTAAGCACGTTACAAAAACCCAAATCCTCAGGAGGATTAGAAGCACCGCATTTTTACCATTACTCACTAGCAAACCAACTTCAGTACATATATAAATGGATTCACTCCACTCAATCAGACATTATATGGCTAGACATAGAACAATCACTCTGCGAAAACTTGCACATATCAGACATCCCATTCTTTAGTCAGTCCATTAAACGCCACCCATGTTTCAAAGCACTGACAATAGCCTCTGCTCTGACAGCCTGCTGGAAATATCATCAAATCACAAACTCCAATCAGGCCCCATCTAAACTCACCCCACTCTGGAACAACCCTGATTTCACAAGTAACAAAAAAACACTTAATTTCAATAAATGGGCACAAAAGGGCATCACACATATAAATCACATTTTTCAGTCTAACAACTTCGTTTCATTTTCCTACTTAGTCCAGGAGTACGGTATCGGGAGCAATCAATTCTTGAATTATCTGCAACTCAAATCAGCTGTGTTTTCCAAAATCAACAATAGAACTATCAATTTTCACCTTCCTACCGCATTAGCAGATTTAGTTAATATATCCTCTCCGAAAAAATTACTTTCCAAAATATACAAAATTATAACTAATTCAAATAAAACCATAACTTTACCAACAATTAAATGGGAAGAAGACCTTTCGATTGCTCCTGATACCGACTTCTGGACTCAAATTTGTAAAAATATTTATTCCATGACTAAAAACGCCAACCTTCAACTCATACAGTAGAACACACTACACTGGGGAAAGGCTGTCTAAAATGGGATTCACATCAGAAATTTGCTCACACTGCTCACAAAACTGCCCGGACACATATATCCACGCCACATGGCACTGCCCACCCATTAAACACTTTTGGAAAGACGTCACTGAATCCCTATCCCGCCTCATAGGCTGCCACATCCCATTATCCCCCTCCCTCTGTCTACTGGGCGATCTATCAACTCTCAATCAGGAAATAACAAACAAAAGGATGCTTCTTGTAGCCCTAACCATCGCCATCTTGAACTGGAAATCCAGAAACACTATTCACATAACGCACTGGAAAAATTTGCTCATAGACTACATCTCTTTAGAATATTTTTCATCTCATTACAACTGTATATCAGAACCACAACACTCCAGATCAGACCTCCTTCAACTATTACAAATCTGACACACTCATCCTGTTTAATCATTTGTTATTATACATATTTATACAAGGTTTTAGTAATGTGAGTATTTTCATTATTATAATTATTATTGACATTGTTGTTATATTACAGAAACATTTAGCAGTACTGAAATTATGATGAGATGATGTTTTGCTTGATATAAGGACGGTAATGGTATAATGTGTTACGTTTGCTGGTGTACAAAGCACACGACGAGGAAGAGTAACGTATAATAAGTCTTTACTAGATAATCCACAGGGAGAAACACAGAATCCAGAGTAGAGCATACACCAAACATATCCAAATACAAAACGAGACCCGACAAACAACTGAACACAGACAGGAACTTAAATACACTGACACAAACAAGCTAAACAGGTTAACAAGGGGGCGTGGTCCAATGGGTGTCCATGGTGACGGAATGTGGCGGGAAACAGAACAAAGGAACACGTGACAATGCAAACAAACAAACTGAAAGTCCATGTGACTGTGACATAATGTATATCTTTAATAATTAAAAAATGAATAAATGAATAAAATAATAATGGGAATAATAATATAAATATCTAAAATATAAAAATATAACCAAATGAAACCAACACCTAACATATATTACATGCTGATTTTAATGCACCAAATGCTGATTTTAATGCACCACCTCAGCTTAGGCATACCTACAAATAGTAATTGTACTGTGAATGAGAAGAAAAAAGAAAGAAGAGAAAAAAAAGAAAGAAAAAAAAAGCACACTGACACAGAAACTAGGAGAGGTGTGGTATGTGTTAAAGTATATGTCATGCTTTCATTATAACTGTCATTTTATTATTATTATTATTGATATCACTGTCCCGTCATCGCAAAACATCATCATCGCCATCTTTAGCATTACTAATGTTTTTAATTACTATTGTTGTTGTTATTATTATTATTATTATTTATTTTATTATTTATTGTTGTTATTAATGTTATTATATTACTACTATTGCAGTTGTATTGTCAATACAAAATTATCACCATTACCATATTTAGTATTACAATTATCACTGTTGCCATTATTATTGATACAAATGTTATTGTTATTATTATTATTATTATTGATTTTACTTTTTCTGTCAACACAAATTTTTTCATCACCATCTTCAGTATTAGTACCGCTTCTGTTATTATTATTATCAATGTTATCTATGATTGTTACTGATATTACTACTTATCATCACCATCTTTAGTATCATTATTATAATCATTACTGTTATTATCAATGCTATTACTGTTTAAATACTTCTACTATTACTACTATTATTTGTAATTTCTGCTTAGTTTTCATTGCTGTTACTATCACTGCTGTTTTATTGTTGTTTTTGTGTTTTGTTGTTGTGTTTTGTGTTCACCCTATGTTGTAAGTTTTGCACTCCTAAAAAAAACAAAAACAAAACAAAACAATAATGACACCATATGTTGTTTTGTTTTTGTACATTAAACTACACTAAAGTCATGGTGTATCAGTAACATGCAGATGTTTTTCAAGCAGCTCCTTCATCTAAAGCTGTTTCTAAATGTATTACTCATAACTCATTTCTCATGAGCAGAAGTGAAAGTGTTCCAGTTGAGAGCGTTGAACCAATCAAAGAGTGAAACTGTGAGTTTGAGGTGAAAATCACATTTGCATTGGCAGGTTTAGTGATTGTGATCCTCTCAGAATAGAGCAGCTCCGTCTCCAGTGACCATGTTCAAACCCCAAGAGCTTCATTTGACATTTCCTGCTAAATGCAGCTGTTCTCAACTATTACAATCAATCAAAAGCAGCTGAAACTTTAGTGCAGGACTTTGAATGAACGACACACTGATCAATGATGCAGTCGGACACAAATGTAACGCGTTCAGAAGCTTTATTGAATGAACAGCAATGGCAGCACATTGAAAGACTGCTTCAGTATTGAGCTGTAAATCACGTGACTGCTGTGAATCCTGCCGGACGCTCAGATACGGCTCGTCTGGGCCGGAGAAACATCAGCACTGGGAGCTCTTGAGGAACGAGGCCTCGTGATCAGCTCCGTCATGTCTTACTCTGCAGACGAAGCGATCCGCGCCTTCCCAGCGTGCTTTGCTGAGGCTCAGGACGCTGCTGCGGCTGTAGCGTCCGTCCCGCTCGCTCTCTGCGCTGGTCTGAACCCCCTCGCTGACCTCTGACCCGTCCAGCGTCCAGCTCACCGTCGCCCCCTGTGGAGAGTAAGAGCTGAGCAGGCAGAGCAGTGCGGCTGAGTCTCCAGAGATCTGCAGAGAAGAGGGCGGCAGCAGAGACACGGAGGGCTTCACTGCGGGACCAGCTGCACAAACACACACAAACACACATGAACATTATGATTTGACTTCAAATATAAGTTAAATTTTAAATGATCCCCAGAATGATTTTGAAAAACATTGTCCAAGTAAATTAATGATTATATTGTGATGTCGTTATAAGAGAACAAATTTAAATGATCTTTTCAATATTAATTGCATTTCGAAAATATTCTGCTATTCAAACATCAGATTCAAATTTGATATTTTAAGTTGTTTAAATGATTAATTTTCAAAATGCTCTTCAACTATGTTTCTTTTTGTCTGATGACCCCAACAAAATTATATTTTGTCCATATTATAAAACGTTTGTTTCATGCATTTAAAAAAAACTCTTAATTGTTAATTTTACCAAGAATTACAGACAAAATTATGTATCAGAAATAACTGAATAGATTTTAAAGTACTGCAGTCAATACATGAAATTAATGAAATGTTAGCAATAATAAGATTAATAATTATTAATGTAAAATTAAAAATTATATTTAGAAACAATATGAAATTTTAAAATTTATATAAATAATGAAATGAATGAGATAAATATTGGATTTCTTTCAAAAGTTACAAAACATTTTAATCTCAATCTATGATTAATATATTGTGATTTCTTCATAAGATTTGAAAAAAACAAAAACAAATTTACATTTCAGTATTATATATATTTTTTAAATTCTTCATATGTTGATACTCACAATAAATCATAATTTTCAGCAGTTTCAATTATGCATTTTTTAATTCTTCTGTTAAAACACTTACAATCATAATCATCATTAAACTTAATAGTTTAAACTATTGATTTTTAAATTAAATTTGTCTTTGTCTGATGATGATGCTTACACAATTACATTTATTTTGTCTGTATTATTAAACTTGGGTGTCATGACTTTAAAAACCCTTAATTATAACCCTTATACCGTTAATTCACATAAAATGAAAAATGACGTAAATTATATAATAATTCAATATTGCAATTATTAAAGAAACTTTGCAAAAAAAATTTTTTTCTAATAAATGAATAATCTTTTTAACAAATATTTTCTGAAATAATCGAAAAAAAATAATAAATAAAACTATTTAATTAAAATATCATGCATTTTTAGATAATTTAAGAAAGACTTACTTCTGATCACCAGTTCAGTTCCTCCACCGAAAGTGTACCACAGTGCTTCATTCTAGTGAAAGCGTCGTACAAAAACCTCCGTCACACTCAAATGAACACAAACTCCAGCAGAGAAAGAGACGAACGACACTCACACACACTGATATGAGACTCAACAGCAGCTCTTCTCAACATCAACATGATTGAGCTGAAAACACACACTAAATATTCATCTTTAAAAGAAAAAACTGCTTTATAATGAAATCTTCAGCCAGATTGAGATGGTCATTCTCTATTGGATGACCTTTGACCTGTTCTACAGTATCATGATGATATCAAATCTGCAGCACAGGTATTAAATGCTCTCAGCATCAAAGTCTGAATGAAACTGATCATTAAAACAGTGTTTAGAGGGAGAAGATCCACCCAAAATAACATGAAGTAAATCAGGAGTGTCTGTTTCTGAAAATGATCAATAGAAATTTATTAGCAAAGATACTAAATGACAAAACAGTGTTTCTGCTGTCTTCAGGTAAATGATCTGGAGTGTGTTTGCATATTGATCAGATGCTTCAGTGCTCTGAGAGTGTTTATAGTGCTGTGAGTTTAACACTTCA
The DNA here is from genome assembly GCF_018812025.1 of Megalobrama amblycephala. NCBI lineage: Eukaryota > Metazoa > Chordata > Actinopteri > Cypriniformes > Xenocyprididae > Megalobrama > Megalobrama amblycephala. The sequence goes on along the minus strand of NC_063053.1, from coordinate 31,267,168 downwards.
TCACTCAGAGCTTTTCTTCATTCAAACTGAAATTAAACCATCAACAAGCAGAATGATGATCATCAGCGTCTGTATCTGGACTCTCATTCTTTCTGTTCAAGGTTCATTTACTCTTTAATAACTCAAAATGTGATTTATATGCATGTTCGATGTTCAGTACAGATTTTGTCCTGGACACTTTAACTTTAATAAGTGTTGTAATTATGATCTTATGAAATGTCATTCACAGGAATTACAGGACAAGTTTCTGTGACTCAGACTCCCTCAGCAGCAGCTGTTCAACCAGGAGAAACAGTTACTATAAACTGTAAAACTAGCAGAGGAATCGGAGATCGTTCAGCGGGTTGTGGAGACTGTCTCGCCTGGTATCTGCAGAAATCTGGAGAAGCTCCTAAACTCCTCATTTATGACATTAGATCAAGACAGTCAGGAACTCCATCTAGATTCACTGGAAATGGAGCAAATTATGGAACAGATTTCACACTGACCATCAGTGGAGTCCAGACTGAAGATGCTGGACATTATTACTGTCAGAGTAGACACTGGATCAACAGTAACTGGGTGTTCACACAGTGATAAAGAGTCGTACAAAAACCTCCGTCAGTCAGAGTCACAGTGACTGAACTGATACTGCAGCTGCTCACACACTTTCACACACTTTCACACACACTCAAAATACTACAATCATAAAGAGATTCTCTAAGAAAGGTTTCCATAGATCACTGCCAAGAAAAACATGATCACAAAACTTTTATAGGTGTAGCTGTAAACTGAATGTTGTATGCTATGAACAGAAAGCTTGTTCATCTGAACCTGTCAATCATTACGCAAGAGCTTCATATATTATCATCTGCTTAACATCACTCCAATGAGAATATTCCTCCAGGGTCCTCATTCTCCAACTTTATCTCCATTTTAATCCAGTAGAGAAGTCTTGATGTACTCAAGATCTCGAGTCTCGTGACAGAAGCAGTTATCATCATGTGTTTACCTGCAGCATTATTGTTGGATTTTACAGCAACTCTTTCCGCAAGTTACATCGTTACGCCAGTAGATGGAGACAAGAGACTGATTTGAGCGAGTCAATGAATCTTTACCTGAACTAATTTGCTCAAAACACTGATTCATTCAGGAAAGAAGAACTTGCTGCAGAACGATAGGCTGAGAAGTGCCACATGTGATTAAGTCAGTCGTTACGCTTTCTCCAGTGGAGACCCTCTTACTGTATCTCCCTATAATAATACAATCTCTGGCTTCAGTGCCATTCATGTCCTCTCCCGTGGCCTCATGGGATAGTAAAATGTCCATTGTATGTCCACATATTTTTCACCTACTCTTTTTCAAAATCTATGAATTGGGGCATACTATGTTGGCATACTGTTTTTCACATGGCCTACTATATAGTAAAGAAGTATTTGCAGCGACAGTCTTCATGAATGAACCATTGAATCATTCTCAAATGATTTATTCAAAGCACTGATTCATTTTAGACACTTTACTCTACTGTGACTTCAATTGGAAATATTTCAGTTGGCCGAATAAAAACAGACAAAGAAACTGTGAAAATTAAAAATTACTAAAATGTAAGTTACTCAATAATAGCTTCATGTTTATTAAACTGTTTTACGGCAAAAGCAATATCACATTCACAATCTTGATGTTGGTCTGATATTCATAAACAACATCTTGCTCATGTGATGTTGCTTTATATCAGTAAAGGATTATAACATGAACTTGAAATCTCAATGAAACCACATTAAACCATCTTAAACCTGTCACTCCTGAAGTGTTTGCATAGAGAGAGTGTTTTACATGAGCGACACACGCTTCAGTGCTCTGCATGTGTTTATAACTCTGTCAAACATCAAACATGATCAACAACTGTTTTTCACTAGAACTGAACCTACAACCAACAAAAATGACTTTCAGCACCATATTGATCTGGACGCTGGCAGTATTATGTCGAGGTTTGTGTCAGTATAGATTACATACATTATTTACTTGTTATTTTTATGTGTTGTGAAGATATATGGTTGTAAAAGTGTTTGTGATTTCTAATCTTTCTCTCTTGTCAGAATCTGTTGGTCAGGTGACAGTGACTCAAACTCCCTCAGAGCTGCTCTCTCAAACTGGACAATCAGTCACTGTGACCTGTAAAACTAGCAGTGATGTGAACTGCTGTTATAGTAATGGACAACCCGGTCTGAGCTGGTACTTACAGAAACCTGGAGAAGCTCCAAAACTTCTGATTTATTATACAAACAGCCGCCAGTCAGGAACTCCATCTAGATTCAGTGGCAGTAAATCATCTGGAAAGGAATTCACTCTGACCATCAGTGGAGTCCAGACTGAAGATGCTGGACATTATTACTGTCAGAGTTATCACAGTGGTGGTGTGTTCACACAGTGATAAAGAGTCGTACAAAAACCTCCGTCAGTCAGAGTCACAGTGACTGAACTGATACTGCAGCTGCTCACACACTTTCACACACTTTCACACACTACTGACACACAGAGGACAAACACAGGAACTACACATGTGCTCAAAACTGATTTATGAGTGAAATCAGCTCTATTAGAACAGATTCACTAAACAAGACAAATTACAGTTAGAGCACAATTCCAAAAAAAGTGCTGATGTGAGTGTAAAGTTCTGCACTGAATCTACTTTAGACGCTCAAATGAAAGAACACAGCCGGATCATTTCCATAATGACCAACACAATCAACCAAGAGCAGCGCCATTTATCGTTTAGTTTAGGACATGTTTTTGGGGCAGTAAATAATGGTGCAAATACCAGTAAATTGACTAACACAAACCTTAGTAAATCACCTTGCGTGATTCATTTAAATATTCTCCTCTCATAAATGTCTGAAAGGGAAACTCCTACAAATGCATGTGCAATAATGTCAGGTACAAAAATAACTGCTCACACTTTTCAGCTCTAATTTTCCACTGCATGTCTTTAGTAAATCCTGACAGTAGTGTTTTAACGCCAAAAGAGGGTTTGCACTTGCGCTAGCTGTTAGTAAATCTGACCCTTAGACTGTGATCTGATCTGTGACAGACGGGTTTGACTCAACTAAAATCAGAGAAAACTGAGAGAGTAAACTGATATCAAATCAAACAATCAATAATGGTACCATACAGTAGGTTGTTTTGTTTTTGTACATGAAACTCTGCACTGGTCTGAACCTTCTCTGTGACCTCTGACCCCTCCAGCGTCCAGCTCACCTGCGCCCCCTGCATGTAAGGGAATATGTGTGTGTTTTGGTTCAATGATGTGATCACGTTATCTGACATGACACAGTTCAGAAAGTCTCAGAGAAGGTCTGATGATGTTCTTCCTACAGAATAAACTCCACCTGTATTCAACCCCTGATGTGTTTTATACACGTTTGTTTCTCACAGCTATAGAAAGTGTTTCTGGATTGATGTTTCTGAGCTGTAAAGGATCCCAAAGACAATTCAAGCTACATGCTAAACATATTATGTTAACTTATTATGTGCATTGAAGCTATCCAAAGGCCAAGTGTTTGTGTTATGTTGGCCATATAACCTGTTAAGTAAACTTTGCAGGGCTTGTACTCTTTGGCTCAAACAATGACTTTAGGCCAGAACTAAAATACTGTTTGTCACTTTTGCAGTCGATACAGTTACACACACAGGAGCCCCATTGAATAATTCATCACTGTATTAACTGTCCTTTTTAATCTCTGTCCGATCCTGTTCATCAGTGTGTCTGTCTGTTCACACCGCCCTCTAGTGGCACAGTGATGTAGTGCAAGATAACATGAATAAAACTGTTGAAGGGTTTCTGTCATCAGTACAGCTGTGATCACCTGTGGTCTCGTACCTGCAGTCGAATTACAGTCGAGCTGATGATGCTTAGATAATGATAATATAGATTTGAAATTTAATCTTCATAATTTAAATTGGTCCTAAATTTAAATACAGAATGAGTTAATTTGCATATTGATCAGATGCTTCAGTGCTCTGAGAGTGTTTATAGTGCTGTGAGTTTAACACTTCATCACTGACACACACAACAATCTTCATCAACATGACCTTCATCATCATCTTCATCTGGACTCTCTTATACTGCTTTATACTACAAGGTGAACAGTATTTATCTAATATAAATCATTTAAATTATATAATCCTAACATATCTTAAAAATATGTCAAATAATATATACTTTACAGACTAATAATTTATTCGTTTTTCAGGCTGTAGAGCTCAGATCACAGTGACTCAGACTCCTGCAGTGAAAACTGTTAAACCAGGAGAAACTGTTGAGATGAGCTGTAAACTCAGTACTGCTGCTGCATCCTGTGGCTCGACACCCTGTGTGAGCTGGTACTTACAGAAACCTGGAGAAGCTCCTAAACTCGTGATTTATTACACAAACCGCCTCCAGTCTAGCCTGGTAATACCAGACTCTGCTACTTCACTTTGCTTCGTAGACAGAGTCTGGAATGGCATAATAGAGAAGTGTTTTCTCTCTCGCTAGGGGGCGCTTGTCTGAAGTTTAAAATCATTGGTTACCCGTAAGCCAATCAGATACGTTTAGTTATGACGTATGTTATGTGCCTGTACAGCCGCATCGAAGCACAGACATCATGCATCGAACTCAAATCTATAATTGAACTTCCACTGTAAACCTGTTGTAAACACATGATGATGCGAGCGAAATACCGGAGTGAACATGGCTGTAAACGACTTTTGCAGATTATGCGAAGTTAATCTACGCATACACGGTAACAATTGATAAATTAAACCAGGGCTCTCAAGTGTCACGCATTGAGCGTGACAGTCACTCATTTCGGTCTTTTGTCACGCACTCCCGCCACACATTGTATTTCTCACGCAGAAAAACTATTTATCATATATTTAATAAGCCGCAGCGCCCAAAATGTATCTGGCCGCGCCGCTCTCTCTCTGGAACCGGGCAGGAATCAAGCGCGTCTCGAACCTGCCACTTATCAGCCAATCAAAAAAAAAGAAAGAGGCTACACAATAGCCAATCAGAAAATAGCACTATTGTATCTGGGTAAGATTTAACGCAACAACCAATGAAAAAAAAAAGCATATCCTGGAATTGTTCACCATCATCCTCGTTCACCCACAGAGGAAACCACTGGAGCTCTGAGCATCACTTTGAGCACAGAGTAAGTCATGATCTCCTGTTTTAATGTTACAACAAATTCACAACTTGTTTGACACAAACAATGACAACTTGTCACTCTTGCCTGTCTTCAAAACTTGAGAGCCCTGTTAAACTTTTCCCAAAACCAGTCGGGAGTAGGGCCACAACATCACCTCCATTTAAAATGTTTATCAAACACTCTTCTTGTTCTGGCTTCAGTTTGAAAAAGAGTTGAATGTTCTCCATAACAGAGCGAATTGCATCCCGTGTCTCGTTTCCCATTTCCGCGGTCGTTTCGGTTTTCGATTTCTCTAACCTACAATGTAAAACTCGGCGCTTAGCATCTACGTCACGGCTCTCAGCCCGCCCTCTGTTCGTTGATTGGCCCGGCTGTTTCCAGACCGGTGGTAAACAGAAAGCTCTGACGCTGTCTCAGACTGAGTACAGAAGCGAAATGAAATTGAGCGGAAGTAGGAAGTCTGACGTAGTCAGGCTACCTCCAGTCAGGAACTCCATCTAGATTCAGTGGCAGTGGATCTAACAGTGATTTCACTCTGACCATCAGTGGAGTCCAGACTGAAGATGCTGGACATTATTACTGTCAGAGTCGCCACAGTGGTGATGTGTTCACACAGTGATAAAGAGTCGTACAAAAACCTCCGTCAGTCAGAGTCACAGTGACTGAACTGATACTGCAGCTGCTCACACACTTTCACACACTTTCACACACACTCAACAGTGAACATTTTCATGGATATTAAATATATAGCATTCATTAAGTTTTTCACATACTAAAAACTTTAAACTATAATTTTATCTTATTAAATCAATCTAACACTATATCTGTGAGGTTCATAATTTGGCCACATGTTCTCGTTTCATCATGTATCTGCAGGTGTTTTCATGCTCCACTGAGTGAAGTTTATTTATGAAATATGAGCTAAAGCCCTGATCCAATGAAAGACCTGAAACATAAAGTACACAGAAAAGGATACACTATGGGTTCAAGTGTACTACAAGTCTTCAACTAAATACATTTTTTAATACAGAGATAGTATGTTAAAAGCACATTTTAGTTTATATTGTGTATTGTTTATACATGCTGTCTCAAAATATCACAGTTGAGTACCCTTAGATGTTCTTAAGATTATCTTAAGAAGTACTAAAGAAGAATTTTTAGTATATTAAGTACAAAATTAGTGCATGAAAATAGAGCACTTTAAAGGGGTCATGAACTGCGTTGGTTTATTGTTTTATAATATTTCCTGCGGCGCACTTATAATGTTAGTATGCTTTTTGCATCCAAAATTGTCATAATTTATAAATAAAAGGCATTTTTCCTACCCTGATTTTAGCCCTCTGGTTTGAACGCTCCGTTTTAAGGGGCGTGTCTGCTATGAGACTGTAAAGTGTTCAGTGTAAATGCCCACTGCTGTGATTGGCTAACATCTTTCCATTTAACGTGTTTTTACTATTACAGCTCTCAAGGTTAACTAATCGTGAAAAGTGTTGCATTACATTTAGATCTATGGCATTATATTAAGATCGTGGCATGAAAGGTTGCAGAGATGAACATTGTAGCCGATCACAGAAAATGTTGAGCGCATGAAAGCAGTAATCTGTACACTAACAAATGCTTTCATCTTCACTAACAGTGCAAATGCAATATAACTAAGAGATTCATTGAATTAAACGGGAGTTTTGTGTGTCAGTCACTGATAAACTCGTGCTGCTCCTACGATTGCAAAGGGAGCTTTCATTGATTGCTTTCTTTATATAATTTAATCGCCGTTAAATAACAGATTATTTTCATCTTACTAAGAGAAACAATGCAGGTTGACATTTAGTCACTGGTTTGATTTACTGACACACAGACAAAGATCATCTGACTGTACATGAATCATTAATATCAGATCAGGCATTAGAATGAACACAGTTTCTGACATGTTGTTGCATTACTGTCGAGTCCAGGCACTGCACAATATTTTGTAATCCTCAACGGCATGTTTATTGTTTGGAAGCTCGATCTGGTTTAGCTCCACGTAGACCTATGTTACTTAGTCTGCTTATTGCATGTCATGCGCAAATCGGTGGGCGGGGCTAAACAGGCAGTGATGAAGTAGGCGTTGATCTTCTTCTGCAGAGGCGGTGCTTGCTGCCCTTTGACGTCATAGATCCCCACTAAATCCTATCGTTTTCTGGGTCTGGTGTCAATTAAAGCTTTTATTGGACTTTACTACACTTTTACTGTAATAAAACTATGGTTTATTTTAATAAGGGATATGGTTGTGCTGTTGTATGAGACTATTAAAATCAGTATCTTACGTCATCACATTTTCCTTGTCTAATTTCATCTGCACAAGACAAAATTGGCAATGAGGATTCTGAATGTCTAAACACAAAACTGAAGAGAATGTCTGCAGTAAATACTCCATTTCTGGTCTGATATTCAGGGGGGAAACAACTTGTCTGATGTTGCTTTAAATCAAAATATGATCATATTATCATATGAATTAGTGAAATGTTTAAAGTCTCAACGAAAACAGCACATTATACTAACATAAACCTGTCACTCCTGAAGCGTTTGCATAGAGAGAGTCTCCCGAACTAACAGATTTTTGTTATAAGAACGTTCTCCAAATATTCAGTGTTGGTTCTGGGAATGTAAAACATGTCCAGTTTTCTTGATGTTAGAGGAACTTGTTTTAAAAGGTATGATGTTCCTCAAATGTTCTTTAAACTTAATTTTGATTAACAATTTAACATTCTTTCAATCGTTCAAACACCTGCTGTGAACAAACACTCAAAGAAAGAGAAATAAGAACACAAACTTTCTTCAGCCACAGCCTTAGATGAAATCAATTGAAGATAAAAAAACACATCAAATCTCTGAAGATCTGATTAAACAATTTCACAAACAGCATTGTTTTTTTGTTTTTTTTTTCATCTAAGGCTGTTGCTGAAGAAAGTTGTAGTTTGTGTTTTTATTTCTCTTTCTTTCAGTGCTTGTTCAGAAGGTGTTTGAATGATTGAAAGAATGTTTCAGGAACATCATATTACATTTTCATTCAACATCCAGTAAGATGAGACCCGGTCTGACATTTATCTCGTTTCACGAGTTCACATATCCATATAATTAAATAGAGTAAAGTTATGCGTATTTGGCATGCTGTCCAGGGAGAGGGCTGCCTCTGATGGGATCGTGCATCGCCAGGTAGACGGGCCCTCCCGACCAATTGACGGGGAGCACGTGATTTGGAGCGGCTGATCGGGAGGGCTCTGGTTACGTCCGACAGGAGACCAATGCTCAGTGTCAAACGGGTGAGCCCTACCAACCGAAAGACAAGGGGCAACATGGTTTAGGAATGACCAGCCAAAAGGGGCCCACTCAGCTTCTGCCGGGAGCGGCCCCCGGCAACAGGTGAGTGGGTTCCATTGGCTGATGGCGGGATGAAAGAAATTGGAATGCCTGGCCAGGAGAGCTCTCGCAGCATCCGATGGGAGACCAAGGCTCCAGGAGACTAATGCTCATGGCATCGGATGGGTAAACCTCACTAGCACACAGGGGTAAAGTAAAGAGCAGAGGCTCGACCGGGCGACTCTCGCGGCATCCGACGGGAGACCAAGGCTCCAGGAGACCAATGCTCAAGGCCTCGGACGGGTAAGCCTCGCCAGACGAGGAAAGAAGCACTGACTGGGAGGCTCTCGCGGCATCAGATGGGAGACCAAGGCTCCAGGAAAGCAATGCTTGTGGCATCAGACGGGTAAGCCTCGCCGGACAGAGAAGGATAGCAAGATGGAAGCTGACAGGGAGATCAAGACTCACTCTGTCGGATGGGTAAGCCTCACTGGACGGAAAAAAATTTAAAAAGATGGAAACTGACCGGGAGGGCTCTCGCTGCATCTGACAGGAGATCAATACTCGTGGCATTGGACGGGTAAGCCTCGCCGGACAAAGAATGAGAAAAGATGGAAACTGATCAGGAGGGCTCTCGCTGCATCCGACGGGAGATCAAGACTCAATGTGTCGGATGGGTAAGCCTCACTGGATGGAAAAAGTTAAAAAGATGGAAACTGACCGGGAGGGCTCTCGCTGCATCCAATGGGAGATCAACACTCATGGCATAGGATGGGTAAGCCTCGCCGGACAAAGGAGGAGAAAAGATGGAAACTGACCGGGAGGGCTCTCGCAGCAGAGTGGGCTCCTGCGGAATCAGGTGAGCAGATGCTGCTGCAGCGAGACTATTTTAGTGGATTGATGGTGTGAATTGCGGTGGATATGGTGAGCTTGTAGGATTGAGCGAGAGAACAAGCTGAAGCTGAAGAATTTGGCTGGAAAGGGTTTGCTGAGCTTCATTAACATGGAAGCGATTGGATTAGATAGGATATAGATCTTTAAAGCCTCTGATGGCCAGCGACTAGAGTGTTTGAATCTGATGCTTGGAGAGGCCTTTTGGGGGAGCTGTGGTTCCTTGCCGCTGTTGCTTCTGGCTTGCTTAGATGGGGACACTTGATATTCAACAATGTTTTGATCTGCCTTCATTGTCTTCACTGCACACCACTGTATGCAAACTGAACTATTTGGAAAAGTGAATAGGTTGGGTCAGGGTCCACCTTTGGAGCCTGCAGCCTGAATTTCAGATCAAATCTGTGCTCTGATCTTGCTGGCGACCTTCATAAAGCAAACAAAACAAGATAATTGTAACAACAATTTAATAAAATAACACATAATACTGACATTTCATATTCATTATATCTTTATATAAGAATGAATTCTCAGTTTTCCTGCTGCTCATTTGACCACTTCTGGAACAGGTGTAATTGTTTATTTATAAAAACATCTTTGCTAAGACAATTCAGACAAATGCAATTCCATTCATCAATATAGCGGCTTTGCACTCGTTATTTTTATTTATTTATTTATTTTTAATATATACATATATATATATATAACGTATTATGTTTTAGTACTGCTCTCCAGTCAAGGTTGGAAATTTCATGCCATGTTCGGTGCTTTCTTCAGTTACCAGTTTAGTAACCATAGCTTTCTGCCAGCAGCAGATGTCACCAGGTGGTACCCAACCTTCCTTGAGTGTTTCGACCCTTAACCACAACACTCTCCAGTTGGTGGGTCGGCAGTGGTGGCCAAATCACTGCCCATCTACTCCTGGCTTCCAGCTTTCTTCCTCTCTCTTACTCCATATCCAGCATGAAGCTCGTTCAGCCTCCTGAATTTTTCCCTCCTCCCTATTTTTTACACATTACTGGAGCTCCTCTCTTGCCTTCCGAACTTCCATTGCAAGTTTTCAAAAACTCACAGATTCTGTTGCATTTAGTCACCATGAAATCAAAATGGACAATTTATGTTTTTTTATGGAATACTATGATATTGATTATAAAAGATTTATGATTGCAAATCATTATTTTTTAACTTCATGTGCCTTGTAATCTACATGCAGCGACATCTGTTCTCTGAAAGGAGAATGGGGCAACCTGTCACTCACATGAGATCCACCAATAGCAAACCACAACCATCCAATCAATTCCCCACAGACAAAATCAAGCCCCGCCCTACATTTATTAATTTCACTAGGATATATATCACAACAATAGGGAAGAAAATATGAGAGCAACGTTTTAATGTTGCAAGGTTCATCATTTATGAAGCAAACTCAATTCAAATAATAATAAAATGGTACAGTAATGAAATGAGAATAGCACATAAATATTAATAAAAACGTCATCTACACAGCAGAATCCCCAGAGTTAAATCAACTCTGCTCAGAGAACATATGGTCCCTCTCTACATAGAGTTAAAATATCACTGAAGCAGAGTTAAAGTTAATGAGATAATGTGCTGTTTGTGGAGTTGTTTAATCAGATCTTGAGAGATTTAATGTCTTTTATCTTCAGTTGATTTCATCTAAGGCTGTGGCTGGAAGTCATTTTTAGTTCTTGTGTTTCTCTTCAGTGGTTCTGCTTGTTAACAGCAGGTGTTCATCACTAATGCTCAATCATCACTTAATTAATCACTTAATTATCTCATTAACTTTAACTCTGCTTCAGTGTTACTTTAACTCTATATAGAGAGGGACCATATGTTATCTGAGTAGAGTTGATTTAACTCTGGGGATTTTGCTGTGTATGAACTTATTTCAGAATCTTGATGATTTGATATATTTGATTGTGTGATTGACAGGATGAAATGAACGAGCTCCTCCTGAACCTTCATTTAGAGCCTCATTTAAATACAGAATGAGTTCATTTGCATATTGATCAGATGCTTCAGTGCTCTGAGAGTGTTTATAGTGCTGTGAGTTTAACACTTCATCACTGACACACACAACAATCTTCATCAACATGACCTTCATCATCATCTTCATCTGGACTCTCACAGCGTTTGCTCAAGGTTTGTGGAGCACAAGTTTGATATCAATTCATTTCTTCAAGTATATTGTCAAAGTTTTGAGTTGATTTTCTTCTTGTTGTGTGTTTCAGAGTGTAGAGGACAGATCACCGTCACTCAGAGTCCCTCAATGACAGCAGCTCAACCAGGACAAACTGTGAACATCAACTGTAAAACCAGCACAGATGTGTATTATTATAGTTCTTTGGGACATTATTTAGCCTGGTACTTACAGAAACCCGGAGAAGCTCCTAAACTCCTGGTTTATTTAGCAAGCACCCTCCAGTCAGGAACTCCATCTAGATTCAGTGGCAGTGGATCTAACAGTGATTTCACTCTGACCATCAGTGGAGTCCAGACTGAAGATGCTGGACATTATTACTGTCAGAGTTTCCATTGCAGAACAGATTCTGATGGTGATTGTGAGGGTGACTATGTGTTCACACAGTGATAAAGAGTCGTACAAAAACCTCCGTCAGTCAGAGTCACAGTGACTGAACTGATACTGCAGCTGCTCACACACTTTCACACACTTTCACACACTACTGACACACAGAGGACAAACACAGGAACTACACATGTGCTCAAAACTGACTTATGACTGAAATCAGCTCTATTAGACTGTGATCTGTCCTGTGACAGACGGGTTTGACTCAAATATGCTCAGAATCAGAGAAAACAGAGTGTGTAAATTAATATGAAATCAAACTAACAATAATGGCATCATATGTTGTTTTGTTTTTGTACATTAAACTACACTAAAGTCATGGTGTATCAGTAACATGCAGATGTTTTTCAAGCAGCTCCTTCATCTAAAGCTGTTTCTAAATGTATTACTCATAACTCATTTCTCATGAGCAGAAGTGAAAGTGTTCCAGTTGAGAGCGTTGAACCAATCAAAGAGTGAAACTGTGAGTTTGAGCTGAAAATCACATTTGCATTGGCAGGTTTAGTGATTGTGATCCTCTCAGAATAGAGCAGCTCCGTCTCCAGTGACCATGTTCAAACCCCAAGAGCTTCATTTGACATTTCCTGCTAAATGCAGCTGTTCTCAACTATTACAATCAATCAAAAGCAGCTGAAACTTTAGTGCAGGACTTTGAATGAATGACACACTGATCAATGATGCAGTCGGACACAAATGTAACGCGTTCAGAAGCTTTATTGAATGAACAGCAATGGCAGCACATTGAAAGACTGCTTCAGTATTGAGCTGTAAATCACGTGACTGCTGTGAATCCTGCCGGACGCTCAGATACGCCTCGTCTGGACCGGAGAAACATCAGCACTGGGAGCTCTTGAGGAACGAGGCCTCGTGATCAGCTCCGTCATGTCTTACTCTGCAGACGAAGCGATCCGCGCCTTCCCAGCGTGCTTTGCTGAGGCTCAGGACGCTGCTGCGGCTGTAGCGTCCGTCCCGCTCGCTCTCTGCGCTGGTCTGAACCCCCTCGGTGACCTCTGACCCGTCCAGCGTCCAGCTCACCGTCGCCCCCTGTGGAGAGTAAGAGCTGAGCAGGCAGAGCAGTGCGGCTGAGTCTCCAGAGATCTGCAGAGAAGAGGGCGGCAGCAGAGACACGGAGGGCTTCACTGCGGGACCAGCTGCACAAACACACACAAACAACACCAACGTCTTTAGATCATCAATTAGTCAGATGTCACACACAGTAATGGAGGAAAAATCACAATCATTTCATCTTTACAGAAATTCCACATCACTGCTTTCTTTCATAAACCACATAGTAATGATCCTGCATTTAAATTTCAATATTCTCAGTTCAAATAAAATATTCACTGATACTAAATATATGAAGTATAAGATATATGAATAAATATAAATCAGTTCTCTGAAGCAGACATGATATACAGCAAATATTACAGTCATTTCATCTTTTCTGAATAAGGTTCAGTTTAATCTCAAACTGATTTTAAAAACTCCACAAACTGATGATTTATATGTAGAAAACAAATTTACATGATCATTTCATTATTAACTTAAGACACTCACAATCATAATTATCAGCAAATGTAAGTTCAAATTATGAATTTTTCAAATCTTTCTCTTTGTCTGATGATGACGTCTACAAAACTGAATTATTTTGTCCGTATCATCAAACTTTTGTTTCATGCATTACAACATTTCTGAATTATTAAATTTACCAAAAATTATGGACACAATTATGTATTTTAAGAAATAATTGAAAATGTCAGAAAACATCACAATCAATATATTAAAAAACAAACAATGTTAGTTATTATAATATCTGAAATTACTTTTGTAAAAAGAAATAAATATTATAAAAGCAACATAAAATATGCCTTGCAATGAAAAAAAAATAAATATCATGAAATATCACTGAATATGAACATGTAATTGTGAAACAGCAGACAAATTTATAGAAACTATGAAACTATTAAATTCACCATGAAATATTGCAGTTAATTTTTTTCAAACTATTTTATAATTTTTAAAACCTTGTTGCAAAATGCTTGTTTGAACAATCTAAAAACAAAACAATTATATATAAAGATTTTTAGAGAATTTTAGAGACTTACTGATGGTCAGTTTAGTTCCTCCACCGAAAGTGTACCACAGTGCTTCATTCTAGTGAAAGCGTCGTACAAAAACCTCCGTCACACTCAAATGAACACAAACTCCAGCAGAGAAAGAGACGAACGACACTCACACACACTGATATGAGACTCAACAGCAGCTCTTCTCAACATCAACATGATTGAGCTGAAAACACACACTAAATATTCATCTTTTAAAGAAATACTTGTTATTGCATGGAGGAAATTTTATAATCAGTCAAAAACATTTATCAAATTTACAAAACGTGTGATTTAAATTCTGCCAAATCTAATTAACGGCTTTATAATGAAATCTTTTGCCAGATTGAGATGGTCATTCTCTATTGGATGACCTTTGACCTGTTCTACAGTATCATGATGATATCAAATCTGCAGCACAGGTATTAAATGCTCTCAGCATCAAAGTCTGAATGAAACTGATCATTAAAACAGTGTTTAGAGGGAGAAGATCCACCCAAAATAACATGAAGTAAATCAGGAGTGTCTGTTTCTGAAAATGATCAATAGAAATTTATTAGCAAAGATACTAAATGACAAAACAGTGTTTCTGCTGTCTTCAGGTAAATGATCTGGAGTGTGTTTGCATATTGATCAGATGCTTCAGTGCTCTGAGAGTGTTTATAGTGCTGTGAGTTTAACACTTCATCACTGACACACACAACAATCTTCATCAACATGACCTTCATCATCATCTTCATCTGGACTCTCACAGCGTTTGCTCAAGGTTTGTGGAGCACAAGTTTGAGATCAATTCATTTCTTCAAGTATATTGTCAAAGTTTTGAGTTGATTTTCTTCTTGTTGTGTGTTTCAGAGTGTAGAGGACAGATCACCGTCACTCAGAGTCCCTCAATGACAGCAGCTCAACCAGGACAAACTGTGAACATCAACTGTAAAACCAGCAGAGATGTGTACAGTCTTTTGGGGATATACTGTTTAGCCTGGTACTTACAGAAACCTGGAGAAGCTCCTAAACTCCTGATTTATTATACAAACACCCTCCAGTCAGGAACTCCATCTAGATTCAGTGGCAGTGGATCTAACAGTGATTTCACTCTGACCATCAGTGGAGTCCAGACTGAAGATGCTGGACATTATTACTGTCAGAGTTTCCATGAAATCAACAGTAAATATGTGTTCACACAGTGATAAAGAGTCGTACAAAAACCTCCGTCAGTCAGAGTCACAGTGACTGAACTGATACTGCAGCTGCTCACACACTTTCACACACTTTCACACACACTCAACAACAGACACACTAAATCATAAAGAGATTCTCTCAGAAAGGTTTCTTTAGATCACTGTAAACTGAACACAATCACAAACTTCAGCAAATGTAGTTGTAAACAGAAGCATTTATGTTCATTCATCTTCAGCTGTCAATCATAACACAAGAGCAGCATATATAAACAGCAGCTTACGTCACTCCAGTGAGAATATTCTTCCTGCGTCCCTCCATCACTCCATCTCCACCTTTATGTCCATTTTAGTTCATTTCAGAAGTCCTGATGTTCATAGTCGAGTCTTGTGACAGAAACAGATCCTCCATCATGGACACGACAGATGTGTTTACCTGCAGCATTAGTGCTGGTGATTTACAGACTCTTTCTGCAAGTTACATCGTTACGCCAGTAGATGGAGACAAGAGACTGACTTTATGAGTGAATCAATCAATTATTAATCAACTGATTTGTTCAAAACACTGAATCATTCAGGAAAGAAACAAGCATATTTGATGGCTCTGTCCCAATGAAGAGGCTGCATGTTCGTTCTGAAGATCAACCAATGAAATGATCCTTCACAGCCGCACTGAAATGTTATTGGTTCACGCTATAGTCAGTCTCTGAAGGCAGGAAATCAACTCCTTTTTTCCCTTATTAATTTAATTATTGCTCCAATCCTCTTGACATCATATCATTTTATTTTATTTCATATATATATGGCTCAGAATATCAAGTCAAACAGAGAAATTGAGTGGAGTTAAACTCATTTGCGTCACATTTGTGATTGTGTTCCTCTGAGAATTGAGCAGATCTCGTTTCATCATGTATGTAAAAAAGGCCACACTCAGGTTATATTCACGTGCCTTAGTTCCACTTGCAATACACTGAAGTTGACTCACACGCAGCATCCATCCAGCGAGCCAATCAGCGCTCCGTACAGGACGTGCAGATCAGCGGTCCCGCCCACTGAGCTGAGTCATATCGATCGGAAAAGCGGACTGATGCTAGCTTGTACTGTAGCGATTTATTCCTTGCTAAAGTTGTGTGCGTGCATATAAAGTGAGTAACAGTCTGTTTATATATATTGTTTCTACATTGTTTGTGAATGTTGAACTGCCCCGAGTGTTTATAAGTTTATGTATGTGAGTGACAAAGACGAACTAGCGTGTAAAGATGTTCATATGTATATTTGCATACTAGTTTCCTCACATATATCACTATTATGTTTATAAGACAAGTTCTATGTGCCATTTGATCATTATATGGTGTATTTAATATATATATTTAATATATATCGCTCAATTCTGAGAGTTAGAGCACTCTTCTGGTGCATACGCACTAATAATTTAGACAGAGCGGCTCCATCTTTATCCTCGCGCTGAGGTGTCGAATTTCAACTGCTCGATATTAGTCATTTCTAGTAGCGCATCTTTCCATATAATGGCACATTTGTTTTCCTATTTGATTGTTTAATTACTGTATTTAGTGTATTCTTTGTGCAGAAATTGTACTGTTATTATATTTATTGTGACCACTGTTATTTGTACTTATATATTTTTCTTATATTTTTATCTTGTAGAAAAACCACACACACATACATGCAAACCAGCCAATAAATGTGGTGACAATAAATGGGTTATTCCCGCATACCTGAACATCTCTCAGAAAGTCTCTTACCGGACGCTCCGTAGTGGATTTGTTATCAACCGGCAAATTCAGATAAACCAAGAAAGCTACCAGTAGCCACTCAGTTTTACAATGTATCTGCAGGTGTTTTCATGCTCCATTGAGTGAAGTTTATTTATAAAATATGAGCTAAAGCCCTGATCCAATGAAAGAGCCGAAACAAAAATGACACAAAAAAGGACATAATGTTACAATTATGTTTTATTGACTGAACTGTAATGAAATCAAGACTGTAAAAGCACACATATAGTCAGCAGATCTACTCTGAACACTGCTGTCTCCTCACAGTGTCTCCAGTGGACGCAGACTGGCCGCTCCGTGTGGCCTCACAGCTCACCGAGACGCTCTTCATCCACTCCTCCTCAGAGAGAGTCAGGCTGCTGCTCCAGCTGTACAGACCGTCCTTCTCCAGGAGCCCAGCGCTGCTCTCCTGAGACCTGCTGCTCCCGTCCACCTTCAGCTCAGGCTCCAGTCTGACGGGAAGCCCTTGTTGGCCACACACACCAGTGTCGCTGTGTTCAGAGAGGAGATCTCTGCGCTGGAGGGCGGCAGGACGCTCACTTTAGGAGGAGTGACGCCTGAGAGAAGCACAGAGAAATCAGTTACCAGTGGCTTTCCATTAGGATTCAAGAGAAAACTAGGAGAAAT
Source organism: Megalobrama amblycephala (assembly GCF_018812025.1). Lineage (NCBI taxonomy): Eukaryota > Metazoa > Chordata > Actinopteri > Cypriniformes > Xenocyprididae > Megalobrama > Megalobrama amblycephala. The sequence continues at coordinate 31,249,465 of NC_063053.1, read as the reverse complement.
TCTCCAACAGCGAGAGAAACAACATGAAGAAAACAGTCAAAGAAAATCCCATCATTATTCCTTTAACACATTAATGCTCACAAACTCCTACACATGAAAAGAGAAAATGTTCAGAATTCATTTCACATTCTGGTAAATATGCTGATTAATTATTAAAGCTGCAGTCTGTAAGTTTGCCTCTTTGTCTCCATCTCTGTTTGAAACCTGCAATTGCAGTTATTTGTGGAATGATCTTCCTCACATGGGTTGTGCGTCGGCACGGCTCCTCAGCGCGGACGAATCTAATGTTTTGAGGTGTTTGTGTGGCTGTCAGTCACCGCACCAGTGTGGATCTTCACTTACTTCACAATTACTGATTCACGTCTTGGAAGTTTGTTCAAAATAAGAAGTTTCACCAGAAAATGTCATCTGAACAAGTACGTAACATGTCTGCCACTTTTGTTCTGAACGACTGAGGAAAAAAAAGTTTTACAATAAACCTCGTTACCAATGGCAGGGCTCTACAGTGCGACTGTGAAAAAGTGTTTAGAAGCTCCAGTGCGACTGACCCGATCAGACCCGGTTCTACAGGGGTGCTAGAGGGTACAAAACAGCACAAAAATTTAGCAAATGTGACGCGTCAGTGTGTATTTGTGTTTCCAGTCTGGAGAGTGTGGAGAGAGAAGGTGTTGTTGCAGCGCTGAGCAATGTAGCCAATCACTGATGATTTCATAAATACTGTGGCCAATCAGAGGCATTTAAGTTACACCATTCAAAATGCTAGGGTTTTGAATATAAAATTATAAATTCGATTTTTTTTTCTTTTGTTTTAACAAGTTGGAAAAAGAAAATTTTGACTGAGAAAAAAAAACAACTTTTCAGGTCATTGTGCATCAGTTTTAAAAACAAGAATCTACACTTTTTTGAGTATCTGTCTTCAGGTAAATGATCTGGAGTGTGTTTGCATATTGATCAGATGCTTCAGTGCTCTGAGAGTGTTTATAGTGCTGTGAGTTTAACACTTCATCACTGACACACACAACAATCTTCATCAACATGACCTTCATCATCATCTTCATCTGGACTCTCACAGCGTTTGCTCAAGGTTTGTGGAGCACAAGTTTGATATCAATTCATTTCTTCAAGTATATTGTCAAAGTTTTGAGTTGATTTTCTTCTTGTTGTGTGTTTCAGAGTGTAGAGGACAGATCACCGTCACTCAGAGTCCCTCAATGACAGCAGCTCAACCAGGACAAACTGTGAACATCATCTGTAAAACCAGCACAGATGTGGCTAGTTATTCTGGAACATACTTTTTTAGCTGGTACTTACAGAAACCTGGAGAAGCTCCTAAACTCCTGATTTATTATGCAAACCTCCTCCAGTCAGGAACTCCATCTAGATTCAGTGGCAGTGGATCTAACAGTGATTTCACTCTGACCATCAGTGGAGTCCAGACTGAAGATGCTGGACATTATTACTGTCAGAGTTTCTATTGCAGAATAAGTAGTAGTACTTGTGTAGGTGATGAAACATTCACACAGTGATAAAGAGTCGTACAAAAACCTCCGTCAGTCAGAGTCACAGTGACTGAACTGATACTGCAGCTGCTCACACACTTTCACACACTTTCACACACACTCAACAACAGACACTCTAAATCATAAAGAGATTCTCTCAGAAAGGTTTCTTTAGGTCACTGTAAACTGAACACAATCACAAACTTCAGCAAATGTAGTTGTAAACAGAAGCATGTATGTTCATTCATCTTCAGCTGTCAATCATAACACAAGAGCAGCATATATAAACAGCAGCTTACGTCACTCCAGTGAGAATATTCTTCCTGCGTCCCTCCATCACTCCATCTCCACCTTTATGTCCATTTTAATTCATTTCAGAAGTCCTGATGTTCATAGTCGAGTCTTGTGACAGAAACAGATCCTCCATCATGGACACGACAGATGTGTTTACCTGCAGCATTAGTGCTGGTGATTTACAGACTCTTTCTGCAAGTTACATCGTTACGCCAGTAGATGGAGACAAGAGACTGACTTTATGAGTGAATCAATCAATTATTAATCAACTGATTTGTTCAAAACACTGAATCATTCAGGAAAGAAACAAGCATATTTGATGGCTCTGTCCCAATGAAGAGGCTGCATGTTCGTTCTGAAGATCAACCAATGAAATGATCCTTCACAGCAGCGCTGAAATGTTATTGGTTCACACTATAGTCAGTCTCTGAAGGCAGGAAATCAACTCCTTTTTTCCCTTATTAATTTAATTATTGCCTCCAATCCTCTTGACATCATATCATTTGCTTTTATTTCATATATTTATGGCTCAGAATATCAAGTCAAACAGTGAAACTGAGTGGAGTTAAACTCATTTGCATCACATTTGTGATTGTGTTCCTCTGAGAATTGAGCAGATCTCGTTTCATCATGTATCTGCAGGTGTTTTCATGCTCCATTGAGTGAAGTTTATTTATAAAATATGAGCTAAAGCCCTGATCCAATGAAAAAGCCGGAACAAAAATGACACAAAAAAGGACACAATGTTACAATTATGTTTTACTGACTGAATTGTAATAAAATCAAGACTGAAAAAGCACACATATAGTCAGCAGATCTACTCTGAACACTGCTGTCTCCTCACAGTGTCTCCAGTGGACGCAGACTGGCCGCTCCGTGTGTCCTCACAGCTCACCGAGACGCTCTTCATCCACTCCTCCTCAGAGAGAGTCAGGCTGCTGCTCCAGCTGTACAGACCGTCCTTCTCCAGGAGCCCAGCGCTGCTCTCCTGAGACCTGCTGCTCCCGTCCACCTTCAGCTCAGGCTCCAGTCTGACGGGAAGCCCTTGTTGGCCACACACACCAGTGTCGCTGTGTTCAGAGAGGAGATCTCTGCGCTGGAGGGCGGCAGGACGCTCACTTTAGGAGGAGTGACGCCTGAGAGAAGCACAGAGAAATCAGTTACCAGTGGCTTTCCATTAGGATTCAAGAGAAAACTAGGAGAAATTCTCCAACAGCGAGAGAAACAACATGAAGAAAACAGTCAAAGAAAATCCCATCATTATTCCTTTAACACATTAATGCTCACAAACTCCTACACATGAAAAGAGAAAATGTTCAGAATTCATTTCACATTCTGGTAAATATGCTGATTAATTATTAAAGCTGCAGTCTGTAAGTTTGCCTCTTTGTCTCCATCTCTGTTTGAAACCTGCAATTGCAGTTATTTGTGGAATGATCTTCCTCACATGGGTTGTGCGTCGGCACGGCTCCTCAGCGCGGACGAATCTAATGTTTTGAGGTGTTTGTGTGGCTGTCAGTCACCGCACCAGTGTGGATCTTCACTTACTTCACAATTACTGATTCACGTCTTGGAAGTTTGTTCAAAATAAGAAGTTTCACTGGAAAATGTCATCTGAACAAGTACGTAACGTGTCTGCCACTTTTGTTCTGAACGACTGAGGAAAAAAAAGTTTTACAGTAAATCGCACTATCAACCTTCTTCATGAATACAGACGTGACGTAATGACGCAAACTCCAATTTCCCACAGAAACTGACCCGAACCTCAAATCAGAAAACATTATTACAATCTTACCGTTGTGAATCGAGCTAATGTAAGAATAGTGTTCAACACTGATTGGTTATGTACTTGCTCAGTAATTGATTTGGGATCAATTTTAACCAAAAAAAGATACGGACAGCAGCTTTAAATAAATTTAAATGAAAATATCATGAAGTTTTGAATTGCCACAAAAACTCAAGATCTCAGTCTATACAGAAACTTAAAAGATTGTTGTTTGTAATTTAACATCTTTAAAACTCTCAGCAGTCACAATATCCAGTGTTATTGAACAAAAATTATAAATTAGATTTTTTTCTTTTGTTTTAACAAGTTTAAAAATTAAGATTTTGGCTGAGGAAAACAAAATTTTAGGTCATTGAGGATCAGTTTTACAAACAAGAATCTACACTCTAAAAAATGCTGGTTTGTTTCAGATATGGACAAATCCATTGGATTATTTTTCTTAAATTAAAATTTTAAACCCAACGGTTGGGTTTGTCCATTTTTGACCTAAACCAGGAATTCACTACAATTTAAGATGGACAAAGAAATCATGAAGGAAACATTGTGTGTCTCGTCCACTAGAACTTTAAACTTCATTTCCACAAATATAAACCTTTTCACTCCTCAGAGACGCTTTATTAAGAGAAAATACAGTCAAGAGTTTGGAAATATTGAGTTTGTTTAACAACAGACTAAAAATAATTATCATTTTTGTGATTTTAAAACAGCTTAAGTAAAAATATCAAAACACTACAATTTAGAAATGTTAAGTTTAATTGTCTTACATTTTCAAATAAAAAAAGTGATACCAAAATACCAGTTTAATGTTATTAATTTCAACCATTTATAATTGAATTATCTTTGAGGAAAACAAAGATCCAATGACTATAAACCATCTTTACAAACATTCAATATGAACTAACTGCACAAAATAATATTAATAAATATGCTAAAAAGCGCATCCTTTGTATAAAGTGCTACAAAGTATTTAACAGTCAGCTGTTGTATTAAAAATATTAATATTAATATGTGATGATTTACTTACTGCCAACATCCAGTTTGGTTTCTAAATATCTCACAGCAGATATTCAGATTAATATACTAAAGTTGGTCTTGATGATTCAGAAATGAACTGAATGATTTGTAACAGTTTGTCTATTAGAAGATTGAATGATATGAAAAAGACTGATTTTTACTAGATGTTCACTTCACTGTTAATGAGTGACTGTCTTCAGGTAAATGATCTGGAGTGTGTTTGCATATTGATCAGATGCTTCAGTGCTCTGAGAGTGTTTATAGTGCTGTGAGTTTAACACTTCATCACTGACACACACAACAATCTTCATCAACATGACCTTCATCATCATCTGGACGCTCTTATACTGCTTTATACTACAAGGTGAACAGCATGTATTTGGAACAAGTTAAATTATATAATTTTAACAATTTTAAAATGTGAAAATAATATATTTTAATGACTGATAAATGAATTGTTTTTCAGGCTGTAGAGCTCAGATCACAGTGACTCAGACTGCAGTGAAAACTGCTGCACCAGGAGAAAATGTTGAGATGAGCTGTAAACTCAGTACTGATACAGACTGCAGCCCACCATGTGTGTCCTGGTACTTACAGAAACCTGGAGAAGCTCCTAAACTCCTGATTTATTATACAAACCGCCTCCAGTCAGGAACTCCATCTAGATTCAGTGGCAGTGGATCTAACAGTGATTTCACTCTGACCATCAGTGGAGTCCAGACTGAAGATGCTGGACATTATTACTGTCAGAGTTACCACTACATCAACAGTAAATATGTGTTCACACAGTGATAAAGAGTCGTACAAAAACCTCCGTCAGTCAGAGTCACAGTGACTGAACTGATACTGCAGCTGCTCACACACTTTCACACACTACTGACACACAGAGGACAAACACAGGAACTACACATGTGCTCAAAACTGACTTATGACTGAAACTTCTCAATGCATTGCTAGCGATTAAAGCAATTTTAATTCATTCTGGTGATCTCTGTAATGACCTTGGCCTCTCATGGAGTTCACAGTGACATACTTGTTTCTCTTAGTGATGCAACTTTGTCATTTGATTCATCAGAAAGCCTGACAACACAGACATTCAAAATACTACAAATTGAAAAGATTCTTTTAGAAAAGTTCAGATCACTGTAAAGCAGAATCACAAATTTAACAAATGTAGCTGTAAACAGAAGTTCAGTTGAGCGTGTTCATCATCACCTGTCAATCATAACACAAGAGCAGCATTTATAAACGACTGCTTCAGAGAGAATATTCTTTTGGCATCCCTTCATCACTCCATCTCGCTTTAATTCACTGCAGAAGTCCTGATGTACTTAGAGCTCGAGTCGAGTGACAGAAACAGATCCTCCATCATGGACACAGGACAGGTGTGTCAACGCTCACGACCAATTCATACGTATTTTAGGCGGTGGCTCATATGAATTCATAATTTGTCTAAACTCCAGGATGGGTAGGTTTAGGGGCGGGGTTAGGGGTTACGAGAACGAGTTGGATGTGCAGCATTAGTGCTGGTGATTTTGCAGCGACTCTTTACGCAAGTTATATCTTTATGCAAATAGATGGCGATAAGACGCTAAAACTGGACTGATTTGTTTAAAACACTGATTCATTCAGCAATGAAACAAGGGACTGTATTCATGAGTGAATCACTGAAACATTCATTCAAAACACTGATTCATTCAGGAACTACTGTCGCTGCATCCGAAATCACATACTTCTCTACTATATAGTAGGCAAAAAACAGTATGTGACAAAAGAAATATTTCTGAATTCACAGTACTCGTAAAATTGTAGGCAAAAAAGTACCTGGATGACATACTACTTCCGGCAATATTCTGAAGTGTGCATATGATGGACACTTTACTATCCCATGAGGACACGGGAGAGGATTTGTGAATGGCAGTGATGATTACATTCATTCTACACATTCATACTGTATTGAACATACTTTTTTAGCAGCCATGAAGTAATTACTAATTCAAAATAAGTACCTACTCAAGAGAGCATGTGATTTCAGATGCAGCCTGAGTTGTTCAGGGACACTTTATTCTACTGTGATTCATTTGGAAATATTTCAGTTTGCCGAACAAAAACAGACAAAGTAACTTGCAGAATTGTAAATTACTAAAATGTAAGTTACTCAATAATAGCTTCTTGTTTATTAAACGGTTTCATACAGTAAGAGCAATATCACATTCACAATCTTGATGTTGGTCTGATATTCAGAAAAAAAACATCTTGCTCATGTGATGTTGCTTTATATCAGTAAAGGATTCTGAACTTGAAATCTCAGTGAAACCACATTAAACCATCTTAAACCTGTCACTCCTGAAGCGTTTGCATAGAGAGAGTGTTTTACATGAGCGACACACGCTTCAGTGCTCTGCATGTGTTTATAACTCTGTCAAACATCAAACATGATCAACAACTGTTTTTCACTAGAACTGAACCTACAACCAACAAAAATGACTTTCAGCACCATATTGATCTGGACGCTGGCAGTATTATGTCGAGGTTTGTGTCAGTAAAGATTACAGACATTATTTACTTGTTATTTTTATGTGTTGTGAAGATATATGGTTGTAAAAGTGTTTGTGATTTCTAATCTTTCTCTCCTGTCAGAATCTGTTGGTCAGGTGACAGTGACTCAAACTCCCTCAGAGCTGCTCTCTCAAACTGGACAATCAGTCACTGTGACCTGTAAAACTAGCAGAGATCCAGACTGTTGCTGTAATGGCAAACAGTGTCTCAGCTGGTACTTACAGAAATCTGGAGAAGCTCCTAAACTCCTGATTTATGGAATAAGCACCCTCCAGTCAGGAACTCCATCTAGATTCAGTGGCAGTGGATCTAACAGTGATTTCACTCTGACCATCAGTGGAGTCCAGACTGAAGATGCTGGACATTATTACTGTCAGAGTTATCACTACATCAACAGTAAAGATGTGTTCACACAGTGATAAAGAGTCGTACAAAAACCTCCGTCAGTCAGAGTCACAGTGACTGAACTGATACTGCAGCTGCTCACACACTTTCACACACTTTCACACACTACTGACACACAGAGGATAAACACAGGAACTACACATGTGCTCAAAACTGACTTATGACTGAAATCAGCTCTATTAGACTGTGATCTGTCCTGTGACAGACGGGTTTGACTCAAATATGCTGAGAGTTTAAAAGAAACTGATATCAAATCAAACAAAAAGCAAATTATACTCATTTACAATGTTCAGTCAGAGTGTATAAATTAATATTCATATGTCGTTTTGTTTTTGTACATTAAACTACACTAAAGTCATGGTGTATCAGTAACATGCAGATGTTTTTCAAGCAGCTCCTTCATCTAAAGCTGTTTATAAATGTATTACTCATAACTCATTTCTCATGAGCAGAAGTGAAAGTGTTCCAGTTGAGAGCGTTGAACCAATCAAAGAGTGAAACTGTGAGTTTGAGGTGAAAATCACATTTGCATTGGCAGGTTTAGTGATTGTGATCCTCTCAGAATAGAGCAGCTCCGTCTCCAGTGACCATGTTCAAACCCCAAGAGCTTCATTTGACATTTCCTGCTAAATGCAGCTGTTCTCAACTATTACAATCAATCAAAAGCAGCTGAAACTTTAGTGCAGGACTTTGAATGAACGACACACTGATCAATGATGCAGTCGGACACAAATGTAACGCGTTCAGAAGCTTTATTGAATGAACAGCAATGGCAGCACATTGAAAGACTGCTTCAGTATTGAGCTGTAAATCACGTGACTGCTGCGAATCCTGCCGGACGCTCAGATACGCAGAGGTGTAAAATACTTGAGTAATTTTACTTGATTACTGTACTTAAGTATTATTTTTGGGGATTTTTACTTTACTTGAGTACATTTAAAAATCAGTACTTTTACTTTTACTTGATTACATTTTTTGAGAAAAAAGAGTACTTTTTACTCCTTACAATTTTATTTACAGTCAAAAAGTACTTATTTTTTGGAGATCACTTCATTCTATTTTCTTTTGCTATTACCAAACCAATTGAATTGCGCTGATGACCAGTTTAATTTAATGGTTATTTATTCAATGAGATTCATTTTCACATTCCATGAAATTGGTCAGACATGTTCATTGGTCCTTTGGAAGTGACGTCATGTTGCATCAATTACCACAATGCACAGCACCTTGACCTCAAAGAATATACACTAACAAGAAGCGACACTCAACAGAATGTTCCATTGCAACACCTGCGCCAGCAGCGGCCTTGTATTTCCGCCATTTTGGGGTGAAGGCGACTTGGCAGTCCACTAGTTTCTATGGCAAAATCAGCTGCTTTGTTAAAAAAAAAAAAAAAACTTTTTCACAAAAACTTTTTGCTCTCAGTCAGTTTGGGTTAAAACTCTTTAAAAGATCTAGTATTAGTATTAGACTTATAAACACTGAATTAATACCGACATATGAAATTGAAATTATGATATGCATCAGAAAAATTGGGAATGTTGGACAATAAATATATGAAAATAACAGCTTGATTTTGCAGTGTTGTCTAATGTCCATTGAAGCAAAAGTGTCCAAAAGTGGGAATTATGCGATAATGGACACAGCAGATCATAAGATCATTATGTTTGTAGCGTGATCCATTAAAACGTACAATATAGCTTATTTCAGTTCAGATCTAGATATTATTATTATTACTCCACTAGGTCTGAAATATATTGTTCGCTGCAAACATGATGATCTTAAATTAATTAATTATTAATTTACTATTAATAAATGTGTAAAGTTTCATAAAATGAAAATGCTCAATAAAGTAGGCTAACTACGTTACCTCAGATGGATGAATGGTTGGATTCCACAACTGGTAAAATAAAACGTATATAAGACAATACAACATTTACTGTAGGAGCCATACAATTTACTGGTGACTTAATTTAAAAAACTGTTCTATTGCGCTTCTGATTTGGCAGTGAAATTCACCGATTTGGGGTGCATAAGATGTGAAGGATTCAATGGTCCAGTTAGTATTTTCACCCCATAATGGTGGCCGCGCTACCGGAGCGCCATCTAGTGACTGTTGCCTAAAAAGTATCAGAGTGTCGCCTCTTGGGTTCTAAGCTCTTTGTTGACCTGGAAATTACAGTGGGTACGGAAAGTATTCAGACCCCCTTAAATTTTTCACTCTTTGTTATATTGCAGCCATTTGCTAAAATCATTTAAGTTCATTTTTTCCTCATTAATGTACACACAGCACCCCATATTGACAGAAAAACACAGAATTGTTGACATTTTTGCAGATTTATTAAAAAAGAAAAACTGAAATATCACATGGTCCTAAGTATTCAGACCCTTTGCTGTGACACTCATATATTTAACTCAGGTGCTGTCCATTTCTTCTGATCATCCTTGAGATGGTTCTACACCTTCATTTGAGTCCAGCTGTGTTTGATTATACTGATTGGACTTGATTAGGAAAGCCACACACCTGTCTATATAAGACCTTACAGCTCACAGTGCATGTCAGAGCAAATGAGAATCATGAGGTCAAAGGAACTGCCTGAAGAGCTCAGAGACAGAATTGTGGCAAGGCACAGATCTGGCCAAGGTTACAAAAACATTTCTGCTGCACTTAAGGTTCCTAAGAGCACAGCGGCCTCCATAATCCTTAAATAGAAGACGTTTGGGACGACCAGAACCCTTCCTAGAGCTGGCCGTCCGGCCAAACTGAACTATTGGGGGAGAAGAGCCTTGGTGAGAGAGGTAAAGTATAACCCAAAGATCACTGTGGCTGAGCTCCAGAGATGCAGTCGGGAGAAAGTTGTAGAAAGTCAACCATCACTGCAGCCCTCCACCAGTCGGGGCTTTATGGCAGAGTGGCCTGACGAAAGCCTCTCCTCAGTGCAAGACACATGAAAGCCTGCATGGAGTTTGCCAAGATGGTGAGAAATAAGATTCTCTGGTCTGATGAGACCAAGATAGAACTTTTTGGCCTTAATTCTAAGCGGTATGTGTGGAGAAAACCAGGCACTGCTCATCACCTGTCCAATACAGTCCCAACAGTGAAGCATGGTGGTGGCAGCATCATGCTGTGAGGGTGTTTTTCAGCTGCAGGGACAGGACGACTGGTTGCAATTGAGGGAAAGATGAATGCGGCCAAGTACAGGGATATCCTGAATGAAAACCTTCTCCAGAGCGCTCAGGACCTCAGACTGGGCCGAAGGTTTACCTTCCAACAAGACAATGACCCTAAGCACACAGCTAAAATAATGAAGGAGTGGCTTCACAACAACTCTGTGACTGTTCTTGAATGGCCCAGCCAGAGCCCTGACTTAAACCCAATTGAGCATCTCTGGAGAGACCTAAAAATGGCTGTCCACCAACGTTTACCATCCAACCTGACAGAACTGGAGAGGATCTGCAAGGAGGAATGGCAGAGGATCCCCAAATCCAGGTGTGAAAAACTTGTTGCATCTTTCCCAAAACGACTCATGGCTGTATTAGATCAAAAGGGTGCTTCTACTAAATACTGAGCAAAGGGTCTGAATACTTAGGACCATGTGATATTTCAGTTTTTCTTTTTTAATAAATCTGCAAAAATGTAAACAATTCTGTGTTTTTCTGTCAAAATGGGGTGCTGTGTGAACATTAATGAGGAAAAAAATGAACTTAAATGATTTTAGCAAATGGCTTCAATATAACAAAGAGTGAAAAATTTAAGGGGGTCTGAATACTTTCCGTACCCACTGACTGTAACAGTCAGTGGAAGAAAATGGAGGAAGTCAAAAATCAGCCACAGAATCAAGAGCACCCATGGCCAACAGTTCATCTGATGATGAAGATTTTTTCGCTTCTTTGAAACAGACAACACATGAAGCCAGCAAAGAGTTGGATGGATATCTGGCCTGTGTTTCAGACACCAGTGTTTCAGGCACTGCAGGATTGATTTTTAGCCCCAAAAGAGCTAGGCCTGACACTCACAATTTTGAAAATCAACTTCTGCTTAAGTTAAATCCGAGGTTTTGCAACTTTGAGTAGCATGTTGCATACTGGCATTGGGTAGTAGTCTTATAGTTTGATAATTAAATACAATTAAACACAAACAGTTCTAAAGGAGGATAAAACTTTGTATGTGGTTCATTCACTTCATGTTTTTAGAGATTAAAAGCTTAAACAAGAATCTCTAGTTTTCATTCTTGCTGTTACTTTTACTTTTTAATACTCAAGTACAATTTTAATGTAGTACTTTTTTACTTTTACTCGAGTATGATTCTGGACAGATACTTTTACTTTTAATTGAGTAAAATTTTCACTCAGTACTTGTACTTTCACTTGAGTAACATTTTTGAGTACTTTTTACACCTCTGCAGATACGGCTCGTCTGGACCGGAGAAACATCAGCACTGGGAGCTCTTGAGGAACGAGGCCTCGTGATCAGCTCCGTCATGTCTTACTCTGCAGACGAAGCGATCCGCGCCTTCCCAGCGTGCTTTGCTGAGGCTCAGGACGCTGCTGCGACCCCCTCGGTGACCTCTGACCCATCCAGCGTCCAGCTCACCGTCGCCCCCTGTGGAGAGTAAGAGCTGAGCAGGCAGAGCAGTGCGGCTGAGTCTCCAGAGATCTGCAGAGAAGAGGGCGGCAGCAGAGACACGGAGGGCTTCACTGCGGGACCAGCTGCACAAACACACACAAACACACATGAACAACTGCAGAAATTATGATTTGACTTCAAATATAAGTTAAAATTTAAATGATCCTCAAAATGATTTTGAAAAACATTGTCCAAGTAAATTAATGAGTATATTAAGATTTCATTATAAGAAAACAAATTTAATTGATCTTTTCAATATTAATTGTATTTTGAAAATATTCTGCTATTCAAACATCAGATTCAAATTTGATATTTTAAATAGTTTAAAAGACAAATTTTCGAAATGCTCTTCAACTAAGTTTCTTTTTGTCTGATGAAGCTGACAAAATTATATTTTGCCCATATTATAAAACTTTTGTTTTATGCAAAAAACTCTTAATTGTTAATTTTACCAAGAATTACAGACAAAATTATGTATCAAGAAATAACTGAATAGATTTTAGTCAGTACATGAAATGAACGAAATATTAGCAATATGTTAAATTATTCATGTAAAATAAAAAATTATATTTAAAAACAATATGAAATATAAAATTTAGATAAATAATGCAACACATGAAAACAATATATTCATTTGATTTTTTTCAGAAGTTACAGAACATTTTAATCTCAATCCATTTTTTAAAAACATTGTCAACATAAGAAAATATTAATATATTGTGATTTCTTCATACGATTTAGAAAGAAAATTTCATAATAATTTCAGTATTATATTTTTTAAAATATTCTTCATACTTTGATGCAATCAGTCATAATTTTCAGCAGTTTCAATAATACATTTTTTAATTATTCTGTTAAAACACTTACAATCATAATCATCATTAAACTTAATAGTTTAAATTATTGATTTTTAAAAAGTTCATTAACTAAATTTCTCTTTGTCTGATGATGACGCTTACACAATTAGATTTATTTTGTCTGTATTATTAAACTTTGGTGTCATGACTTTAAAAACCCTTAATTGTTAAACTTACTATTAATTATGGACAGAATTATCAAGAAATAATTGAATATATCATAAAATACTGCCATCCATACATTAATATATAATCAAATGTCACCAATAATAAGTTAAATTATTCATGTAAAATGAAAAATGACGTAAATTATGAAGGAATTAAATATGGCAATTATAAAACTTTTTAAAAACCTATTTTTTTTAACAAATGAATAATCTTTTTAACAAATGTTTGCGGAAATAATGATTTATAAAGAGAATCATAAAGAGATTCTCTCAGAAAGGTTTCTTTAGATCACTGTAAACTGAACACAATCACAAACTTCAGCAAATGTAGTTGTAAACAGAAGCATGTATGTTCATTCATCTTCAGCTGTCAATCATAACACAAGAGCAGCATATATAAACAGCAGCTTACGTCACTCCAGTGAGAATATTCTTCCTGCGTCCCTCCATCACTCCATCTCCACCTTTATGTCCATTTTAATTCATTTCAGAAGTCCTGATGTTCATAGTCGAGTCTTGTGACAGAAACAGATCCTCCATCATGGACACGACAGATGTGTTTACCTGCAGCATTAGTGCTGGTGATTTACAGACTCTTTCTGCAAGTTACATCGTTACGCCAGTAGATGGAGACAAGAGACTGACTTTATGAGTGAATCAATGAATTATTAATCAACTGATTTGTTCAAAACACTGAATCATTCAGGAAAGAAACAAGCATATTTGATGGCTCTGTCCCAATGAAGAGGCTGCATGTTCGTTCTGAAGATCAACCAATGAAATGATCCTTCACAGCCGCACTGAAATGTTATTGGTTCACGCTATAGTCAGTCTCTGAAGGCAGGAAATCATCTCCTTTATTTCCCTTATAATTTAATTATTGCCTCCAATCCTCTTGACATCATACCATTTTATTTTATTTCATATATATATGGCTCAGAATATCAAGTCAAACAGTGAAACTGAGTGGAGTTAAACTCATTTGCATCACATTTGTGATTGTGTTCCTCTGAGAATTGAGCAGATCTCGTTTCATCATGTATCTGCAGGTGTTTTCATGCTCCATTGAGTGAAGTTTATTATAAAATATGAGCTAAAGCCCTGATCCAATGAAAGAGCCGAAACAAAAATGACACAAAAAAGGACATAACGTTACAATTATGTTTTATTGACTGAATTGTAATAAAATCAAGACTGTAAAAGCACACATATAGTCAGCAGATCTACTCTGAACACTGCTGTCTCCTCACAGTGTCTCCAGTGGACGCAGACTGGCCGCTCCGTGTGGCCTCACAGCTCACCGAGACGCTCTTCATCCACTCCTCCTCAGAGAGAGTCAGGCTGCTGCTCCAGCTGTACAGACCGTCCTTCTCCAGGAGCCCAGCGCTGCTCTCCTGAGACCTGCTGATCCCGTCCACCTTCAGCTCAGGCTCCAGTCTGACGGGAAGCCCTTGTTGGCCACACACACCAGTGTCGCTGTGTTCAGAGAGGAGTCATCATCACTAGATGTTCACTTCAGTATTGATTTTTGTGTATGTTAATGAGTGACTGTCTTCAGGTAAATGATCTGGAGTGTGTTTGCATATTGATCACATAAACGAGCTCCTCCTGAACCTTCATTTAGAGCCTCATTTAAATACAGAATGAGTTCATTTGCATATTGATCAGATGCTTCAGTGCTCTGAGAGTGTTTATAGTGCTGTGAGTTTAACACTTCATCACTGACACACACAACAATCTTCATCAACATGACCTTCATCATCATCTTCATCTGGACTCTCACAGCGTTTGCTCAAGGTTTGTGGAGCACAAGTTTGATATCAATTCATTTCTTCAAGTATATTGTCAAAGTTTTGAGTTGATTTTCTTCTTCTTGTGTGTTTCAGAGTGTAGAGGACAGATCACCGTCACTCAGAGTCCCTCAATGACAGCAGCTCAACCAGGACAAACTGTGAACATCAACTGTAAAACCAGCAGAGATGTGTATGGTGGTAATTATTTATTCTGGTACTTACAGAAACCTGGAGAAGCTCCTAAACTCCTGATTCGTTATGTAAGCACCCTCCAGTCAGGAACTCCATCTAGATTCAGTGGCAGTGGATCTAACAATGATTTCACTCTGACCATCAGTGGAGTCCAGACTGAAGATGCTGGACATTATTACTGTCAGAGTTATCACAGTAGTTATGTGTTCACACAGTGATAAAGAGTCGTACAAAAACCTCTGTCAGTCAGAGTCACAGTGACTGAACTGATACTGCAGCTGCTCAAAAGAGGATCTGAAACAACATCGTCACACAAACATCTGAAATAAAATCATCTAAATTAATCTGCCACTCTTAATAATTATAGAGGTCAGAAAGAGATTTTGTGCTCTTATAGATCAGTCACATGTTTGAGATCTGACTGATTTCAGTTGTCGCCTTTTATTAATAATAGATGTTAATTTTCATAATTCTCCATGGTTATTTGATTTGAGTATCTCATCCTAACATGTCATTTGTTCACTATACACTGTATTCATACTATATACTGCAGACAGTAAGAGTTTTATATCAGCTGCTGTTTTAATTGTAGTCCTGATCAACAGTTCAGTTCAGACACGCCTCTCCCTCCTCTGCACCAATCACAGCCTCTGATCAGAAAGAGCAAGATAAGAATATTAATTTGTGCTTTTAACTGATTTTTTATTGAAAACTTATTCACAAAACTAAACTGGTATCTGATGATAACATGAGCTGATAAACCTCAGTGTAACTGATGAATATGAACAAACCTCTGATCCAATGGAGAGAAACTGGAACAGGAGAAACTTCTTCAGCTGGTCCTTACAGAAACCTGGAGAAGCTCCTGAACTCCTGATTTATTCCACAAACTGCCTCAACAGTGTCATTTACTGAAGTCAAACAGTGAATCTGAGCGAGTTAAACTCATATTTCATCATCAGGTGGAGTGATTGTGTTTCTCTCAGAATAGAGCAGATGTTCATCGTCCTCAGAGGAGTTTGATGATCCTGTGACTCCAGAAACACTCAAAATAACTATTGAGCAGAAAAACATGTAGAAAAATGTTTTTTGCATTTTGAAATGTAGAATCTATAAAAACTCAGTAATAGATTCTTGTTCATTAAACTGTTGTATAAAAGCAATATCACACTTGTAATCGTGATGTTGGTCTGATATTGGGATTAAACAGCGCTCCTGTTCATCTGATGTTGCTTCATCAATAAAGGATTATATTAACATGTGAAATGTTTTGTGAAATCTCAATGAAACCACATTAAACCATCTTAAACCTGAAGCGTTTGCATAGAGAGAGTGTTTTACATGCGACACACGCTTGGTCCACTAAAGGATCCCAAAGACAATTCAAGCTACATGCTAAACTTATTATGTTAGGTGGTGAACACGTGCATTAAAGCTATCCAAAGACCAAGTGTATGTCTGATGTTGTCCATATACCCTGTTATGTACACTTTGCAGGGCAAAGTGTGGCTCAAACAATGACTTTAGACAGAACAGTTTGTGACTTTTGCAGCCGTTACAGTTACACACACAGGAGCCCGATTGAATAAATTCATCACTGTATTAATTGTCCTTGTTAATCTCTGTCCGATCCTGTTCATCACTGGTACTTCTGTCTGTTCACACCGCCCTCTAGTGGCGCAGTGATGCAGTGCAAAATAATAGGAAT
This sequence comes from Megalobrama amblycephala, assembly GCF_018812025.1. NCBI lineage: Eukaryota > Metazoa > Chordata > Actinopteri > Cypriniformes > Xenocyprididae > Megalobrama > Megalobrama amblycephala. Next base: position 31,232,564 of record NC_063053.1, on the reverse strand, counting down.
GAAACTGTGGACACTGTTTTCTCTCACTCCAGCTTTGCTCTGAAGGGTTTCTGTCATCAGTACAGCTGTGATCACCTGCAGTCTCGTACCTGAAGACGAAATATTGAGCTGATGATGCTTAGATAATGATAATATAGATTTAAAACATTTCATCTTATCACAATTTAAATTGGTCATAAATTTTATGTTACATTTTTAAAAGTTCACACTTAGTGGTGTATAATGAATACATGATCCATATTTAATGTTGTGATTGACAGGATGAGATGAATGAGCTCCTGCTGAACCTTCATTTAGAGCCTCATTTAAATACAGAATGAGTTCATTTGCATATTGATCAGATGCTTCAGTGCTCTGAGAGTGTTTATAGTGCTGTGAGTTTAACACTTCATCACTGAGAGCCTTAAACCACCAACAAGCAGAATGATGATCATCAGCGTCTGTATCTGGACTCTCATTCTTTTTGTTCAAGGTTCATTTACTCTATTAACTAAAAAATGTGATTTATATGCATGTTTTTGATGTTCAGTATAGATTTTGTATGGACACTTTGACTTTAATAAGTGTTGCAATTATGATCTTATGAAATGTCATTCACAGGAATTACAGGACAAGTTTCTGTGACTCAGACTCCCTCAGCAGCAGCTGTTCAACCAGGAGAAACAGTTACTATAAACTGTAAAACTAGCAGAGGAATCGGAGATCGTTCTTGGGGTTGTAGTGACTGTCTCGCCTGGTATCTGCAGAAACCTGGAGAAGCTCCTAAACTCCTCATTTATGGCATTAGATCACGACAGTCAGGAACTCCATCTAGATTCACTGGCAATGGAGCAAATTATGGAACAGATTTCACTCTGACCATCAGTGGAGTCCAGACTGAAGATGCTGGACATTATTACTGTCAGAGTGTACATCTCATAAACAGTAAAGCAGTGTTCACACAGTGATAAAGAGTCGTACAAAAACCTCCGTCAGTCAGAGTCACAGTGACTGAACTGATACTGCAGCTGCTCACACACTTTCACACACTTTCACACACTACTGACACACAGAGGACAAACACAGGAACTACACATGTGCTCAAAACTGACTTATGACTGAAATCAGCTCTATTAGACTGTGATCTGTCCTGTGACAGACGGGTTTGACTCAAATATGCTCAGAATCAGAGAAAACAGAGTGTGTAAATTGATATGAAATCAAACTAACAATAATGGCGTCATATGTTTTTGTACATTAAACTACACTAAAGTCATGGTGTATCAGTAACATGCAGATGTTTTTCAAGCAGCTCCTTCATCTAAAGCTGTTTCTAAATGTATTACTCATAACTCATTTCTCATGAGCAGAAGTGAAAGTGTTCCAGTTGAGAGCGTTGAACCAATCAAAGAGTGAAACTGTGAGTTTGAGGTGAAAATCACATTTGCATTGGCAGGTTTAGTGATTGTGATCCTCTCAGAATAGAGCAGCTCCGTCTCCAGTGACCATGTTCAAACCCCAAGAGCTTCATTTGACATTTCCTGCTAAATGCAGCTGTTCTCAACTATTACAATCAATCAAAAGCAGCTGAAACTTTAGTGCAGGACTTTGAATGAACGACACACTGATCAATGATGCAGTCGGACACAAATGTAACGCGTTCAGAAGCTTTATTGAATGAACAGCAATGGCAGCACATTGAAAGACTGCTTCAGTATTGAGCTGTAAATCACGTGACTGCTGTGAATCCTGCCGGACGCTCAGATACGGCTCGTCTGGACCGGAGAAACATCAGCACTGGGAGCTCTTGAGGAACGAGGCCTCGTGATCAGCTCCGTCATGTCTTACTCTGCAGACGAAGCGATCCGCGCCTTCCCAGCGTGCTTTGCTGAGGCTCAGGACGCTGCTGCGGCTGTAGCGTCCGTCCCGCTCGCTCTCTGCGCTGGTCTGAACCCCCTCGCTGACCTCTGACCCGTCCAGCGTCCAGCTCACCGTCGCCCCCTGTGGAGAGTAAGAGCTGAGCAGGCAGAGCAGTGCGGCTGAGTCTCCAGAGATCTGCAGAGAAGAGGGCGGCAGCAGAGACACGGAGGGCTTCACTGCGGGACCAGCTGCACAAACACACACAAACAACACCAACGTCTTTAGATCATCAATTAGTCAGATGTCACACACAGTAATGGAGGAAAAATCACAATCATTTCATCTTTACAGAAATTCCACATCACTGCTTTCTTTCATAAACCACATAGTAATGATCCTGCATTTAAATTTCAATATTCTCAGTTCAAATAAAATATTCACTGCTACTAAATATATGAAGTATAAGATATATGAATAAATATAAATCAGTTCTCTGAAGCAGACATGATATACAGCAAATATTACAGTCATTTCATCTTTTCTGAATTAAGGTTCAGTTTAATCTCAAACTGATTTTAAAAACATTGTCCACAAACTGATGATTTATATGTAGAAAACAAATTCAAATCATCATTTCATTATTAACTTAAGACACTCACAATCATAATTATCAGCAAATGTAAGATAAAATTATGATTTTTTTTTCAAATCTTTCTCTTTGTCTGATGATGACGCCTACAAAATTAGAATTATTTTGTCCGTATCATCAAACTTTTCTTTCATGCATTACAAAATTTCTGAATTATTAAATTTACCAAAAAATTATGGACACAATTATGTATTTTAAGAAATAATTGAAAATGTCAGAAAATATTGCAAACAATATATTATAAAACAAACAATGTTAGTTATTATAATATCTGAAATTACTTTTGTAAAAAAAAATATATAAAAGCAACATAAATTATGTATTGCAATGAAAAAAGATAAATATCATGAAATATCACTGAATATAAACATGTAATTGTGAAACAGCAGACAAATTTAAAGAAACTATGAAACAATTAAATTTACTATGAAATATTGCAGTTAATTTTTTTCAAACTATTTTATAATTTTTAAAACATTGTTGCAAAATGCTTGTTTGAATAATCTAAAAACAAAACAATTATATATAAACATTTTTAGAGAATTTTAGAGACTTACTGATGGTCAGTTTAGTTCCTCCACCGAAAGTGTACCACAGTGCTTCATTCTAGTGAAAGCGTCGTACAAAAACCTCCGTCACACTCAAATGAACACAAACTCCAGCAGAGAAAGAGACGAACGACACTCACACACACTGATATGAGACTCAACAGCAGCTCTTCTCAACATTAAATAATGATTATTGGACTGAAGTGACTTTCACAGAAACAGCCTCATCATCTCTAAATGTCTCTTGATGCATGAAAACTATTAAATCTGAATAAATAATATAATCAGAAAGACTCTGTACTGATCATCACACATCTGAACTGTGAGTTTCTAAATGATCATGTATTTCTCAAAGCATTTTAATAAGTTTTGATGACCTGTGACCTCTGGAATGACCTTTGACCTCTCATGGAGTTCACAGAGAAATATTTGATTCTTTTAGAGATTCAACTCTGTCATTTGATTCATCAGAAACCTGTAGTCTGAACCAGAGACTGAATGAAAAAGAAATGATTTATAAACGTGTTCAGAAGTGAAAACACTCGTCTGTTGGATCATGAGAATAAAACACATTTAAAGCCTCAAAACTGATCAGTTTCATCTGCATGTGCTCATTTTCACGTGTGTTTTACTCCAGCAGGGTTTTTGCTCAGAGAGTCACTTTGCATCGGCTCATGCTTCAGCGCTCCGAGTGTTTATAGCGTTCAGACTCAAACACTTTATAACACACTGCTGTTTACCACGGTACAAACCCAACAAACACCATGAATCTCTTCAGCAGCTTCATCTGGATTCTGGCAGCTTTTATTCCAGGTAACAGACGTGAAAGCTCGTCATTTTTGAGTCTTTAATGTTCATTTCATCTGATTAAACACATTAATGTTGTTGTCGACAGCATCCAGAGGAATCACTGTGACTCAGCCTGAAGCTGTGACTGTTTCTGAAGGACAAAACGCCAAAATAGAGTGTAAAACTGATCCTGGGATAGATGGCTGGGGTTTAGCTTGGTATCAGCAGAAACATGGAGAAGCTCCTAAACTCATTATTTATTCTGTAAATGATCGATATGATGAGAGTTTCAGTCGATTCAGTGGGAATGGAAGATCTGGAGGGACTGATTTCACTCTGACCATCAGTGGAGTCCAGACTGAAGATGCTGGACATTATTACTGTAACAGTCGCCACAGTATCAGTGGTAAATATGTGTTCACACAGTGATAAAGAGTCGTACAAAAACCTCCATCAGTCAGAGTCACAGTGACTGAACTGATACTGCAGCTGCTCACACACTTTCACACACTTTCACACACTTTCACACTGAAGAAAAACTCAATATGATCTTATTGAACATCACTTTTGTTGAGCTGAATCAGTTTTTAAACATTTTGATTATGATTTTTTAGAAGTCATATTTGTCTCCTGTTATCCTATAACATCCTTTATGTAGAAATTCAGTCACTTTTGATCTTCACATTTTTTTATCCTTCACATTTTTTTTTGATTTTCTGCATTTATGATTTATCTTTATTCTTCTTTTTAAACTAAATCATATCATAAACATGTTCTGTTTGATCAGTTTAATAATCTATTGATTTATTAACTTCATCCCTCATAATGCAGATATTAACAGCATCATATAAACACATTCCTCAGTTTCACAGCAGATGATAATAATTTATATTAATATCTATGTATAGAGGAATTATCAATTATATTAAAAAAGGTTAAAGACCAGATTACCCAACAGGTGCTGTCCATGATCAAAAACAGCACATGTATGTCACCAAAAAATTTTTGGATGAAGAGAATGGATATAGTGCCAGACACAAATCCAAATAAATTAAATACTCATTATTAAATTAATTAATTAATTAATTTTTAGAGCTTTGAATAGATTATGGGTATGATTATATTGTTAATGTATCATTGTATCTATTTCCGGTGTGATCAATGTCAGTATATTATAATAATAACACGGCACTGATGAAGGATTGATCCCGAAAACATTTTGCACTCTTTGTACTTTATTTGAGGCCTCTGGATAATAAATTCTTGTGAACTTTTATGGCCATTTTTCATGTGCGGATCTTATTTGTTTTTTAATCTTGGAGCTATTTTTGGACCTATGCACCACCAGAAGTTTGTGTATTTAATTTATTTGGACTTGTGTCTGTTGCTACGCTTTTCCAATCTTTTCAACCATATTTTTTAAAATTATTTTATAAATATTTCTAAAAGTGAAGATGTTTCTATCATGTGACTCACAATCAAACTCAGTTGATTCAGTGATTGACAGAGACTCGTGTGTGATGATCCTCATGTCTGTTCAGAAACTGCAGGAACACACATGGATTTGGTGTAAATTTGGGGATTAACAGTGACGTTTCAATCCAACTACAGTAAAAATATTCTCAGAGTCTCACAGCAGATATTCAGATTAATATACTGAAGTTGGTCTTGTAGATTTATTCAGAATTGAATTATACAATTTTTAACAGTTTGTCTGTTAGAAGATTGAATGATATGAAAAATACTGATTTTTACTAGATGTTCACTTCAGTAATTGTATTTTGTGTCTGTTAATGAGTGAAGGTCTTCTGGTAAATGATCTGGAGTGTGTTTGCATATTGATCAGATGCTTCAGTGCTCTGAGAGTGTTTATAGTGCTGTGAGTTTAACACTTCATCACTCAGAGCTTTTCTTCATTCAAACTGAAATTAAACCACCAACAAGCAGAACGATGATCATCAGCGTCAGTATCTGGACTCTCATTCTTTCTGTTCAAGGTTCATTTACTCTATTAATAACTCAAAATGTGATTTATATGCATGTTTTTGATGTTCAGTATAGATTTTATATGGACACTTTGACTTTAATAACTGTTGTAATTAATATCTTATGAAATGTCATTCACAGGAATTACAGGACAAGTTTCTGTGACTCAAACTCCCTCAGCAGCAGCTGTTCAACCAGGAGAAACAGTTACTATAAACTGTAAAACTAGCAGAGGAATCGGAGATCGTTCAGCGGGTTGCCGTAAATGTCTCGCCTGGTATCAGCAGAAACCTGGAGAAGCTCCTAAACTCCTCATTTATTACATTAGATCACGACAGTCAGGAACTCCATCTAGATTCACTGGCAATGGAGCAGATTATGGAACAGATTTCACTCTGACCATCAGTGGAGTCCAGACTGAAGATGCTGGACATTATTACTGTCAGAGTGTACACTATATCAACAGTAACTGGGTGTTCACACAGTGATAAAGAGTCGTACAAAAACCTCCGTCAGTCAGAGTCACAGTGACTGAACTGATACTGCAGCTGCTCACACACTTTCACACACTTTCACACACACTCAACAGCAGAAACACAAATATGATCTTAATATCAGCTTTGTTGAGCTTCATCAGTATTTCTTCAGATAATTAGAAATTCTTTTGATGTTATCATCATTTTTAGATCATTTATGGTTTATTTATCCTCATTTCCACTCACTCAATATTTTAGTCATTGCTATTTTTGATCATGTACTTTTATTATTTTTTCTTCCTAATCTTAGTTATACAGTAAAGATCTGAGGAACTGAAGCTGTCGATCACACAGCGAGAGTTTATCTGGACACTTCCCAAAACTCCTGTTATAATCAGTGACGCTCTTACACTACACAATCAATCTCTGACTGGATTTACATCGTGTTTGCATTGTTAGTTATGGTGAAAGCATTTCTGGAGTGCAGAAATTTAGTTGTAATGACGAGATCACTGCATTCACACCATCAACAGACTGTCTGTCATCTGCTCAGTTTCTCATCACTGCAACCTTCCCTGTGATGAACAGATCTAAATATAAGGCAATAATCAACACTTTTCACCATTCGTTCATTTAGACAGCTGTAATAGTAAAAATGTAGTGATAGTATTCGAGAACGTTCCACATGTAAACAATCAGAGCGCTAAAATCAGAGTGGAAATAGCCATTTATTTCTAAATGATGACAATTATTTGATGTAAAAATCATATTCACATTATAAGTGCACCTCAGGAAACATTATAAATAATAATAAATCAGTTGGTGAAGCGACTCAGACGCCTGCAGTGAAATCTGTTCATCTAGGAAACACATTCACCATGTCCTGTAAAAGCAGTCCTGACGTCTATCAGAGTTGGGATCATCAACCTCTATCCTGGTTCAGTGATAAAGAGTCAAAAACCTCCGTCAGTCAGAGTCACAGTGATTTGTGCTAGAAACACTGAATAAGTTCATTCACAAATATGAGGCTGCAGCAGATGAGAAGATTTGAAGTCAATAACATCATTTTAGAGCTTCAGACGACTGAGAATATCGAGCACAGGTGAGATTATCAGAGATCCAAACACTGAAGGGTTCATCCTAGACCATTTGTCTATTTAACCCCAAATTTATCTGGGTATCATCTAGATACCCTGAAGACATCAAACAAGTGATCAACAGAATTTGGATTCATCAGATTGTTGAGAAGATATAGTTTTATAAGTGTATTGAGCCATGGCTAAATGAACTATCTTCTAAACGCTTTAACTAATTAAAATCCTTTTGATAACTTTTGTCATTAGTGTCTATAGATGACATGCAAAATTTCATGTGAATCAGTCGAGTGGTTTAGGAGATCGAAAAAAAAGTTGAATGGCAGACGAACTACAACATGTTGTACTAATGTTGTCCACTAGAGGGAACCACAGGAGAAGAAATCTATTTTTCTATCAGTTTCCATCAGTTTGAATGTTTGAATCCAAAATTCACAGAACTTCATACACATGGACAACAAGACTTTCTGAGTAAACATGCCGAGTTTCAGAAACTTTTTTAAATCAGTCATTTATATGAATGGGATTCAGAGATGAAGATCATAATACTAATGCTGTCCACCAGAGGGAGCCACAGGACAACAAATCCTTTCAGATCTCTTTATGAAAGTCTGTAAATGGTTCAATAGATTGACTTGTAGTATAAAAAATGCATATAGGCCTAAATTCATTATAGTTTCATAAAGTTTAATAAATCCCAATATAATTAATTATTTCCAAAATACTTACAGATCATTCATTTTCATATTAATATTCATTTTATACTATACTATTGAAAACATATTTGTTGTTGCCAGACGTGACTGAATGTATTGCCGTCCGATTGAAGGAAAGAGACAATATTATCTGTCTATTTTAATATAGTACATAGAATAATACTTCCATAAACAGATATTAAAGACTCATATTTTATTTGAAAAGACACATGGCCATTGCTGTACCGTCTACTACACGATTCAAAGTGTTTCTGGATTGAAGTTTCTGAGCTGTAAAAGATCCCAATAACAATTCAAGCTACAAGTTAATCCTATTATGCTAGAGGATGTTCATGTGCATTAAAGCTGTCTAAAGACCAAGAGTTTGTCTTACATTGGCCATATAACCTGTTACAGCCAATTTGTAGGTCACTATATTAGACAGCCTGTATGTATCCTTTGGCTCAACAAATGACTTTAGGCCAGAACTACAGTACCTGTTTGTCACTTTAAGTGGCGCAATTGCATACAGTGCTATAATATATAGTGTTTAACCGTTTAAATACACACTGGAGCCCCATCGAATAAATTCATCACTGCATTAACTCATTATTATTCACCTCGTCCGTTCCTGTTCATCAGTGTGTCTGTCTGTTCACACCGCCCTCTAGTGGCACAGTGATGTAGTGCAAGATAACATGAATAAAACTGTTGAAGGGTTTCTGTCATCAGTACAGCTGTGATCACCTGCGGTCTCGTACCTGCAGCCGAATTACAGTCGAGCTGATGATCACTAAAACACTTTTGCTCATGTGATTTTGCTTAGATAATGATAAGTTTCATCTACATTTCATTTTCACTGTGGTTTAAAGTGTTCTAAATTTTATGCTACATTTTTAAAGTTCACAATTATTGGTATATCATGATTACATGATTCATATTTGATGTTGTGATTGACAGGATGAGATGAACGAGCTCCTCCTGAACCTTCATTTAGAGCCTCATTTAAATACAGAATGAGTTCATTTGCATATTGATCAGATGCTTCAGTGCTCTGAGAGTGTTTATAGTGCTGTGAGTTTAACACTTCATCACTGACACACACAACAATCTTCATCAACATGACCTTCATCATCATCTTCATCTGGACTCTCACAGTGTTTGCTCAAGGTTTGTGGAGCACAAGTTTGATATCAATTCATTTCTTCAAGTATATTGTCAAAGTTTTGAGTTGATTTTCTTCTTGTTGTGTGTTTCAGAGTGTAGAGGACAGATCACCGTCACTCAGAGTCCCTCAATGACAGCAGCTCAACCAGGACAAACTGTGAACGTCAACTGTAAAACCAGCAGTAGAGTGCATGGTGGTGATCATTTATCCTGGTATTTACAGAAACCTGGAGAAGCTCCTAAACTCCTGATTTATTATACAAACACCCTCCAGTCAGGAACTCCATCTAGATTCAGTGGCAGTGGATCTAACAGTGATTTCACTCTGACCATCAGTGGAGTCCAGACTGAAGATGCTGGACATTATTACTGTCAGAGTTTCCACTGGATCAACAGTAAAGATGTGTTCACACAGTGATAAAGAGTCGTACAAAAACCTCCGTCAGTCAGAGTCACAGTGACTGAACTGATACTGCAGCTGCACAGTAAAAAAAAAGTGTCTGCCAAACAAAAACATCCTAATTCATATCCTAATTTTCTTTGAAGGTTTTTCTAGAATTAATTTTGTGAAACATTCTCTGCAAAAAGTACATCTCTTGCAGTTAAACATTAGCTAGCAACAGCACATACACACATGAGCTGATATAACTATCACTGCATCAACAACTATACAGTTATCGCTTTTAAACAAGGCAACACACAACACAACATCCCTAACTTTCATTCCATTGCTGGACTGAAGCACAGGCTCTACTCTTCTGCACAATGATGACCTAAAAATCTCAGACATCAGAACATTAAACACTAAGGCTGAAAAGGTAACACTGAATCAGTGTTGAAGTTAATAATTAAGTGATTAATTAAGTAATGATTGAGCATTACGCCTGTTTCACACTGCAAGCGTAAGCATAACTATACCGTCACTGCGGTTGCAGAGACGCGTGAGTATTCACACTGCAAGCGTTTGTACAGCGTCACAGCAGCGGCTCGAAGCTACATAATAAAGTAAGCATTTCTTTACAAAGACAGCTATAAATTTGTTTTTATAAGTTGGTCATTTATAAACTTAATAGTCTTGAAAGTTTGTTAACATAGGGAGGTGTACAACATTCTCATATAAACGTAAATACATAAATAAATAAAAATAAATAAATAAAAGCCTCGTGTAATCCATTACTGCACACGAATGAGGTAAGCTTTGTGTTTGACATCATCTGCCGTGTGCACGTTTACAAGACAGCAAACTCTGCGAAAAAAAGCCAGCAAACTCGGGTTTGATTTGGGTATGCTGCAGTCTGTGTAATAACTAAAATAATGTTTATATATATCATATTTTCTGGCTCGTTTACTTTTTATAATATACCATACTTTAACCCAAACTGAATAATTAAAAACAAGTTTAAATGGGTTAATCTTCTATAATTATTTTTGATTCTTAATTTTCTTTTCTGTCGTACTCAAATTCTTGTTAAAATACATTAGACATGCCTATTCTGTGCATTTTGAAAACTTTTTGTGTGAAATTATATTTATTTTGTCCATCAAAAGTGTGCTTTCACTTTAATTGAGCGGCAGCAGCACAGCAAAAATAGACTCGGCGCCGAAACGATCGCAGCACTGCTGCTTACGCGACGCCCCTGCTTTACGCTTACGTGCTGCTCCTGCTGGCAGTGTGAATGCATCCGTTGGTTAACATGGGCGCCGAAAAAAATATGCGCTGCTCACGTGCCGCTTACGCTTGCAGTGTGAAACAGGCCTTAGTGATGAACACCTGCTGTTAACAAGCATAATCACTGAAGGAAAGAGAAACAAGAACTATAACTGATTTCAGTCAGATGAAATCAACTGAAGTTAAAAGACATTAAATCTCTGAAGATCTGATTAAACATCTCCACAAACAGCATTACCAGCTTCACTTATTACTAACCAGACTGACTTTATTTCTGTCAGATGTCTACAGCAGTTCTTATTGAGAATTAACAGAGGTTTAGATGTTGATGTCTTATTGAAAATAAGTTCTGGTTGAGGTCACCATTATGGTGGTTAGTGCTTGCTTTAGTTAAGCAGTTTGACTCTTGACTTTTTAATGTTACTTTTTCTTTGGCTGTTTTAACTGTGTTTGTTATGGCAAGAACAGCAAAAGAAAATGTGATCTGATGATGTTGGCTTGATGATAAGAATGTAATCAACATGTAATCCTCTCATTTACTGATCTCATTCAGAGTCTAGTTTCTGATTATATAGGTTATGTTTTAAAAACTGCACATCATTGATAACAGTAGCCTTGTGACTGCATCTCTTGAGACTCATCCCTGGTGATCATAACTTATAAAATATGAATAATTGTTTAAATTTATATTTAAAACGGACAGATATCAAGAATCAGCATATGAATCTCAACTGGGTATAAAACATATGGCTCCAGTGATACATAAAGCTTGAGTTGAGTTTCGTGACAGAAACAGATCCTCCATCATCACAGGACAGATGTGTTTACCTGCAGCATTAGTGCTGGTGATTTTATAGTGATTCTTTCTGCAAGTTACATCGTTATACCAGTAGATGGAGACAAGAGACTGACTTTATGAATGAATCAATGAATTATTAACTGAACTGATTAAAAACAGGAATTATTGTGTTTCTCAGAGTCGCTGCAGTTTGTTTTTCTGTGGCTTGATTTAGAAATATTTCAGTTAGCCGAACAAAAACTGGCAATATAATTTACTAAAATGTAAAATACTCAATAATAGATTCCTGTTCATTAAACTGTTGTATAAAAGCAATATCACACTTGTAATCATGATGTCGGTCTGATATTGGGAATAAACAGCGCTCCTGTTCATCTGATATTGCTTTATATCAAACAAAGACAAGTGAAATGTTTTGTGAAATCTCAATGAAACCACATTAAACCATCTTAAACCTGTCACTGCTGAAGCGTTTGCATAGAGAGAGTGTTTTACATGAGCGACACACGCTTCAGTGCTCTGCATGTGTTTATAACTCTGTCAAACATCAAACATGATCAACAACTGTTTTTCACTAGAACTGAACCTACAACAAACAAAAATGACTTTCAGCACCATATTGATCTGGACGCTGGCAGTATTATGTCGAGGTTTGTGTCAGTCAAGATTACAGACATTATTTACTTGTTATTTTTATGTGTTGTGAAGATATATGGTTGTAAAAGTGTTTGTGATTTCTAATCTTTCTCTCTTGTCAGAATCTGTTGGTCAGGTGACAGTGACTCAAACTCCCTCAGAGCTGCTCTCTCAAACTGGACAATCAGTCACTGTAAACTGTACATTTAATAATGATCCAATTTCCTGGTGTAGTGGACACTGTCTTAGCTGGTACTTACAGAAACCCGGAGAAGCTCCTAAACTCCTGATTTATTTACCAAGCAGCCTCCAGTCAGGAACTCCATCTAGATTCAGTGGCAGTGGATCTAACAGTGATTTCACTCTGACCATCAGTGGAGTCCAGACTGAAGATGCTGGACATTATTACTGTCAGAGTTATCACAGTGGTGGTGTGTTCACACAGTGATAAAGAGTCGTACAAAAACCTCCGTCAGTCAGAGTCACAGTGACTGAACTGATACTGCAGCTGCTCAAAGGAGGATCTGAAACAACATCGTCACACAAACATCTGAAATAAAATCATCTAAATTAACCTCCTTTATAGATTAAGCTCTTTTATATTGAGGTCAGAAATCAATCAAAGCATAAGTTGAGAGAAACAACTAGACAAAATCCATCAGTGTCGCTGCCCGAGTCTCCCCAGCTAACAGATTTTTGTTATAAGAACGTTCTCCAAATATTCAGTGTTGATTCTGGGAACGTAAAACATGTCAAGTTTTCTTGACGGTAGAGGAACGTGTTTTAAAACGTATGAAGTTTCTCAAACGTTCTTTCAACTTAATTTTGATTTAAAATTCAACATTGTTTAATCATTGAAACACCTGCTGTGAACAAACACTGAAAGAGAAATAAGAACACAAACTACAACTTTCTTCAGCCACATCCTTAGATGAAGATAAAAAAGACCTGATTTGGAAGATAAAAAACATCAAATCTCTGAAGATCTGATTACACAACTCCACAAACAGCATTACCAGCTTCACTGAAAAAGAAGCAACTTAACAAAAGTCAAGGGTCAAGAGCTCAACTAAAGTAAACACTGATCACCATAACGGTGAAACTAAATGTCAAATGTCAAAACTAAACATTTTCAACAAATCATCAACATCTAAACCTCTGTTAATTCTCAATAAGAGCTTCTGTAGATGTATGTCAGAAATAAAGTCAGTCTGGTTAGTAATAAGTGAAGCTGTTTGTGGAGATCTTTAATCAGATATTCGATATGATGTTCCTGTTCCATTTTCATTCAACATCCAGTAAGATGAGATCCGGTCTGACATTTATCTTGCATCTTTTTTCAATCTTTTGACTCTTCCTTAAACAGGTTTTTTTTTTTAGCAATTTGAGATGAAGGTACATAAAATATGTAATGTTTAAATGTAATAGTTATACTTTACAAATAGTGTGATGCATATTTTTTACACATTACTGGAGCTCCTCTCTTGCCTGCTAAACTTAGAATTCCAAGTTTTTCAAAAACTCACAGATTCTGTTGCATTTAGTCACCATGAAATCAAAATGGACAATTTATGTTTTTTAAAGCTGCAGAAGGTAACTTTTGTAAAAATGTATTTTTTACATATTTGTTAAACCTGTCATTATGTCCTGACAGTAGAATATGAGACAGATAATCTGTGAAAAAAATCAAGCTCCTCTGGCTCCTCCCAGTGGTCCTATTGCCATTTGCAGAAATGCACCGCTCCCGGTAAGAAACAACCAATCAGAGCCAGGAGGAGTGTCTTAGCAGTGTCACTCAAGCTCGTGTGCGCGCTGATCACACTCCTGTCATGCACAGCCATAGTGCACAGCGCGTACAGGCGTTCAAATTCAAGATTACTGGTGTGCCGCAGCTTTGCTTATGGCGGACAAACAATCCAGTTTCGTACGTATAACTCATTTTGGCGTATATATTCTACGAGATTACAAACTCGTACTATTGATACGCATTTTCGTGTGATCGGGCTCTATTATGTCATGATATGCAGTTTTAAGATTTTTCAGGCGAGAATTAAAGCTCAAATTTGTGGTTTATTGATAAAGATAGCGCCTTTCTGAAAATTTGATCTGGCGTTGTTTTGAGATCCAGGCGATCACCGGACGCTCAGCGCTCATGTACCCAGCCGAGAGCAGCCTTACCTCGGCTAATCCTTCTGACTTTTGCCGCTGGCTCCGTTTTGGCTGAGGGCAACGTGACATTTCATAAATTTATATATGGCTTTTGTACGCTTGACTGAATTGTTTGGTTTATTTCTTATTGTATATTTTTATACCTTTTATAATGGCTATTATTGAACATTAAAACTGACATTTAACAAAAAGAGAAGGTTGTGTTTTATGTTAAAGCCTATTTCATTTCATTACAGTGAAGATAATCAGAGTATGCACAAATAGTATTCCATTTAATATTTTTGAAGCCAGCGCGAGCTGAGTGACGTTATTAAGTACGCTGCTGTTCCATTTGCAGAATTACCGGACTTTTGTCCTCCCGTCCACGGGAGTTCGTTCTCCGGAGTCAAACTTGGTTTTGAGAAATGCCTAGTGTCAAAACTCTAGCCGCATAACATACAGATAAAATGTCACGCACTGTGGAAAGCAACTATTGAAACCTACTAATTCACTGGCTTATCATTTTGCTGAAATAATGTACTAGCAAACCTTATTTAGCATTACATATCGATAGAATAATTACTTGCATACTGTAACGTTAGTTACCGTTATATTATCTTACTAGCTATTTATTACTTATAGAAATAGTGCAACGTCATATAGTTACATTACATGTATTGCAAAATACGTAATGTTTTGAGGACCAAGATTGTAGTCAAAGTATGGGCAGGCCATAGTCATTGTAAATCATATTGTTGATGTTTCGTCTGTACCAGTGAATGTGCCATAACTGTTTATCCGCCGTCATCGGTGGCCCTGCTTGCTTACCAGCCTGCGCGTTCACGGCAGGCTCCGTTGTGATGGGGGAGGAGCTGTGGAGGGAGGGCTGTAGCGCAGCAGAGAGCAAGGGGGAGTGACCTGTGAGTTGTGCTTGTTCAAATTTTCAGGCTAAGTCAACGTTTTCTAAAAACTTCCTACTGCAGCTTTAATGGAATACTATAGTATTGATTATAAATGATTTATCAATGCACATCTTGATTTTTTAAATTCATGTGCCATGTAATCTACATGCAGCTCTGAACATGAGAATGGGGCAACCTGTCACTCACATGAGATCCACCAATTGCAAACCACAACCATCCAATCAATTCCCCACAGACAAAATCAAGCCCCGCCCTACATTTGTTTACTTCACTAGGATATATATATATCATAATAGGGAAGAAAATATGAACGTTTTAATGTTGCAAGGTTCATCATGTATGGAGCAAACTTAGTTCAAATAAATATAAAATAGTGGTACAGTAATTAAGTGAGGATAGCACATAAATATTAATAAAAAAGTTATCTATTATCTAATTTCAGAATCTTTATGATTTGACATATTTGATGTTGTGATTGACAGGATGAGATGAACGAGCTCCTCCTGAACCTTCATTTAGAGCCTCATTTAAATACAGAATGAGTTCATTTGCATATTGATCAGATGCTTCAGTGCTCTGAGAGTGTTTATAGTGCTGTGAGTTTAACACTTCATCACTGACACACACAACAATCTTCATCAACATGACCTTCATCATCATCTTCATCTGGACTCTCACAGCGTTTGCTCAAGGTTTGTGGAGCACAAGTTTGATATCAATTCATTTCTTCAAGTATATTGTCAAAGTTTTGAGTTGATTTTCTTCTTGTTGTGTGTTTCAGAGTGTAGAGGACAGATCACCGTCACTCAGAGTCCCTCAATGACAGCAGCTCAACCAGGACAAACTGTGAACATCAACTGTAAAACCAGCAGTAATGTGTACAGTGATGGTTGGGGGGGTCGTTTAGCCTGGTACTTACAGAAACCTGGTCTAAGTCAACGTTTTCTAAAAACTCCCTACTGCAGCTTTAAGCCTAAAGAAAGAAAACACATCCAGGTAAGTTGTACTGACCGTCCTATACAATTTTGCAATGCTCTATATGTATTTGTGTGTATATTTATTTTACATATGTATAGATTAATTATATATCTTTGTTATTTTACTAGATAAATGTAGGATTGATGAGGCCACATGAAACTGATGGAACCGATTTAAAACCTCCTAAGAGGGAAAACACTCCCGTTATTTACAGACCCGGAGGTAGCAGCACCTGATCTACTGAAACAATTTGGTGAAGAATTCACTCTGATGAACTTGAAACAGAAAATACCATATGTGTAATGTGATTTGTAACAAAATAATCTTTTTTTTATAAATCTATCTGTTCCCTCTACTACTACCTTTTACTCAAAACTACATTATAGCCTTTATCATGGAGCTAATCATTTTTATGTTTTATCATGTTTCAGAGATGCACCAGGACATTCATCAACAATTCAGCCAGGACAGGTAATAAGGCAGACTGGAACCATGACATTTCTTGCTTTCAGTGTTGTTGTTTCAGACATTTGAATCTTTTTTTTTCAGATAGTAATATCTGATACTGAGGATCTGGATCCACCTGAAAAAAAAAAAAAAAAAAATCCAGAAAAAACTTCTTGCTACAGGTAAATAATAATAATAATAATAATAATAATAATAATCATAATGACTGACATCATTTAAATTTATTTAACTGATTACATGGGGAGGACATTTTTGTTTGTAAGATATTTTAACATGGAAATTATAATTTCCCAACAGTAAATACACAGACCTGTATTCACCAAATGTTGAGCAAGAGGACGAAGAGCCGGTTGCTGTCAATGTGAAGATGAACTCTACTACTTGCCACACAGGTGATACATTAGGTAATAAACAGATAAAAGTATTTAGTCTAACGTTTTAGCTTAAATGAAAAGAAATGCTTATGTTTTCTATTTAACATAGGTTTGGCTCCAGAGACTGTGGATTTCAAATTGAACAGACTGAACTGGATGCCCTTCCTGAAGCTAGCCTGTCAATGACTCCTTGTGGGGACCTAAACATGCAGGAGTACTTGGACTTTGCCATGGAACACAATCAGTTACTGAAGCCAGAGAACTGGGAGTCTGCATCAGAACTGTACATGAAACTAAAAGAAATGGCTCAGCTATGAAATGATCAAAAAGGGAGGGGTTTTTGTAGTGGGGGAATACTGCTGTCTGTCTGAACACAATGTTTATGAATCTGTCACCCACACCTTCATTGTTTTTAAGTGTGAAGTAATTATTACTATTTGATTAAGTATTTATAAAATTTTTGTAGTATAGAAAACAAAACTTCTTGAACTACTTGTTTCTTTATTTAAAACAGTGATTCACAAAGGGATCCCAGTTTAAGAGTCACAAATCTAAAACATTTTCAAAATGTTAACGGTGAGAAAAAAAGAAAAAAAAAAACACGCTCACATACTGTTACATTATAAAAAACAATTTTGGTAACTGCACTTTAAAGTGAACCTTTAACAACAACAATGTTTTCAGAGTCTTAACTCTAGGGGTCATCCATCATTTAGCTTAAAAACAGCCAAATCCTGGACTATTTTAAATTCCAAAGTCCATTTGTGACTTAAAGTGTATGAGTCTAGGAGTGGTAATTTCAAGGAGTTTGTTCATGTATTTGCCATTGGGAACGCGGTAATCCAGGAACTCTATTTGTGGCAGTGGTTCCAAGCCAGATGGGGGAAGTGAAGACAGCCCAGTAGCAAACATCAAAACATCTTCCACAGACACAGCAGCCTGGCCTTCTGCAAAGAAAAACAATTCAGATACATAGTTAGGGTTCAAGCTCGAAGAGCTGAAACCCTATTGTAATTGTACCGATTTTTATTACAGTGAAAAAACAGGAGTGATATAGTCAAAAGCTGTCATATTACATTGCTGTGAGTTGGAAATTCTTCACATTGACAGCAACCGGCTCTTCGTCCTCTTGCTCAACATTTGGTGAATACAGGTGCATACACATAACACATTATCAATACATTGACATTTTTCAAATCCGTTAAAGGATTGTTACGCTGCAATAATTAGGTCGGCCGGAACCGAGAACATTTCCTATAACACTAGATATACCTGTACATCAGAATAAGAATGGCATCTACGCTAATATCAGTCTCTTTGCTTATCCTGAGGTTTGCCGGGTGCTGGATCCAGGCCGTATCCAGATCAGATGGAGAACCTGTGTCTGGACCTGACTACAGCATAGCCCAGGAGACAATGGGCCTACAGATCCAGTTCTGGCTGCATCTATAATTCAGATTTTTAATCTCCGTATCCGCTTACATATATTTATATATAATCTATTTTAATCTCTATAATAAAAATGTATAATTCAGATTTTGATCTCCATATCGATTTACATATATTATATATATCTTCCAAGGGGTTTTTTCCCTCCTAGGACTTTTTTCCCAGTGTTAGCACGCTGGGTTTTTCTCCTAGGGGGTTTTTTCCACCCCTGGGAGTCAGCCGACATTGGCTTAATGTAGCACCATCTTTTATATGTTACATATTACCACGCTTGCTTGTACAGCTTATTTATAACCACTTCTCTTTTTTCTGTGCTTCTAACATGTAAAGCTGCTTTGAAACAATTACCAATTGTAAAAAGCGCTATATAAATAAATTTGACTTGACTTGACTTGACTTGACAGGTCTGTGTATTTACTGTTGGGAAATTATCATTTCCATGTTAAAACATCTTACAAACAAAAATGTCCTCCCCATGTAATCAGTTAAATAAATTTAAATGATGTCAGTCATTATGATTTTTTTTATTATAATTATTTACCTGTAGCAAGAAGTTTTTTCTGGATTTGTTTTTCAGGTGGATCCAGATCCTCAGCATCAGATATTACTATCTGAAAAAAAGATTCAAATGTCTGAAACAACAACACTGAAAGCAAGAAATGTCATGGTTCCAGTCTGCCTTATTACCTGTCCTGGCTGAATTGTTGATGAATGTCCTGGTGCATCTCTGAAACATGATAAAACATAAAAATGATTAGCTCCATGATAAAGGCTATAATGTAGTTTTGAGTAAAAGGTAGTAGTAGATGGAACAGAAAGATTTATAAAAAAAAGATTATTTTGTTATAAATCACATTACACATATGGTACTTTCTGTTTCAAGTTCATCAGAGTGAATTCTTCACCGAATTGTTTCAGTAGATCAGGTGCTGCTACCTCCGGGTCTGTAAATAAAAGGAATGTTTTCCCTCTTAGAGGTTTTAAATCGGTTCCATCAGTTTCATGTGGCCTCATCAATCCTACATTTATCTAGTAAAATAACAAAGATATATAATTAATGTATACATATGTAAAATAAATATACACACAAATACATATAGAGCATTGCAAAATTGTATAGGATGGTCAGTACAACTTACCTGGATGTGTTTTCTTTCTTTAGGCTTAAATCTTCCTTTTGGCCCATAGTTAAAGACTGCCGTTCTTCTGACTTCAAGCTTCTGTACTCCATGAACTGTTTGTATGATGGGCATGGTTGTTCTGCTGAAATGGACAAAGTTCCATTTCAAAACTGAAAATTATAAGCCGCTTAAAAAATCACTATTAGCATTACTGATTTTTATTCACATGGCCTCAGATAGCTAGCGTTTTGCTACACTAAAAATAACAAATAACAGCTTACTTTGCTTAGCACTGTCCGGCTGTCGAGACGTCCCCTGTGTTTCCGTCTGGTCCGCGTCCTTTAGAAACTCCAAACACCGACCACACGTAAAGCAAAACCGCGTTAAGCTGCTCATGTGTTTGCCACAAAACATCCCTCGGCCGCAGTCCATGTTCGGTCACCATAAACTTTATTTACGCCATTTACTCTACAACCACAACACGAATTTACCGCGCTCACCAACAACAACAACACCTTTCACCGCGTCACTTCCGGTGTATGGTACATTCCCTTTCCGTTAAGAATCTGTCATTGTAAATTTGTTTCGGGACTGGTAAAAGTGTTTTGCGTCTTGTTAATTTGTTTTCTAAAATGTAAATTTGTTTCGTCCTTGGTAAAAGTGTTTTTTCTCATGTAATTGTGTTTTATTATAGGTAAAAATGTTTTCCAAAATGTAAATTTGTCTCGAGCTTTGTAAAAGTGTTTCACACTTTGTAATGTTGTTTTGCACTTCCCGGCCACCGTACGCTGCAGACTGCTAACAGCTAACACTAGGCTTGTTTGAGATGCGCCTAGCCTCGCCTGAAGTTCAGCCGAGAGTAGGCGGCTGCAGTTAGGGGAGGAGTGAAAAAAGTGCAGGCAAGACGAACAGTTCCCATTCAGTCGGTCACTTCGACGTACGTCGGATGACCGACGAATAGGAATCTCGCTAGAGAGGCCAATCTACTTCGAGTGTAACTAAACGAGCCAATGCACATTGGCATGCAATCATATGCATCAGCTGCTCGCCTCGCAGCGCGGGTATATAATGAGCAGCAGGTGCGTTGCATCTTCAGCTTTTCGCTTCGGAGCCGAACTACACATGGTAGTATCTACGAGCGAGTGTGAAAGGAACGAGCCAGCTCTCTCTACTGCTCTCTCGTCTGGTGCAGGTGGAACAGCACAGCAGCGGGGCCGATTCTCTCCTTTTGTTTCTTGTTTATTTTCTTTTTTGCCCACTGAGCAAAGAAAGCTGTGTGTCAGCTGTGAAAGCCGTTCTTACGGCTGGTACGGTGCGCTTTAAAGAGCGCTGAAAAGCTGTTTTCACGGCTGGTAAGAGCGGCATCTCCAAGGAGAGTGCACACGACAGGCTGCACATTTCCCTGTCTGTGCTGCAGCGGCTTTCCCCTGCGTGCTTCGGCACTTGAAAGAGCAGTTCCTGAAAGAGCTTACACGAGTAGTTCGCGTCTTTTTAAAGATGTCGTTCTACTTGTGTGTTTCTGGATGCGGTCGTTACCTGGCGCCTCGGGATGGTCACCAGCGCTGTATCGCGTGCTTGGGCTTAAGGCACGCTGAGGCGGCGTTTGTGGACGAGTCATGCACCCATTGTGGGATGATGACCGTCGCGGAGTTGCGGTCGAGACTCCACTTCCTGCAAAGGGGTGGAGTCCCGGTCCCGGCGCCTCGTTCCAATCCTCCTCAGAGGGTTGCTTCGGGCGCTGGGACTGGTGACTTGAGGATCACGGTGAGCGCGCTTCCTTCGGGGAACCAACCCCCTAGGAACCCTCATCCCTCGTGCACTCCGCAGCCAGTAGAGCTGCCGGGGGAACGCGGTGGACCACCCCAGAGGTGTGTACCATCCGTATCCTTCGGAGCTCCCCATGACGACCAGATGTCGATCGCTGCATCGGAGGGTGAGCCTGATACTTTCGGGGATGACGATTCGGCGCAGCTGCCTCCTTCGGGGGTGACATCTGTGCCCGATTCAGACCCGGAAATGATGGCTATGCTTTCCCGGGCCGCCAACAGGGTCGGGCTCGTGTGGAATCCTCCACCGTGTCCCGAGCCCTCGCGGTTGGACGATTGGTTTCTCGGGGTGGCAAGGGCTGGTTCTCAGCCCCCACCCCAGTGCCTTTCTTCCCGGAGGTGCATGAAGAACTCACTGGCACATGGACGGCACCTTTTACTGCCCGAAACCGTGTCGGTGGGTCCTCCTCCCTCACCACCCTTGATGGCGGAGCGGCGAAGGGTTATGCGCGCATACCCCCTGTGGAACGGGCCGTTGCTATGCAACTGTGCCCTAACTCCACCTGGCGGGGGGAGCCGTCTCTCCCTTCCCGGGCCTGTAAGCACTCGTCGGATCTTACCGGCAAGGCTTATCAGGCCTGTGGGGAAGCCGCTTCTGCCTTACACGCTATGGCGTTGTTGCAGGTCCATCAGGCCAAGGCACTGAAGGACCTACACGAGGGTGGTCATGATCCGCAAGTTCTACAAGAACTTCGTACCGCGACGGACCTCGCGCTTCGTGCGACGAAGGTTACGGCGCGGTCAGTGGGTCGTGCGATGTCCACCATGGTGGTCCAGGAACGCCATCTCTGGCTGTGTCTCGCGGACATGAGGGATACCGACAAGGTCAGGTTTCTTAATTCCCCCGTGTCCCAGACCGGCCTCTTCGGCGACGCGGTCGAGAACTTTGCCCAACAGTTCTCGGCTGTACAAAAGCAGTCTGAGGCCATTAGTCACATCCTGCCGAGGCGGTCAGCTGCTGCACCCCCACCGCCGGCGGCACCTCAGTCTGCCCGTCGCCGAGGGCGCCCCCCTGCGGCCGCCCCCGCTCCCACGCCGCAGCAGCAGCCTCCATCCAAGCGGCGTCGTGGAGCCGGTCGCGGGCGGGGTGCCCAGCCCGTCCCGCCACCCCCTAAAAGAAGGGTGGCAAGGCCAAGTCCAAGCGGCCCTAGGACGGGCGACCCGGAGATGGATGGGACTGCTCTTCAGGAGGTGGTGACCGCACCGCTCCTTCCCCCGGAGGAGGGCCGGGTGGAGAATCTTTTGTTTCCCCTTTTTGTTCCGCCGCTGGCCCAACGACCAGCGGTACCCAAATTTTCAATAAAAGAGCAGTTTCCTCTATCTCCGGGTCCGAGGAGGGCTCGGAGAGCAGTGGGAGGGCTAGAACCTCACCACTCTCATCCACCTCTTCTGTCGCCAGCGGACAGCAGCGAGCAGCAGGTAGGCAAAACCTCGACTGCTCCCTCTGTCCACCCGTGGAAGCAGGTAAGTGTTGCACAGCACACTGTGACCCCGCTTCGGGCCGCCTCACACAGAGAGCCCCCCGGGCCGCGTCCCTGCGTTCCACCTCGCTGCCCCGCGGCGGGTACGCCGGTGGTCCCCTTGGTGCCGCTTGTGCGGTCTCTGAGAGCCTGGCTAGCGCTCCCCAGTCCGTCTCGCTGGCTCCTTCGGACCATCAGGCTCGGCTATGCGATTCAGTTCGCCCGGCGCCCCCCCAAGTTCAGGGGCATCCTCTTCACTTCAGTGAAAGATGCCGATGCCCCTGTCTTGCGTGCGGAGATCGCAGTCCTACTGGCGAAGGACGCGATAGAGCCGGTCCCTCCAGCCGATTTGAGGTCAGGGTTCTACAGCCCCTACTTCATTGTACCCAAGAAAAGCGGCGGGTTACGACCGATCTTGGACCTGCGAGTTTTGAATCGGAGCCTCCACAAGCTACCGTTCAAAATGCTCACGCAGAAACGCATTTTCGAGTGCATCCGTCCCCGAGATTGGTTTGCAGCGATCGACCTGAAGGACGCGTACTTCCATGTTTCGATCCTTCCGCGACACAGGCCATTCCTGAGATTCGCGTTCGAAGGTCGAGCATACCAGTACAGAGTCCTACCCTTCGGGCTGGCCCTGTCTCCCCGCGTCTTCACGAAAGTCGTGGAGGGAGCCCTTGTTCCCATGAGAGAACGGGGTGTTCGCATTCTCAACTATCTAGACGACTGGCTTATTCTAGCACAGTCTCGGGATCAGTTGTGCGAACACAGGGACTTGGTGCTCAGTCACCTCAGCCAGTTGGGGCTTCAGGTCAACTGGGAAAAGAGCAAACTCGCCCCAGTGCAGAGGATCTCTTTTCTCGGTATGGAGTTGGATTCGGTCGAACAGATAGCACGCCTCACAGAGGAACGTGCTCAGTCGGTGTTGAACTGCCTGAATACGTTCAACGGCAGGACAGCGGTCCCACTGAAGTTCTTTCAGAGGCTCCTGGGGCATATGGCGGCTGCAGCGGCTGTAACACCGCTCGGTCTGCTTCATATGAGACCGCTTCAGCACTGGCTTCACGGCCGAGTCCCGAGATGGGCGTGGCAACGCGGCACGTTCCGGGTGCCAGTCACTCAGGAGTGCCGCCTAACCTTCAGTCCGTGGTCGGACCCTTTGTTTCTTCGGGCAGGAGTGCCCCTAGAACAAGTGTCCCGGCATGCTGTGGTTTTCACAGATGCTTCTGCCACCGGCTGGGGTGCCACGTACAACGGGCATGCAGTCTCAGGGGTTTGGACGGGACCCCATCTGCATTGGCACATCAATTGCCTCGAGTTGCTGGCAGTACGCCTTGCTCTGAGCCGCCTCAAAGGCCTGCTTCGGGGCAAGCATGTACTGGTCCGTACGGACAACACTGCGACCGTTGCGTACATCAACCGTCAAGGTGGTCTACGCTCCCGTCGCATGTCGCAACTCGCCCGCCATCTCCTCCTCTGGAGTCGGAAGCATCTGAGGTCGCTTCGCGCCATTCATGTTCCCGGTGTGCTCAACCGTGTGGCCGACGAGCTATCACGAGCTGCGCTGCCAGGAGAGTGGCGACTCCACCCCCAGGTGGTTCAGCTGATCTGGAGAGAGTTCGGAGAGGCTCAGGTAGACCTGTTTGCCTCACCAGAAACCTCCCACTGCCAGTTGTTTTACTCTCTGACCGAGGGGACACTCGGGACAGATGCACTGGCTCACAGCTGGCCCCGGGGCCCGCGCAAATATGCGTTTCCCCCAGTGAGCCTACTTGCACAGACCCTGTGCAAAGTCAGGGAGGACGAGGAGCAGGTCTTGTTAGTTGCGCCTTATTGGCCCAACCGGACCTGGTTCCCAGAACTCTCACTCCTCGCGACAGCCCCTCCCTGGCCCATCCCTCTGAGGAAGGACCTCCTCTCTCAGAGACGGGGCACTCTTGGCACCCGCGTCCAGACCTCTGGAAACTCCATGTCTGGTCCCTGGACGGGACGCGGAGGTTCTAGGTGACTTACCCCCTGAGGTACTTAACACCATCACTTCGGCACGTGCACTGTCTACGAGACGTGCTTACGCCTCGAAGTGGAACCTGTTCGTCGAGTGGTGTTCTTCTCGCCGAGAAGACCCCCGAAGATGCTCGATCGGAGTCGTGCTTTCCTTCTTGCAGCAAGGGTTGGAGCGTAGGCTGTCCCCCTCCACCCTCAAAGTCCATACTGCTGCCATATCCGCTTACCACGACCACATAGATGGCAAAACTGTTGGTCAGCACGACCTGGTCGTCAGGTTCCTTAGGGGGGCGAGACGGTTAAATCCTCCTCGTCCCCCTCCATACCCTCTTGGGACCTCGCTCTGGTGCTAAGAGCACTTCAGATTGCTCCCTTTGAGCCTTTGCTGTCAGCAGACTTAAAGATTCTCTCTATGAAGACTTTGCTGCTGGTGCATTGGCCTCCATCAAGAGGGTAGGGGACCTGCAGTCTTTTTCGGTCGACGAATCGTGCCTAGAGTTCGGGCCGGGTGACAGCCACGTGGTACTGAGACCCCGGCCTGGCTATGTGCCCAAGGTTCCTACCACTCCCTTCAGGGATCAGGTGGTGAGCCTGCAAGCGCTGCCCTCGGAGGAGGCAGACCCAGCCCTGGCTTTGCTCTGTCCAGTTCGCGCCTTGCGACTGTACATAGACAGAACTCGAAGCTTCAGGACCTCAGACCAGCTCTTTGTCTGTTACGGAGGCCAGCAGAAGGGAAAGGCTGTCTCCAAGCAGAGGATGGCCCACTGGATAGTGGATGCCATCGCCCTGGCTTATCAAGCTCAGGGCGTGCCCTGCCCGCTCAGGTTGCATGCTCACTCCACGAGAGGTGTAGCATCCTCCTGGGCGCTGGCTCGTGGCGCCTCGCTAACAGACATTTGTAGAGCTGCGGGCTGGGCGACACCTAACACGTTCGCTAGATACTATAGCCTTCGTGTCGAGCCGGTCTCCTCCCGTGTTCTCGCCTCAGGTCAGAGGCACGGAGAGGCCCCGGCTTAGTGTCGGCTTGCTGCGCTACATGCGCTTCTTTTCTCCAGAGAGTCCCTACAAGGCAGACCCTGTCGAGTCCTCCGACATCCCTTCGGCAGCCGACGTGGCGGAGCGTCGGTCGCCAGGCCTATACTCCGTTGAATCCTTGAGAACCGGATTTAGGCTGGGTTCCATATGTGTGACCCTACGGGGATCCCATATGCGGCTTCTCCACGGTTGCTCCTAATCGAAGCCCGTGTCTTTCCCTCTGGGAGAACCCACCAAGTTGGAGTCACCCCAGTTCTTCCATATGTTGTACAGCCTACAAGGTTAGTCCATATTCTTCCATATAACTCCTTCGGGGAAGCATATGGATTCCGCAGCGTTCCTTATCTGACGTAAGGTTACGCTCCCAGTGGTATCTAATAGTCTCACTGAGTGGGTTTTGGGAACAACAGTGATCGACCCTCTCTGTGTGAGCCCGGTCCCACCGTCCTTAGGCAAGGGGGTTCAGGTGGCTCACAACAGAGCACTGGAAGAGGGCACCTCCTGTGGCGCTTTGGTAGGGATTCCTATTCGTCGGTCATCCGACGTACGTCGAAGTGACCGACTGAATGGGAACGTCTCGGTTACAAAGGTAACCCTCGTTCCCTGAAGGAGGGAACGGAGACGTACGTCCCGTCGCCACAGGCGCTGTCCTGCTGATGCTGCCACCTGCTGGGTTCGGCTCCTCAGCGAAAACCTGAAGATGCAACGCACCTGCTGCTCATTATATACCCGCGCTGCGAGGCGAGCAGCTGATGCATATGATTGCATGCCAATGTGCATTGGCTCGTTTAGTTACACTCGAAGTAGATTGGCCTCTCTAGCGAGATTCCTATTCGTCGGTCATCCGACGTACGTCTCCGTTCCCTCCTTCAGGGAACGAGGGTTACCTTTGTAACCGAGACGTTCTCTGTTCTCGTAGTGGATCAGAACCTACGAGATCAAAGGCGGATATCGCGGGATTCACACTCGTGCGCTGTGTTGCTGATAAACTGGATGTAATTTAAGTTCTGTTGCTTTTATATGAAAATAAACATAATGAACAATACACCCAAAGTACTTGTTATTTATTTCCATTCGAAAGATGTGTGTATCAATCATTTTTACTTTAATTATAGACATGTTTTTATATATTTTTTTATAAATGACAACGTTCGCATAACCCATAGAGAGATCACTGTGTCAGAGAGTTTGGGAATATTCACACATTATTTTTACACATAAAAACATGATATTAGAGTTTTAAAATCAAACATTTTAAATCAGATCAATACATCACGGTTGTTTAAACCAATAAGCTTTAAGCTGTGTCGTCAGCAAGTCGTTTCCCATCGTGCTTTTGGTCAGCGCAGTCGGTGGAGAGCAACTGCGCTCGACTGCAGAATCCGACACGTCCGCCTCGCACTCGCGAGAGGTTTTTGACACACGTCGGCATGACATCAGAGCAAGGCGGCCCACCCTCGGACACATTTCTAACCGGCATGCATCTCGCGGTGATCACCGGTGATCGGTTCTGCGCAGAATTTGCTCATCTCAAACAAGCCTAATGCCAGATATTTGAATGTTTGAGCAGCAAGCTCATTGACCGTTGATGCAACAGCAACCAATCAGCTGTGCTGTGTAGTTAATGATGAGATCGCCACCAAATAAGTTAAAGACCCATCAGCCTGCATCGTCAGAGTTTCTAGACAGAACTAGGTAATTAATACCCAGTAACTTACACGTCCGTTCAAAATGTTGTGGTTAGTAATTAAAATCTCTTATGCTCACCAAGGCTGCATTTATTTGTCTAAAAAATACAGTAAGTTTATTTAAGTTTTATTTAAACAGTTTATTTATTCCTGTGATGTCAAAGCTGAAATTTCAGCAGCCATTACTCCAGTCCTCAGTGTCACATGATCCTTCAGAAATCATTCTAATATGCTGATTTGAGGCTCAATGCTTTGAGCCTCAAATATTATTATTATCATAAGTTGAAAAAAAAGATATGCTGCTTAATACT
The DNA here is from genome assembly GCF_018812025.1 of Megalobrama amblycephala. NCBI lineage: Eukaryota > Metazoa > Chordata > Actinopteri > Cypriniformes > Xenocyprididae > Megalobrama > Megalobrama amblycephala. The sequence goes on along the minus strand of NC_063053.1, from coordinate 31,204,432 downwards.
TTTATAGAAACTGTGATAAATACTTTGATGAATATAAAGTTCAAAAGAACAACATTTATTTGAAATAGAAAACTTTTGAAAAATTATAAAATATATTTACATGCTGTCACTATTCAGGGTGTGACACTGGCTCTTCCTGTTGTTTATCTTGTCCTGTCAAATTTCAGCAGCTCGTGATTGTAGCAATCAGTGCTAGGGTGCTTAATCACGAGCTGATCTCCCACACCTGTCGCTCGTTCCCTTTACCCTTTATATGCCCAGCTGTGTCTCCCCTTGTTGTCAGTTGATCACTTCATGTCGCGTGGATGTTACGTGTCTGCTCTACGTTTTGCTCTGTGTCTCACCTGTTTGTTCTTTGTGTTCAGGACCCTTAGACGAGGAGTTTTCATGCAAGTATTTTCTCTTGCTGGGCTCGTACTCGTCCTCTGCTGGGTCATCTGCTCTCCTGCTTTTTTTCAGTGGTCTCTCCTGCCCCTGTCTGCTGTGTGTGCGCAGATACCACGAGAGCCACCAGTTTCCTCACACTGCCACCTGTACTTTGACTGTTTCATTTGTGTGTGTCAGGTTTGGTCCTGAATAAACTTATTATTTTTTTTGTTCACCGCAATTTGAGTCCTCCCTTCATCCACCTCCCGACAGAATCAACTGACCAAGATGGACTCAGCGGACGAACTAGAATTACGACGAGCTATTGCTCAGCAGGGCATTCTGTTGGGACGGCAGCAGGAGGAGTTGTCAGCTTCTCATCGTGCTATGACGGAGATGTCACGCCAGCTAGCCGAGGTTACCCAGCGGCTCGAACGGCTTCAGCCGCATCCTCCTGTTGATCCCACTTCACCAGGTCTACCTGACACTGAGGGGGCGAACCCCCGCCGATCTGAACCCCGCCTTAATCCACCTGCTCCATATTCCGGTGAGCCGAACTCATGTCGCTCATTTCTTTCACAGTGCTCATTAACTTTTTCACTACAGCCTTCCTGCTTCTCGACGGAGAAATCAAGGGTAGCCTTCGTCATCATGCACCTGGCCGGGCTTGCTAGAGAGTGGGGAACAGCTATGTGGGACAATGAGCACGATTGCTGCAGTTCATATGAGGATTTCTCAGCGGAGCTTCGCAAGGTATTTGACCGTTCGTCACTGGGAACCGAGGCGGCACGGGCATTGTCGCTGTTACAACAGGGGACCCGGTCCGTATCGGAATATTCAATCGAGTTCCGCACACTCGCAGCGTCCTGTGGGTGGAATTTGAAAGCACAGTGGGACCATTTTCTTCATGGCTTAGCTGAACACATTAAGGATGAGATTTACTCACTGGAATTACCCCCTACACTTGACGGATTGGTGGACCTCGCTATCCGGGTTGACAACCGGATTTCCCTTCGTTCTCAGCATCGAAGGGCGGGGTTCCCTCACAGATCTGTCAGCAACGCACAAAACACAGGAGTGGTTGCATCACAGCAGTTCGGTCTCTCTGAGGAGGAACCCATGCAGATCGGGAGAGCTCATCTGACTGTCGCGGAGCGGCACCATCGCCTCGCCAATAACTTGTGTCTCTACTGCGGGGAGGCGGGGCACATGGCTGCGGCTTGTCCCTTAAAGGGGCGACGCTCATCCTTCAGAGGACGACGCACGGTGAGCGTTACCAACACGCTACTGCCGTCTGGTGGTCGATCCACTCTCCCGGCTTTACTGCAGGTCGGGGGGGCGGTCCATCGTGTGGCGGCTTTAATTGATTCTGGGGCAGAGGGTGATTTCATGGATATTGGAATGGCCAAGCAGTTGGGCATTTCATGTTCTCTCTTGGCTGAGCCGATTTCAGCCAGAACACTTTGTGATACCCCTCTCACAAGGATTATTCATTCCACAGGGCTTGTTAGCCTCACCATTTCTGGGAATCATGCTGAGGAGATTCGTTTCCTATTAATTCATTCTCCTTCTGCTCCAGTGGTTTTGGGGCACACTTGGCTGGTTAAGCACAACCCTCACATCGACTGGGCTCTTAATTCCGTATTGGCATGGAGTCCATTCTGTTTGTCTCAGTGTTTGGTGTCTGCTTCTTCCCCTTTAAAGTCTGTTTCTGTGTTACAGGAGGAACCGGTGAGCCTGGCGGGTGTACCAGAGGCTTACCATGATTTGAGAGCGGTGTTCAGTAAGTCCCGAGCTTCATCTCTTCCTCCGCACCGCCCGTACGACTGTGCGATAGAGTTATTACCTGGCACTTCTCCACCTAAGGGGCGCCTATATTCGCTCTCCGGTCCTGAGAGGGAGGCCATGGAAAGATACATCAGCGATTCTCTATTAGCCGGTATAATACGTCCTTCCTCCTCTCCGGCCGGGGCGGGGTTCTTCTTCGTGGGGAAGAAAGATGGATCATTGCGTCCCTGTATAGATTATCGGGGGCTGAATGACATCACGGTAAAGAATAGCCACCCTTTGCCGTTGATGTCTTCAGCATTCGAACTCTTGCAGGGAGCAACCATCTTTACGAAGCTGGACTTACGCAATGCTTACCACCTAGTTCGGATTAGGAGGGGGGACGAGTGGAAGACCGCTTTTAATACCCCTACAGGTCACTTTGAGTATTTGGTCATGCCCTTTGGACTCTCAAACTCCCCAGCGGTCTTCCAGGCACTCGTCAATGACGTGCTCAGAGACATGGTCGACCGGTTTGTATTTGTTTACCTCGACGACATCCTGATCTTCTCCCAGAACGAGCGCGACCATGTTCAGCACGTCAGGCGAGTGTTACAGCGGCTACTCGAGAATCGTTTATTCGCTAAGGTGGAGAAGTGCGAGTTTCACGCACGGTCGGTTCCGTTCCTGGGTTTCGTTCTGTCGCCTGAAGGCATCCGAATGGATCCGGGGAAAGTAAAGGCTGTTGCTGATTGGCCCACCCCAGATAATCGCAAGGCGGTCCAGCGATTTCTGGGGTTTGCCAATTTTTACCGGCGATTCATTCGGAACTTTAGCCAGGTCGCCCTACCACTGACGAATCTCACTTCCACACGAATTCGTTTCTGTTGGTCAACGCTGGCTCAAAAGGCGTTTGAAGAACTAAAGAGCCGCTTTGTTTCGGCTCCGATTCTCACTAACCCCGACCCGTCTCGTCAATTCATTGTGGAGGTTGATGCGTCAGAGGTAGGAGTGGGAGCAGTTTTGTCTCAGAGGTCACCTTCGGACGACAGAGTACACCCATGTGCATTCTTTTCTCGTCGTCTTACTCCTTCGGAACGGAATTATGACATTGGGAATAGAGAGTTACTGGCTGTTAAGTTGGCATTGGAGGAGTGGCGTCACTGGTTAGAGGGCGCTGGGGTTCCATTCTTAGTTTGGACCGACCACAAGAACTTAGAATATATTCGATCCGCTAAGAGGCTAAATTCTCGGCAGGCTCGCTGGGCATTATTCTTCGGCCGGTTTTTGTTTAACATCTCCTATCGGCCCGGTAGTAAGAACGGTAAGCCCGATGCACTCTCACGGATTTTTGAGGCTGAGGCTAGTCCCACTTCCCCGGTGACCATCGTGGCCCCCAGCCAGGTGGTCGCGGCGGTTACTTGGGGAGTGGAGTCCAGGGTCCGTGAGGCGTTACACGACGTCACGATTCCCGCGGGGTGCCCAGTGGGTCTGCTGTTCGTGCCGGAGTCGGTCCGAACTGCCGTTCTTCAGTGGGGCCACTCATCCAGTCTAGCTTGCCACCCGGGAGCGGTTCGAACGTGTGCGTTAATCAAGCAGCGGTTCTGGTGGTCCTCACTAGCGCGGGATACTCGGGAGTTCGTTTCGGCCTGTCCGGTGTGTGCGGTGGGTAAGGGCTCTAATCGACCCCCAGCAGGGCTACTCCGACCGCTGTCAATCCCTTCAAGACCCTGGTCACACATAGCCATGGACTATGTCACGGGCCTACCCCCGTCTAGTGGCAATACCGTGGTTCTTACCGTGGTGGACAGGTTCTCGAAGGCGGTTCATTTTATTCCCCTCCCCAAATTACCTTCAGCGAGGGAGACAGCGGTCATTGTCTTAGACCACGTTTTTCGCATTCATGGCCTCCCGGTGGACGTGGTTTCTGACAGGGGTCCCCAGTTTGTGTCAAGGTTTTGGACAGAATTCTGTCGACAGCTGGGGGCGACGGCGAGCCTATCCTCAGGTTATCACCCGCAGACGAACGGTCAGGCTGAGCGAGCCAACCAGGACTTGGAGAGAGTCCTGCGCTGTGTGGCGTCGGCAGAGCCGTCAACTTGGAGTTCCAGGTTAACCATGGTCGAGTACGCACATAACTCACTCCCGGTCTCATCTACGGGATTATCACCCTTCCAGTGCTGTTTAGGCTACCAGCCCCCATTATTTCCCTCCCAAGAATCCGACGCCATTGTTCCGTCCGCGCATTCGTTCATTCAGAGGTGCCTTCGTACTTGGAGGCTCGCCAGAGAAGCCCTTTCTCGGACTGGCGAAAGGAACAAGGCGTCGGCGGACCGTCACCGTTCTAAGCCCCCACTTTACGTGTGTGGACAAAAGGTTTGGCTGTCAGCCCAGGACATTCCTCTCAAACTTCCCGCACGTAAACTGGGACCCAGATTCATTGGACCGTACATCATAACCAAGGTGCTTAACCCGGTGACGGTTCGACTTAAATTACCCCCCCGATTTAAGAGAATTCATCCGGTGTTTCATGTTTCCAAAATCAAGCCCGTTATTCGCTCCCTACTTCAGCCCCAGACCTCTGCTCCACCGCCCCCCAGACTCATCGAGGGATTACCTGCCTACACGGTACGGCGACTTCTTGATGTGAGGCGGAGGGGCAGAGGTCATCAATATCTGGTAGACTGGGAGGGTTATGGTCCGGAGGAGAGATGCTGGATTCCGGCTCGGGACGTGCTGGACCGCACTCTTATTGACCAATTCCATCGGCGTCATGGTGAGTCCTCTGGGGACGCCAGGAGGCGTCCCTGAGGGGGGGGGTTCTGTCACTATTCAGGGTGTGACACTGGCTCTTCCTGTTGTTTATCTTGTCCTGTCAAGTTTCAGCAGCTCGTGATTGTAGCAATCAGTGCTAGGGTGCTTAATCACGAGCTGATCTCCCACACCTGTCGCTCGTTCCCTTTACCCTTTATATGCCCAGCTGTGTCTCCCCTTGTTGTCAGTTGATCACTTCATGTCGCGTGGATGTTACGTGTCTGCTCTACGTTTTGCTCTGTGTCTCACCTGTTTGTTCTTTGTGTTCAGGACCCTTAGACGAGGAGTTTTCATGCAAGTATTTTCTCTTGCTGGGCTCGTACTCGTCCTCTGCTGGGTCATCTGCTCTCCTGCTTTTTTTCAGTGGTCTCTCCTGCCCCTGTCTGCTGTGTGTGCGCAGATACCACGAGAGCCACCAGTTTCCTCACACTGCCACCTGTACTTTGACTGTTTCATTTGTGTGTGTCAGGTTTGGTCCTGAATAAACTTATTATTTTTTTTGTTCACCGCAATTTGAGTCCTCCCTTCATCCACCTCCCGACACATGCATCCTTGCTGAAATAAATTACTAATTTCTTTAGAAAATATAGCATCTCTGAACCAATCAGACACACAATTATTTATTATAGTTAATGAATAATCCATCAAAACCCCTCACTATTGCCTTGTCCAAATACCCACACTTGCAGTCTTGGCCACTTGAGAGCGTGTGCACACAACAGGAAGTAAGTGTGCAAGACTGTCCCATGTCCATGTCTTAAAAATGCCAATGTGCATTGCCCTTAACGCACACTAAACCCACACTATCTCGAATACCTCTTCAGAGCGGTATTTGAGGCTAAGCGTATCCCAACATGCATTATGTTCGGGAACTCACGTGCCCTGAAATCAGAGATGGTCCTCACTGCAGCACATGACGTTCAGGGGGCAGGGTCTAGATCCAACTCCTCCCACTTTATCCCTAAACCTACCTGTCTCTGCCCCCTGGATCTAAATCTACCCATCTCCACCCCCTGGATCTGGATCCAACTTCTTCCACTTTACACATCCCTTAACCTACCCATCTCCGCCCCCTGGATCTCGTGTGTTCTGCAGTGAGGGGCTACAGCAAAATCGTGAGATATCAATGAAAACGTTAAATTCAAAAGTTAAATTAATTAGATATTACATATAATTTGGTAGTAAAACAAAATGTTGCACATTTTATTGGTGCAAAGATGAGTAGGCTATGTGTATTTTGTACAACATTTGCAACTGCTTTTTATCACTTTTATCACAATTCCCTTGGTTTCACAGACAAGGCTTAAGCTAGTCCTAGACTAAAATGCATGTTTGAGCATTTTTAACTGAAAGCAACTTGTACTGACAGATCTTAAAATATGTCAGTGCCATTGTTTTGTGTCAAGATGCACACCAGTAATGTTTTTTTTTCTTGTGAATGTTTATAAAATCTACTTAAATGCCCTAATTGAACTAAGGTTTAATCCTGGCTTAGGCTAAGCCCTGTCTGTGAAACCGGGCCATTGTGTCTTCTGTTACATAGTGACCACTGAACAGACATTTAGAAGTTTATTTTAAAATGCAAAGTATTGTAAATAATATTTTTTTAAAAAAACAAACAAAAACAAAACAAAACAAAAAAAAAACTCTGTAAACACTTGCATTTTTTGCAACACTATAAGTGTGTCCCATCGGGTAATCAAAAGTTCTACACACACAAAGTTCTACACTAGGCATGAAAAGTGTTGCACCAATAAAATGTGCAACACTTTTCATGCCTATTTGAACACTTGGGCAATACTACAAGTGTGGGTATTTGGACAGGGCATATGTGTTAGAGTTCTGTGAACAACCCCCCAAAGAACAACTAACATCTAAAAAAGGCAGAACAGACTCCTGGTTACCATGGCAAGCAACGACAAATCATCTGATAAGACTGGTTTTATTTCTCAAAGGAATGTGTGGAGAGTATCTCTCACTCAATTTCCCCATAGGAAAGGTACATAAGGCCCATAAAAAATGATTTCTTTCATTAACTCATAGGCAAACCTGCTATGAATGAACATGCATATCTCCAGGACATTGTATGTATGATTATTACTGTGCTTGTAAAGTAAATGAGAAATAATGCAAGAGCTCCTTTTCTATTGTATATCATTTTATGCATGCTTTTTGATAGAACCACTAGTTAATGTAACCTCACCTATGCCATTTTTTGTATCTGTGAATTTGTATTTTGATAATCTGGATGATTGTATCTATGGTATCTATGAATTTGTATTTTGATAATCTGGATGATTGTGTGTATTATATGTTGAACTTCATACCTATGCAACATATATTTATTACAAGAATCTTCAGTAGTTACATATGCAAAATACCATGCTCGAAGACAAAGGATTGTAAACTTTCCCTCCAAAGGTTTGAGTTCCTGTTGACTTACTGGCCCCCTGGTGGTGTGACCTCCACATAAGTTAAGGCCACTGTTGGAATGACCTCCCACACTCTTCTTTCTCTTCTGTACGTCTTCTGGTTACTGTGTGGGACCTCACTTGGTCACGGTGCCAGCGCAGCTGTGCTGGCAGGCCTCAACACATCAAGCCATATGCAACCTCCCTGGCTGGGAGAGAGGACTCTCCCAACAGAAACAGTCAGAATAACATTGCAAGTCTGTAATTTTTCAACCCAGAATAAGAAACGCAACACCATCACTGAACTGCCAACTGCCATCAAGACTTTCTCCTAAGACTTCATCCGGATGCTCATTCAACAGCTAAGGCACTGCAAGTATCATACATTTAACTAATTAAACAGAGATTTAGTATAAGTTGTAGACCCCTTTCTTAACAAGGTGCTTGACCTAAGAAAACGTCTCAGGTTACAGATGTAACCCTGGTTCCCTGAGTAGGGAACGAGACGCTGCGTGATAACGCATTGGGAACCTTCTGTGTGATGTCGTCACTGAAGCACTCATGTATCTAGCCAATCGTGTAGCAAGACGTCAGAGACGGGTGACGTCACGGACCAGGAAATTATAAAGCACACGCGGATGCAGAGCATGCTAGCTTCTAAGTAAGTCTGAAGCAAGCACTTGCAAGTGTGCAGGGGTACGGCAAGAGACGCAGCGTCTCGTTCCCTACTCAGGGAACCAGGGTTACATCTGTAACCTGAGACGTTCCCTTTCGTGGGAACTATCGACGCTGCGTGATAACGCGTTGGGAACGCAATCCCAACTGAGCCGTAGCTCAAACACTTGTCAAAGTTATCTTGACAAAACAGAGGACCCCGGAGTGGAGCCGATATCAAGGTTATAATACTTAATAAATGTGTGCTGGCATGACCATCCAGCTGAATCACATATATCACCCATGGAAACTCCTGACATCAAAGCTTTTGATGCCGCCATACCCCTAGTCGAATGGGCGTGAACATTCAAAGGAGAAGGCTGTCCGGCCGCTTCATAGGCAAGTGAGATGGCCTCGACCACCCACTTGCTCATTCTCTGTTTTGATGCTGGGCCCCCTTTTTTAGGGGAGCCATAACAGACAAACAATTGATCTGACTTACGCCACAGGCAGCTCTGTGGACATAAGCATCCAAAGCCCTTACTGGGCACAACAGATTCAATTTTTCCTGATCCGCAGATTCAAATGGAGGAGGATAGAAGGACTGAAGCACAATGGGGCCTGGGACATTGGTAGGGACCTTTGGGACATAACCTGGTCTAGGATACAGGAATGCTTTCACCATTCCTGGAGCAAATTCAAGAAAAGAAGGAGCAACAGAGAGTGCTTGTAAGTCTCCTATCCACTTCAGAGAAGTGATAGCCAATAAAAGAATCGTTTTAAGAGTGAGGAATCTCTCAGGAACCTCCTCTAGTGGTTCAAAGGGAGCCTCAGCTAACCCCTGTAAGACCACAGCCAAGTCCCAGGTCGGAACCCTTGTGCGCACTGGAGGCCTCAACCTCAGTGTGCCACGGAGGAAGCGTGTGACGAGGGGTCTCGACCTACCGAGATATTCCCCTCAAGAGGAGCACGATATGCTGAAATTGCTGCAACGTAAACCTTTAAGGTTGAGTGAGATAGACCCTCCGAGAATTTTTCCTGGAGGAATTTTAGCACACAGCTAATGGAAGAAAGGACAGGGTCCGTATTATTATGTCTACACCAGGTAGAAAACAAATTCCATTTGTAGGCATACAACTTCCTTGTGGCGGGAGCTCTGGAATTAAGAATGGTCTCCACAACCTCGGTTGGGAGACCAGCATCTACGAACCTGGCCCCCTCAGAGGCCAAGCCCATAGTTTCAGTCGTTCTGGGCGGGGATGTATAATCATGCCGCCCGCTTGAGACAGGAGGTCCTGTCTGAGAGGAAGCTCCCACAGGACCCACAGACGTCAGGACCGCTTCGAAGCCTTCCGGGCCAGGATAACGGCGCGCTCAGCCGAAGCCTTCTGGGGGCAGAACGGACCTGTTCTGCCCCCAGAAGGCTTCGGCTGAGCGGGTCAACCCGATCCCCAAGCTCTCTGCGGGGGAGCACGGGCGGCCACGCTGATCTTTTGTTGCGCTCTGTGGTGCGCTGAGGAGCTCGTCGACGGCCAAGGCTGCTCCCGCTCAACAGCCTCGGGGGGAGGGTTTCTAGGTTTGCGGGGGATGAACCTCTGGAATGCTGCAGACTGTTTCTTAGCCTCCTGGAACCTCTCGACGACTGTTGTAACAGTGTCGCCGAAGAGGCCCGCAGGAGACAGCGGCGCGTCCATAAGGGAGGCTTTGTCACGCTCCCTTATGTCCGAGAGGTTCAGCCACAAGTGCCTCTCCGTAGCCACCAGTGCTGCCATAGAGTGGCCGATTTCTTTTGCTGTCTCTTTGGTGGCACGGAGAGCCAGGTCAGTTGCCATCCTGATTTCCTGGATGCATTCATACGTGGCCTCCCCGCTATTTTCCACTTCCCCCAGCAGGTCAGCTTGATATGCTTGCAGGAGCGACATGGTGTGTAAACATGCCGCCGCCTGACCTGCTGCTGCGTAAGCCTTGCCCACCAAGCTTTATGTGGTCTTTAGTGGCTTGGTGGGCAACGTCGGGGTTTTCAGCGACGATGCGGACTCAGGGGAGAGATAGTAAATCAATGTCAAGTCAAGTCATCTTCATTTATATAGCGCATTTTTCCAATACAGATTGTTTCAAAGCAGCTTCACAGTGATAATACAAAAATTAATGGAGAGAGATTGTTTTGGCTTTAAAGCAGCTCTAGGAAAAGGTTATTATCAAGCTAAAGTAAGTTTTTGATTGAATCACTTCCGTTGTAAAAATCATTAATTATTATCTTAGGGGCCGCTTAAATGACACCTTTTTATCTGAAAACAGAAGACTTTTAATGCGTTCTTGCCGTTCATTTATGTGTTTTAGTCCCTTTAAAGGGGACCTATTATGCAAAATTCACTTTTGCATGATGTTTGGCTATAAATGTGTGTTGGCAGTGTGTGTACTGAATTTGGGATTGTCCTTAGTTGTCAGTTATAATCATCAAAATTAAAAGAAATAAACATTTGAAATATATCAGTCTGTGTGTAATGAATGAATATAATATACAAGTTTCACTTTTTGAATGGAATTAGTGAAATAAATCAACTTTTTGATGATATTCTAATTATATGACCAGCACCTGTATATCTGTGCGAATCATTTCACACCGGACTGCTTTGTGAACAAATGTCAATACAAATGGACAATACAAAAGTTAGTTGTAATGAGTGTTTCTGTGTACTTCACTATGTATGTTGATGATAATGCAAGGAAGAGAGAGAGTTTATGGTTAATATTTTAATGCACACTTGCACTGTGTTTTATTAAGCTCATACAGTGATATTCTAGAGTGAAAACCTGATGCTTCATCTTTTGTGTGAAGTACAATAAACATTATAAAATGTCTCAGGGTTACGTATGTAACCATGGTTCCCTGAGAACCATGGCAGGTAACGCATGCATGGCAGGTAACGCAGTGTCTCGTTCCCTGTTCTCAGGGAACCATGGTTACATACATAACCTGAGATGTTCCCTTTCGAAAGGGTACTCTACACTGCGTTAGAAACGCATATGGGGAACGATATACCCACAAATCCATATCTGAGGGGAGTGCATGCCAAAGATGGCTAGACAAACGTCAGGACTAGCAATTTCAACTGAAATGCCAGAACCACTCCCCCTACGGTACATAGATAGGGAATGCTGTCACTGACAGCATATGGCCAACAGCCCAAGCTATAAGCCTCAAAGAAGCCTTCCACAGAAGGCCTACCAAAGCCACTCAAAGGCTTCTGGGACCAAACTTCTTTTCAGAGAAAAGAGGGTACCTTTAAAGGAATGTGGCCAGGGGGCTCGGAGAACCCTAGCCAGTCACTTGTCAGGGGAACATACTGACCCTAATTGCCACCAGGGAGGCCGACCTGGCTCACAGAAACCTAGTTTTTGACAACGACATGTCTGAGCACAGAGTCTCAATTCACATTCTTCAGAAAGATATCCAGTAAGAGTGACTGCAAGAGGCAGTAACCAACTCAGACCAGAACATAGAGACGGGCATCTTGGAGAGCAGGACTCAGCTTAGCGCTTTTTACCCTTACCAATGAGGGGAGTAACACTCTGCTCAATCCTAGGATCTACTCAGCACCTGATTATTTGCCTGAGAAGAATGTGCACTCTAGAGGGACCTTTAGCTTAAAGGGCAGCCTGTGAAGGCCATACACCTAAAGCAGCTTAATTGCTGGTAAAGCAAGAACCCACAACCTGGGAACTCGTTCAGATAGAAATGAGTTAAACTAGCAGAAAAAGACTGTAGAGTGCCCGCATAACAGTCTACCTCAACACAATCCGACAAGCAGCGTACTCAGTAAAACACCTTTTACTCTTTAAACAAGAGGAGTACAGACTTACGCCATCATGTTCTGAAGGAGGCCCAAAAAGGGCCTACGAAAAACACGTGGCGTCAGCTTGTGGCAGTGTCTAAGCTCTAAGTGAGCCAAATATGATAACCAAACTCTCCAGTGAGGTTAACTTCTCAACCTGAGCTAAATTCACATTCAACACATTTCAACAGGCAATGTACTCAGTAAAACACTTTTTACCCTCTAAGCAGTACAAACTAACCAACTCCAGTGAGTTAACCAGAACATGCCAGGCAATGTACTCAGTAAAAACACCTTTTACTCTTTTAAGCAAGAGGAGTACAATCCAATGCCATCATGTTCTTGGAGGCCCAGCCAGGGCTTGCGACTTCAGAAAAACATGTGGCGTGAGCTTGTGGCAATGTATAAGTTCTAAGGGAGCAAAATGAGAACCAAACTATCCAGTGAGGTTACTATTTAACTCAACCTGATCTTAAATCTGTCCCACATATTCCAAAGGGCAATGTACTCAGTAAAACACTTAACTCTTTAAATAAGAGGAGTACAAACATCAACGTGCTCTGAAGGAGGCCCAAGCATGGCCTACTATTCCAGAAAACACAGGCGTCAGCCAGTGGCAGTGTGTAAGCTACAAGGGAGCATAATCTGAAAACCAAACAATCAAGTGAGGTTACCTAACTTAACTCAAACTGAGCTTAAATCTACACATTCCAATAGGCAATGTACTCAGTAAGAAACACTTTTTACCCTTACATTAAAGGTGCTCTAGAATCAGAATTTGAATTTACCTCGGCATAGTTGAATAACAAGAGTTCAGTACATGGAAAAGACATACATTGAGTTTCAAACCCCATTGCTTCCTCCTTCTTATGTAAATCTCATTTGTTTAAAAGACTTCCGGAAAACACTCGGATCTCAACATAACACCGACTGTTACGTAACAGTCGGATCATTAATATGTATGACCCCAATATTTGCATAATGCCAGCCCATTCGACGCATTAGACAAGGAAAGGCAGTATTAACGGCTGGATCTGTGCACAGACAAGGTAAGGAAGTAAGAACAACAGCGAAAAATGGCAGATGGAGCAATAATAACTGACATGATCCATGATATCATGATATTTTTAGTGATATTTGTAAATTGTCTTTCTAAATGTTTCATTAGCATGTTGCTAATATACTGTTAAATGTGGTTAAAGTTACCATCGTTTCTTACTGTATTCACGGAGACGAGAGTCGTTGCTATTTTCATTTTTAAACATGTGCAGTCTGTATAATGCATAAACACAACTTCATTCTTTATAAATCTCTCCAACAGTGTGTAATGTTAGCTTTAGCCACAGAGCATAGCCTCAAACTCACACAGGATCAAACGTAACCATCTAAATAAATACTTTACTCACATAATTCGAAGCATGCATACAGCATGCATGACGAACATCTTGTAAAGATCCATTTGAGGGTTATATTAGCTGTGTGAACTTTGTTTATGCGATGTATATATAGTCGAGAGCTCGTGGGGCAGAGGAAGCGCATCTCTTAAAGGGGCCGTGCTGAAAAAATCAGTGCATAGTTAATGATGCCCCAAAATAGGCAGTTAAAAAAATTAATTAAAAAAAATCTATGGGGTATTTTGAGCTGAAACTTCACAGACACATTCAGGGGACACCTAGGACTTATATTACATCTTGTAAAAAAACAATCTAGGGCACCTTTAAGGGGAGTACAAAGGATATATGCCGCCATGCTCTAAAGGAGGCCAGTACCGGCCTACTACTTCAATGATCACGGGCATAAATATATATATTGTTCATCTATACTAATGGCGAGTGTATCAGATGTGTCTCTACCTTTGAGTGCAGGTGAGGACCCGAGCACCCAGAACACATTCATCCCAGCCCTCGTTCACTCCGGCGCCGTCACACCAGGGACCTTGGGTTCTTCAGCAGCAGAAGGCACGAGCCAGGCCTCGGACCAGGACCTCTCCTCCGCCGCCGCCGCCCCCGGTCTTCATGGTCTTGACGAGGAACCACTTCTCCTCGCGAGGCGGAACGTGATGCCGTGGACATCGGAGACTCCATCGTCCGCCATGTCCACGCTACCACAACCAAAAGTAAGGTGCAGTCACTGTTTTCCTGGTGCTTGTGTTCTCGATGTCACTGCACAGGTACCCGTGATCCTCAATGGTGATGAGAGCATCGGAGCTGTTGTTCTGCACGCGGGGGTGAATGACACCAGGCTGCAGCAGACAGAGGTGCTGAAGCAGGACTTCAGAAGCCTGATCGAGATGGTACAAGCCACATCACCCACGACAAGGTTCATCGCATCCGGACTGCTTCTGATCTCCCAACGTGGACATGTAAGGTTCAGTAGATTATTTGCTTTAAATGAATGGTTAATGTTTTGGTGTAATTAACAGAAGCTGCTCTTTATAAATAATTGGAATCTTTTCTGGGAGCGACCTAGGCTATTCCGTGATGATTGCCTGCACCCCAGCAGAATCGAAGCTGATCTTCTGTCAGAGAACATCTCCAAGGCGCTACGCACCGTATGACTAGTAAGTCAAACCTCAAATCACAGTCTGTGTTCTGCCCACTTAATTGATAGAAATGTGAGTGTAGTACAGTCTATAGAAACTGTGTCTATTCCCCAAATAGTGAGGTTTAACAAAAAAATAAAGGATTTGGAAAAAATCTGATCGTGATCAAACCAGAAATTCGCAAAATTACTGAACAAAAACAATTTCTAAAGCTAGGGCTACTAAACATTAGATCGCTAACACTTAAGGTGGTTATTATAAATGAAATGATCACAGATAATAGTCTTGATGTAATTTGCCTTACTGAAACATGGCTTAAACCAAATGATTATTTCGGTCTTAATGAGTCTTGTCCACCTGGCTACTGTTATAAAAATAAATGCTGTCCGATAGGCCGTGGTGGTGGTGTTGCAACAATCTATAGAGATATTCTTAACATTACTCAGAAAATAAACTACAGGTTTAATTCATATGAAATTCTTATGCTAAATGTTACACTCTCAGATATAAGTAAAAAGTCGCTACTATCTCTTGCTTTGGCTACTGTTTATAGACCTCCAGGGACTTATGTTGATTTCCTGAAAGAGTTTCCAGACTTTCTCTCTGACCTATTGGTCAATTTTGATAAAGCGCTGATTGTTGGAGATTTTAACATTCATGTTGACAATACAAATGATGCGTTAGGGGCTGCATTTACAGATTTACTTAACTTCTTTGGAGTCAAACAAAACGTCACTTGACCCACTCACCATTTTAATCATACACTAGATTTAATTATATCACATGGAATCAATCCTACCGATATAGAAATTCTACCGCAAAGTGAAGATGTCACTGATCACTACCTTGTAACATGTGTACTGCATACTGATGATATTTGTCAAATTGCACCGCGTTATCGACTAGGTAGAACAATTCTCCCGACAACTATAGATAAATTCACAAATAAACTTCCTGATCTGTCTCAGCTGCTCATTGTACCTAAACACACAAATGATCTCAAGAAAATGACTAGCAGTATGTGCACCATTTTCACTAGTACATTAGATACTGTTGCACCGATGAGATTAAAAAAGGTTAGAGAGAAAAACACTATTACTCACACTATCAAAAGAGAAACTCGTAATCTAGAACGCAAATGGAAGTCCCGTTATAGAAAGATTCTAAAAGCAGCCAGGGCTGAGCATCTATGCAAACTCATAGAAAATAACCAAAACAATCCAAGGTTCTTGTTTAGTACAGTGACTAGATTAACAAATCAACAGACTTCACAAAAACAAAACATTTCATTACAGTTTAGTAGCGATGACTTTATGAATTTCTTTACTGAGAAAATCGAAAGCATCAGAAATACAATTGTAAATGTACAACCTTTGACAGAGATTTATGATTCAGCCTCAATTATCACCCCTCAAGAACAGTTGCAGTGCTTTACAACTATAGGACAGGAAGAGCTAAATAAACTTATCACTGCGTCTAAACCAAAATGTTTATTAGATCCAATACCCACTAAACTACTGAAAGAATTGTTACCTGTAGCAGAAGAGCCTCTTCTAAATATTATCAACTCGTCTTTACAGTGGTGCTCAGAATTATTGGCACCCTTGGTAAATATGAACAAAGATGACTATAAAAATAAATCTGCATTGTTTATTCTTTTGATCTTTAATTCATAAAATTAGCAAAAATCTAACCTTTCATTGAAGTAAAACAATTGAAAGTGGGGGGGAAAATCACATTATGAAATAAATGTTTTTCTCCAATACACATTGGCCACAATTATTGGCACCCCTAGAATTTTTTATGAGAAAAATATCTCTAAAGTATATTCCCATTCATATTCCCATTTTTTAGCACACCAGGGAGACTAGGAGCATGAAGTTGTCCAGCCATGACTTTCTGTTCCACAGGAGTATAAACATGAGGAAACACAAAGGGCAAATTCCCTTAATCATTCATCACAATGAGTAAAACCAAAGAATATAGTTCTGATGTGCAGCAAAAGATTGTTTAGCTTCACAAAATAGAAAGTGGCTATAAGAAAAAAGATAAAACATTGAAAATCCCCATTTCCACCATCAGGGCAATAATTAAGAAGTTCCAATCAACTAAAGATGTTACAAATCTGCCTGGAAGAGGACATGTGTCTAAATCGTCCTAATGCGCGGTGAGGAGGAAAGTTTGAGTGGACAAAGACTCTCCAAGGATCTGCAGCTGAAGAATTGCAGTCTCAGAAAGCCTAAAAAAAATATTAAACAACACCTACATCCCCTAGCCTGGGTGCCAGCCCACAACATTTTTTGGACGGGAAGTTCGGTCTGGACTCGATCCATTGTGGATAATTAATTATAAGTAATTATGCTCGGCTCCCAGAAGGCCGAGCCAATCAAATTGCCAGGGCGGGCTTTAATCGATGATGGACAGGCTATCTGCGGTTACGTAACCACCCACGTCATCAAAGAGCGCTTGGGTTGAATTGGTTTTCACCAACGATGACTGCAGCTGGAGAAGTAAGATGTTTAGATTCCGCTATCACGTATGTAATAAAAGAAATCGACAGCGCATTAATTTTAAAAGACGAACAAAGAACCGCAATCAAGGCATTTGTCGATGGGAGCTGGAGATGTGTTTGCCGCCCTTCCAACGGGGATTTCGGCAAAAGTTTAAGTACAAGTTCAACATACGTCACTTACTGCGTTGCTCTGATTGGTTGTAGGTCTATCCAATTCAGAGTGCAGAGGTTTTTTTTTTTACTGGTTCGGTTAAGACACGCCCCATAATTCAAGTGCAATGGAGCAGTATCAGACTCACATTCTGCCTAGAATATGAGTATGACGAAGTCAGGCTATACATCCCCACAAGTTGTTCAGGAGGTTTTCAAGAAAATCCTCTGCTCTCATCCAGAAACAGCATATAGTTTCAGACACGACTGGAACTTCAAACAGGACCGGCTTCTATGGTCAGATGAAACTAAAAAAAGCTTTTTGGCAGCAAACTCACCAGATGGGTTTGGTGCACACATGGATAAAAAGTACCCCATACCCACGGTTAAATATACTGCTGGATCTTAAATGCTGTGGGCCTGTTTTTCTGCTGGAGGTCCTGGACATCTTGTTCAGATACATGGCATCATGGATTCTATCAAATACTAACAGATAAAAATCAAAACCTGTCTGCTAGAAACATTTCTGCTAGAAATCCTATAATGGGCTGTGGTTGGATTGTCCATCAGGACAATGATCCAAAACAAACATCAAAAACAACACAAAAATGTGTCACTGAGCACAAAATGAAGCTTCTGCCATGACCATCCCAGTACCCCGACCTGAACCCTAAAGAAAATGAGTGGAGTGAACTGAAGAGAAGAAGCACCAACATGGAGCTGGAATCTGAAGGATCTGGAGAGATTCTTTATGGAGGAATTGTCTCTGATCTCTTGTCAGGTGTTTTACAAACTCATCAGGCATTATAAGTGAAGACTCAGAGCTGTTCTCTTGGGAAAAGGAGGTTGCAAAAAGTATTGAATAAAAGGGTGCCAATAATTGTGGCCAACGTGTTTTGGAGAAAAACATTTATTTCATAATGAGATTTTCCCCCCACTTTTAATTCTTTTCCTTCAATGAAAGGTTAGATTTTTGTTAATTTTATGAATTAAAGATCAAAAGAAAAAACAATGCAGATTTATTTTTACAGTCATCTTTGATCATATTTAACAAGGGTGCCAATAATTCTGAGCGCCACTGTATCTCTAGGTCATGTCCCAAGACCGTTCAAGCTAGCAGTTATTAAGCCCCTCAATAAGAAACCACAATTGGATCCAAATGTATTGGCAAATTACAGACCCATTTCAAATCTTCCATTTATATCTAAAATACTTTAAAAAGTGGTGTCGGTCCAATTGTGCTCCTTCTTGCAAAAAAAAAAAAAAAAAAACGCTATCTATGATAAATTTCAGTCAGGATTCAGGCCTCATCAAAGCACAGAAACTGCACTCGTTAAAATTACAAATGACTTACTTCTAGCTTCTGACCAAGGCTGTATCTCAATATTAGTGTTTGTAGGAACCGTGGACGAACCAGACAAATGAATCATTCAGATAATTCTTTCAAAACATAATTCTAATTCAGAATCGAAGTTCCAGCTCTATCTATCTACAGGAAAACCAACGTTAATTACTTTTATAACCCCCATGCCTCCTGACAGCAGGAGAAGTGACAAACCAAATGGTCATCCAAGAAGATAAATAGTCTTTGATCACCAGATCAAAAGAGAAAAGAGAAACAATGCAGGCCCTTTTGGTTTCTCTAAGGGACCTAACCTAACTTTAGAGAAAAACCAATGAAGACTGTTCAGCAACTAAAACTGCATCAAAATTGTTCCAAATAATTTTAAATGGACTTATCAAACATCTTTTAACTACATACATTTTACATCATGTGTCCACAAATACTACCTGTAACCAGTTTTGCTTTAGAACACTCACAATTCATGTAAATGTGATAACTCTTGAATGACTGACTGAAAGTATGCCTTATTTGGACTTGATTTAATTATTTTCCTCTTTCCTAAATCCTGGCTTGAATGAAATCTGTTTAAAATGTATCATATTCCATTTAATAGAAATTGTGGTTAAAATGGTACTCTCTGCTAAAGCAAATACGGGAAGTAACACCTATTCATATGATTGGGGGCAGAGAAAAGCCCTTTTGAAACAGGATGATATCTGATTAAACTAGAAAAAAAAGTCAAGACAAAAGACGAAGACAAGTATCAAGAACCATGGAGTAACAAGAAGTACAGACAAGCAGCTCATTCAAGCCATCCGACTTTCACTCACTTTTCTTTTCTTTTACTTAATTAATTTTCTTTTCTGCTGAAAGTCTTGTGTTCTAAGTTTTACCGCAAAGTTCAGCCAACGACTTTTGCCGCTTCAACTTTAACTCCAGCGACAAAGAGACTTCCTTTCATTTTTCCAGCAAGCTCAAACGTGATTAGGTTCTG
The DNA here is from genome assembly GCF_018812025.1 of Megalobrama amblycephala. Lineage (NCBI taxonomy): Eukaryota > Metazoa > Chordata > Actinopteri > Cypriniformes > Xenocyprididae > Megalobrama > Megalobrama amblycephala. The sequence continues at coordinate 31,185,041 of NC_063053.1, read as the reverse complement.
CCAAACACAACACAGACTTTTAAGACCCTGCGACAAATCATCGACTTGGAAAACCCTTCTCTGCACGCCGACGAGGGAAATTCACATTTAAAGTCAACTAAAGCAAGTACCCCAGATTAAAACTGAACTGGTGCATTTAAATTAATGATTCCTGGTTCATTCAGGTCTTTGAAGTGCATTGCTAGAAATTATGTTCATCATATCACACTCTCTCTCTCTTAAAACTCTTTCTCTCTCATTTCCTTTCTTACTGCAACGTTTATGAATGAATATGTGTGTGTGTGTGTGTGTGTGTGTGTGTGTGTTTGTGTTAGATTAGTTTGTGTAGATTTTTTTAGAAGTCTCTTGTAGATTTTTAAAAGAAAGTGTCTTGTATTATGTGCTTCTAAAATTTAATGTCTTAAACTGTCGATCTTAAGTTACCGTGCTCTAATAAGTGTTTTCACAATTGTTGGATATTCATATCCGCAACAAGGGCTTATTAAGGCCTCGAGCTGAAATGAACGCTGGACGACTCAGTTGCTCGGTCATAAACTAAACAGATCTTTATAATTCCCTATAAATTATTTCATTTGAGCTAATTTTACTTCCTAGGGTGTGTTCCCTACATGTTACTTGATCTCAGTGCTGTGTTCGACACTATAGATCATAAAATACTCCTAGATCGACTACAAAATTATACTGGTATTCAGGGACAGGCATTACGGTGGTTTAGGTCATATCTATCAGACCGTCACAATTTTGTTTATTTAAACGGGGAAAAATCTAAGATAATGATAGGAAATTATGGAGTGCCGCAAGGATCTGTGTTAGGCCCTCTGCAATTTTCAATATACATGCTGCCATTCTACAATATTATAAGAAAACATGGAATTAGTTTCCACTGCTGTGCCGATGATATATGAGTTATATATTTCAACACAACCAGATGAAATCTCTAAATTATCCAATCTGACAGAGTGTGTTAAAGAAGTAAAACATTGGATGACTAGTAATTTTCTTCTATTAAATTCAGATAAGACTGAAGTATTACTTATTGGGCCAAAAACCTGTACAGAGAATCTCTCAGACTACAATCTGCATTTAAAAGGATGTACTGTTACTCCATCCTCGACAGTTAAAGACCTGGGTGTTATATTAGACAGCAACTTGTCCTTCGAAAATCATATTTCATATGTTACAAAAACAGCCTTCTTCCACCTCAAAAACATTGCTAAGATATGGAATATGTTATCTGTTTCTAATGCAGAAAAGTTCATGCTTTCATGATGTCTAGACTAGATTACTGTAATGCATTACTAGTTGGTTGTCCTGCTTCCTCAATAAAGCTACAATTAGTACAAAATGCAGCTGCTAGAGTTCTTAACAGGTCAAGAAAATATGATCACATAACACCAATTTTAATCAATCTCTACACTGATTACCCATTAAGTTCCGTATCGATTATAAAGTATTGCTAATGACCTATAAGACTCTAAATGGTTTAGCTCCTATGTACTTAACCGATCTTCTATTGCCCTACAATCCTTCACGCTCTTTAAGATCACAAAACTCTGGACATCTGGTTGTACCTAGGATAGCCAAGTCCACTAAAGGAGGGAGAGCGTTTACACATTTGGCTCCGAATCTCTGGAATAGCCTTCCTGATCATGTTTTGGGGTTCAGACTCGCTCACCCAGTTTAAATCTAGATTAAAGACGCATCTCTTTAGCCAAGCATTCACATAATGCATCTCATATCAGATCAATTGCACATGACTATCTTTGCTTAATGTTATGAACAGCAGCTACGCTAATTATTCTCCATTTGCTTTTCTGTTTTACCTCGGGACGCCTGAGGTCTGTTTTACCTTCCAGCCACTTAAGAAGACCTCAGATGACCAACACCTTTGAAGAGATGACGCCAACTCCTGTGAGGATTTCAGAAGATGCAACATCTGGATCAACATGCACATTCACAAATTTCTATATATCCTAATTATTGTTAATATGTAATTCATTTTTCCAGGAGCTCATTACCTTCAATTAAACTGCTAATAGTGATTGTAAATTAATTGCCTAAATTATTACATTATTTGCTAACTGCATTCTTTAAATTGTAATGTTGACATGCATTCTCTGTAAAGCTGCTTTGAAACGATATATATTGTGAAAAGCGCTATACAAATAAATGTGAATTGAATTGAATTGAATAAACCTGTGGTAGTGCTAGTTTTAAGTAAGCAAACTCTAATTAAACATCTACCAACAAAACTTGTGATACAAAAAGGGATTACAGCTTAATTGTAGGTTTTTTATCCCAGCAATGTTGACCTCCTTGATTTCTATCAAGTCGCAGGCTTAGAATAGTAGGCCTTTATATTGAATATTTAGGCATCTGATTTTAGCTGTTTTTTTGTTTAGGTCTGCGCCCTAGAGCCTTAGCTCGGGTCTATTCGCTTGCTCCTAGCTCTTTGCCCCAATATGCCTTACATCAGTGCTGCTCAGGTTGAGTGCATCAGATACTCCCTTCTTTCTTGTTGGTTGAGTACGCTCCCTTAGAGCAGTGGTCTCAAACTGCCGGCCCGCGGGCCATTTATGGCCCCCCTCCCCCTNACAACGTCAGCAGTGACGTGAGCACCAATCCATATTTTACTTTGCGTCCTTGGTAAAATCACTACATATGATATTTCCAACTACACTTTATGGGCACAATAATGTGCACTAACTTGATACACGACTAAGCTCACATCTGATGTTGCTAAGCTAACAGCCCGATAGTCAAATAAGAAAATAAAAACACTGCACTTTCAAAAATTAAGTGAAATTACGCATGTTCATTACATTAGTAACCTTTTCTTATGAATACTTTTCTATTTTTGAAATCTGTATTTGACAACTGCCTTAAAATTATTATCCGGGTTGATTTTGGGATAGCCTATGTTCTATGTTTTATGCTAACAAATGAGAAACATTTGAAACACTGATTAAAGTGTCGTCATTAAACACATCTTTATTATGAATTATTCTGCACATAGCTTATATTTAAAAAAAGGTAGAAAAGCTAAAAGGCATGAAGTGGAGGAAAGTGCAAGACTCAAATTTTCTGACATTTTATGCTGCCATAAATGCTTTCCAGTGCACGGTCACGCTACAAAATGACTATCATTAGCTCTGTCACAGGCTAAGGCTGCAGGAGGCCCGTGACTAATGCTGGGCCATCAGCACCATCGGTGTGGGCAAATTCTCATCATTCCTCAAACTGACCATGGAACCAATTTCTACCTCTCCCCATGTCATAAAATCTGACAATTATCCTGACTTCATTAATAATGCATAGCAGTCCTCGCCCGCAATCAAGGTTTAATCAGCAATGTGTCTCACAGGTAGGGCATTGACTGAGCCAAGAAATTATTGGCAAATTGTAAGGATTTATTTCCCCCCTCAACTTAATGATATAAATGACTTGGGGTAATTTAGTTGGTTTAACAAGCAGGACGACGTTATCAAACCCGTGACGCTGTTTGCATATGTGGCTGCTGCCATGGTAACAATGCGATTAATCAGTGTTATTGATTTTTTGGCGAATTCAGATTCAATCAGGCAACAAAAGAAAACAAAAACACATAGCTAACAAACTAAATAATTAAAAGAATGAGAATGCAATTAAATTACTAAATCTAAATGGATTAGCACAGGTTTACACATATGCTTACCGGTGGTGTGTGTAATTTCTTCAGATGTTAAGATATTTTCTCTTATCCCATCTCAATATGCTTGAATTTAGGGAGGATTTGAACATTCCCAATAAGCCTGACAAAGACAGGGAGAGTGTTTCTGGAAACCTGTTAGAAAACAGAATTGTTTTTTTTTTTTAGCTCTGTTTGGTGCCACTAGAGGCTTCCGCCAGACAGCCTTCCATATTCAAATTACGGAAAAAACGAAACTGGCATCATGTCAGTTAAGCTTTTTCCATAAGTTGAATAGGGAAGGCTTAGAATGTAGCATAAGCTTTTTGAACTGCGAGAGTTTTACACTTTCTTCGTAAGTATACAGAAGGCGGTCTGGCGGAAGCTAGATATTTTACTTCATAACTTGTTAAATATGGATATTTCTTTTCTTACACATTCTTAAATTATTACATTATTTTTACACATTTTACACATATACACCTAGGATGGCTTGAGGGTGAGTAAAGCTTGGGGTAATTTTCTTTTGAAAGTGAACTAATCCTTTAAATGTACACTTAAAATTGTCTTACCTTGAATTAGTAACAGTATCTAAGTTTCTAATCTAGTTTCATACTGGTGTATAATTTAAAATCATGATTCTTTGCAAATAGTTCCCAATTCATCTAATTTTTTCATGTTTCCACATGGATAACTTGCACTAAATTAAATCTAACTAGTTTGATAACATTCATAAGCACCCTTAATAATAATTTGACTAGCAGAGGGCTTCAGTCAGTCAGTGTTGTGTGACTAAGAGTAATGCTGTGAAGCAATTGTGCAAATGACTCATTGTGCAAATTAAATGTTTAATTGTTGTCTCTGCAACGGCACTTTTATGACACCAGGACCAGATCTGCATCATAACATCCACATGAAAAAAGACTGAATTTACTGACTAGAAACTGCACTGCATCTCATCTGCACACACACACAAAAAAGAAAAATACATTGTATTGGATATCATTTTAAGAGTCACCTGTACATATTCTGCTTTCCACACAGTTACATTCTAGCAGAACCTGATTTATATCTCTTTTGATTTATATCACAGAGATGGCTGCCAAAGCGTGCACAGCAGAACAGAGCCATTACTACAGTCCCCTTGGTTAGTTTAATCCCACAGGCAATTAGGATTTGTAGGACTTTGTTTTCCACTCAAAAGAAGCTTTACAGGGTTGTTATTGATTCTGAAAGCTCCGCGGGCACACACGGACTCAAACCACTGGATCATTTAATCATGTTTAATAAGAGGCAGTCATTGCCTCTCTGATTTATTGCATTAAGCAAGCCAGTGACAAACCCAGGCACAGCACAGGTCAAAGCAAAATCATCTTCACACTGATACACATGCACAGATTGGACCACACACACACAAACACAAAAAGGACATCTAAAATCTAAAATCTCTGCGACAGTTCAAAAGTTTGTGGTCAATACGTTTTTTATTTATTTATTTTTTTATGTTTATACTTATATTCAGCAATGATTCATTAAATTGATCAAAAGTGACAGTAAAGACGTATAATGTTTCTACAAATACATATTTCAAATAAATGAAATTTATGAAAATGATTTTCAACTTTCAGTAACACAATTTAGAGTAATGGTCAATCCATCATTAATAGGTAACTATGCAGGAAGTAATGCAGTACAAATGAGTAGTACTATATTAACACTTCAGCTACTACTAATAACTAATATGGAAATTTCATTTATGAGATTTCATAAAAAATATCTTAATTTGTGTTCCAAAGATGAATGAAGGTCTTAAGGGTGTATAGAATGACATAAGGGTGAGTCATTTTTGGGTGAACTAATCCTTTAAGATAACGCAAACTAGTCTGGACCAACATGCACAAATGCAAATTTTGCTATATATCCTAATCACTGTTAACATGTATTCATTACTTCAATGAGCTCATTGTTTTTGCCTTAAATTAATATATTGCTTAAATTAATACGTTGTTAGCTAGCTGCGTGATTTGTATATGTACATTTCTGAAATTACATCATTTGGACACAGTCACTTCTGATAACAGATCCTAATTATTGTTAATATGTAATTCATTATTTCCAGGAGCTCATTGCTTCTACCTTCAATTAAACTGCTAACAGTGATTGTAAATGAATTGCCTAAATTATTACATTATTAGCTAACTGCATTCTCTAAATTGTAATGTTGACATGCATTCTCTGTAAAGCTGCTTTGAAAAGATATGTATCGTGAAAAGCGCTATAAAAATAAATGAATTGAATTGAATTAGCAGTAGTTCCTGAAATAGTTTATTTATTTATTTATTTACTTATTTTTTAATAACGACTGTTTACTTGTCTTTAATAATCTTTGAAATTGATATTAGTTTTAGCTAAGGTATCGAAATTGGAATCGAAAATTGTTACATTTTACTGGTATCTAAAATATTGGTGTCAACCTTATTCACTGCAATACAAGCATACATGGGTAAAAAAAAAAAAAAAAAAAAAAAAAACTATTAAAAAAAACTATTTTATTCATTTATTACTTTTTTTGTGGTGGGGCCAGTGAAAATTGAATCATTGAATTAATTTAATTGAAATTCAAGAATCAAACTGAATCGAGAATTGAAACCGATATCCAGCCCTATTTATTACATTTTAAAGTTGTAATAATATTTAAAGGGTTAGTTCATCCAAAAATGTCAACCCAAAATATATTTGGAGCGCCAAAAAAAAGTTTGACACGCGATCTGAATCATGATTCGATATACTGATTCATTGTGCTCCGATGCCTCATGAAGCATTGTTTTGAAAATTGAATATGTAAGCAAAAATATAAACATTTTCATTTATATAAATTAATGCAAGTTTGTATATGAATAAATTTAACAGAAATTATTCTTAACATTAAGATTATAACATTAACAATTTCAAAATGTTTTGCATATTTTTTGTTCTTTTTGTGACAAAAACAAAAGTGCTGTACTAGACAGAACATCGTCAGTGTTGCTAGCTGCTAGCGAGACTCAAATGGAACAATAGGATTTAGAATCTATTACATTTGGTAACTAGCACATAACTATAGCTGTAAGCTCTGCCTCAGAAGGCCATAGCAACAACCATTAGCAAGCCAGATACAGAGTGTTCATGGTTAAAAACCTTCGTGTATCTTCTTTAACCATGAAGAGATGTGATCCCATTAGAGCTCTGCAGGAGACCCAGCATGTTATACAGGGAGTACTATGTCAGTTCCACCTAGAGATCTGTCATGACTGAGAAACCTAACAACACCATCACCACGGCTCTGGAAGCAATACGAGGGATTACTGAACAGCCAGAGGGGCCCTTCGTTATTGTCAGTGTGTTTTAGATAACAGGTGTACACATTGTGTAAGAAGGATCACCCTCAGGATTACACTTTTACAGATGAGGGTAGATGGTTTCTTTGAAAAGCCAGCTGATTTAATGTAGGGGAACGATGATACAACTGATTCAAGATGCTCCATCAAAGTTCCTTTAAGGCAAGACCTGCTAGCCATCTTACTAGCATCATAAGAAGAGCTTGTGTATAGGTGAAAGTCTAAAATTTCACCTATAAAACTATTTGTCAAGATGTGTTTCAATAATACACTTTCAAATCAGCAAAAAATAAAAATAAAAATAACATCGGCAATGATTTCTCTTAGAATAAAAAGTTCAATAACCTTGAAGGGTTTTGTCAGGCACTTCATATATAAAACCTTTTAGAACCATCATGGGATCATTTTATGGATGATGAATTTTTTCTTATTTTGATAATGCTAATGAGAGACGAGTGTGACACACGTCTCGAGAGCAGACTTTTATAGTGCCACAGTCAATGCATCTGCTTCTTCCGGTCATGCGTATGTGGGATAAAGGCTCTGATATACTGCAAAAGAAGTTCTTTTTTGTACTACCAATGGTAGTACGAAGATGTTTTGCAGCTAGAGCGAACTTTTCCTGAAAGTTCACTTTGGCAAGTCATTTCGAACTTCCAAAAAGAACTTCATTTTTTCCTGATTTTGTTCAAAATGACGTCACATCAGTTCGTTCTTAGATTTTGTTTGAAGTACAGTATATCGGGGCCTTAAAGCAGCACTGTTTATCATATTAGATACTACTCTGCGTTCGCTCAGCGACTACTATGAGGCGTCGTTGCACATTTCAGTAAGCTAGAGTGATATTAGGCATGGTAAAACATGGTACTCGTAACTGTAAATTAAAAAAAAGAGATTTAAACAATATGACTTACTGTGTTGTGCTATATAACATGATTCTGTCAGTGAATCCATCCAAACATTTGCTCGCCTGTCTAATAAAACATAATATGTTAAAACATCTTTGGTGTTTCCATGGCTTCTACAAAATAAAACTGGATATCAAACGATAACGCGGGTATGAAGTCATTGATAGGCAACGCACAGATACGCTCCATGTCCTGGTTAAAATTGCTTATTTCTCTGGATATAAACATTCTCAGAAACATCTGGGATAATGTAAGTACACAAGTCAACAAAATATATAACACTGCTCTAGTGGGTTTTGGATATTTTAATCCAAAAATTTTACATATTGTGCCTTTAAATTTTATGACTTTGACTTTGGGTTTTATATAAACCCCAATGAACCTTTTTTTTTTTTTTTTTCCCTAAGAGTGTATCAAAAAGGCTCACAGCTCCAATTTATACAGCCACCATATTCAGAGTTGCAGTTTGGTCTACTCCAACTTATACTGTCTCTATACACCCAATTAATCATGACACAAGTGATGACAACCATTAAATTTGAGGTAAACAGCCTTTAGCCGATACATTCTGAAGTCAGTCACCTCGTAAGATCAAACCAAACTGTCTTTTTTAAAACCGTCTTAAAAGTAACCTATTATGTAATTTAAAATTATTTAAAATGGTATGAATTCTGCATGCAATAGATTTATCATGTCTACCACTAATGCATTATAATAGCAAGAAACATTTATGAAACATTTATACCTCTGTCGTACTTGAAGAGAAAGTGTATATGAAGTTATCATTTGCATAGGACATCACTAGCAATCTCTCATTTAGACATGTCAAGAATAAGTGTCGGTAGACTAATGAAGATGTGCTTATTGATATAGTGGCATGAAACACTGTGAAATCATCAACCACAGATGAAATTCACACTTGCTGCATAGAATAATGATGCAAGGTAGCTCAGCTCTTTAATCTCTATCTTTTGCTAGTAATATATAGGAGAATAAATGAAACAAACTTTCCTGTCTGGTCAAACTTCTTACTCTGCCTATAGTGCACACTATTCAATTAAATGCACAAATGTGGCGGCGCGCACTGTATATCACTTCATTATAAATAAAGTGCAAAAGAAATTATGAGCATGCAACGTCATAATTATGTTGCCAATTAGTAAGAAATTACCAAAAAGTATGAACATATTACATAACTGGTACTTAGTGTGTTAGCTGGGAAGGATTTGCATATAATTGGGGCAAAATTGGGGCACAGCTTAATGACCATGGGAAAATGTGGTCCCACGGCCAAAGTAGTTGAGAACCACTAATATAATCAGTGTTGGGGTAACACATTACAAGTAACTTGAGTTACGTTATCAGAGTACATTTCCAAGTAACTAGTAAAGTAATGCATTGCTATTTCAATTTACAACAAAATATCTGTTACTTATTCAAATAAGTAACGCAAGTTCCTTTTTTCACATTTATTGACTGACAGCTCTCCTGTCCTCATGTTGAGAGAAATAAAGTGCAGAGGTGTTGTGTGCAGTCCGTGTAATGCTTCACAATTCAGTTTTCAGACCATACAATGCAAATGCAAAAATGAAAAATTTAAACCAAGCTTTCATTTTTCTTGTTTTTCAGTTACATCATCAATGGATATTTGCCATTTTCACCCCTTTTTCAATTTTACTTTTGCTAAATTATGACTTTAGAAACAATCATTTGAATAAATGAAATCTAACCGATTTTCTATTTTTTAATTTTTTGCCTTGTAATATGCTCCGTGGGCTGTACCATTAGCACAGGGGGTGTGGCCGCGGACTGCTATCATCTCATTGATGTAACTGCTTTATTTACACTATATGCATGTTGAGGAATAGTTTAAAAGACTGAACACAGAGGATGACCTTTTTCACCCAATATGCTATCATTTTCATTTTTTCAAAACATCCCCCCCAAAATCGCACCCTGTATGTATGTATGTGTATGTATGTATATATATATATATATATATATATATATATATATATATATATATTTTTTTTTTTTTTTTTTTTTTGCCGCCCCAAGATTTGCTGTGGTCCTCGTCTGGCCAACCCTATTAAAATTTTCTGGGGGCGACACTGATGGTCAACCAAAGATCAAGCCGCGCCATCAGTTCTTAGCTCCAGAACTCGGCTCCGCGCAACAGAATATATAGTAGCTTATATCTATCCGATACATTTGTACAGATTATTACAGAGTTTATTGCAACTACATTTAATCTTGTTCTCAAACAGCCAGACTAATAAATGGCTTGACAAAACCCGTACCAGGGCAAAGCCTAGACAGAGCTTTCTTCTGTATACATTCATTCGCGTGCCGTTAAATACTAATTTATCGTGTTCAATATCAGGGTTTATGCAGGTTTCAGTAAGTCAAATTTAAGACCTTTTTAAGACATTTTAAGACCATAAAGATTGAAATTTAAGATCTACACGACGCATTACCAAAAAATATTCAAATCAAAGAAATTCTGAAAAAATCATTTTATTTCAATGAATTCAGTCATTGAAAAAGCATTAATTTAATTTACAGATAAAGCAATCACATTAGTAACCTTCCACACACATCAATGTGCCAAATGTCCAAAACCTTAGGCCCAAAATGAAAATAGGCTAAAACAAACTTGCCCTCAAATAGAATAGATTTCATCTCATATTTATTTACATTACAAAACAGCATATTAATAGCCTAATAAAGATTGAACAGGCTACTCCAACCCATGTAACAACCAATGTAGCACACACACACACACACACACACACACACACACACACACACACACACACACACACACACACACACACACACACTCACACCAGATAATCCATTTTAGATAGATAAATACTTACCTCGGGATAATTAGAGTATCTATCTAACATGGATTATCTGATATATATATATATATATATATATATATATGTGTGTGTGTGTGTGTGTGTCCCGCACTGTCCCATGAACTGTGAGCCCAGGTACCTCGACTTAACAATTCCATTGTTCCAGAACAATGGCCTGGTGGTCTGATTTTGGCTTTCATTGAACGTTACGACATACGGCCCGGTAAGAGTACGAATCAATTCCCTCTTTATAAACTCCCCCAATCCAAATCTCGCCATAAGCGATCTTGTTGGGCCCGCAAGAGAACGGCTTCGCGATTACTGAATCAGGGAACATCACTTGGAAGAGATCGCTAATCTCACTGTTGCTATTAAATGAGTAGTGTTTGTTTAGTCACCGTGTGTAGTATACAAATCACCTCGGCTTTCAATGTGTCAGTCGCTCCAAAAGTACCACGAAGGTTGTTCGACGGAGCTGTGATGATATTGCGCTGGAGACCGGAGGAACCAGGCATTGAGGAGGACAACGGCAGTGGTGAGGCTAATTGGCCGAGTCCGCTGAAGGGATTTTGCGGCTAGCTTGTGTTTCTCCGCTCTGGCGTGTGATTCCAGCGCCTTTACACCGCTTCACACCCAGACTCTCTAATTGATTTTTTTTTTTTTTTTGCAAAGTTTGCAGTGAGCCTCGTACCTGGAGCTGGGTATCGCTTGTAACCAACAGCAGAAATCGCTGTGATCCAGCCATGTCTCGTTGAAAGTACACTTTCCCATTTTCCACACGTAGCCGAACTTTAACAAACTCTGAGGAGACGCAGACGTATTTCGCGGGCAGGTATTGCATTTATCACGGGATTTGTAGTTTTATCACCGCGTATACCAACACCAGTATACCCCAGAAAGAACTACGACTCGCTACTTTTTGCTACTTTGTAATAACTTTCAGGTAGCGTTTCTGGAAATGGGTAAAAAAATTTAAGACCTGACTAAATGAAATTTAAGACCTCGGATGAAAATCTGGCCGTTTTTAAGACTTTTTAAGGCCTTAAATTTAAAGTTCAGAATTTTAGACTTTTTAAGACTTTTTAAGACCCCGCGGAAACCCTGAATATGAATTTACATGGTATCTGCTCTCACAACTACTCCTAGCCAGCTATTTGGCACACCGCTGTTTTATTTAGCTGACCAACTCTAAAAATCTCTGCTGGAGCTGCGCGACGCACTAGACAGCGCGGAGAGAATTTATTTACAGTGAAGATCAAGCAATTGTTCATCAGTTACAGTTGTATGGATTTCATCTAGGTCTATATCTCATCAAACAACCAGATTAATGAATGGCTCGAAACAAACCCTACAGGGCATAGCTTTCTTCTGCCTATATTTGTGTGCGGTGGAATTAGTTTATAATATTAAATATTAATTTACTTACATTGCATCTGCTTTCAAAACTACCCCTAGCCTATTTGACACACCGCCTGTTTTATTTAGCTGATCAACTCTTGAAATCTGTGTACCAAAAATGCGTGACTCACTGAACAGCGCAGAGAGAATGTGGTTACATTGTAGTGAAGTGTAGATCAGCAGTCCTGACTGTTGTTTTAAGCAATACACCAAGTTTATTTCATTAACACTGAGTATGTCCCTCAAAACAATGTTTTATTTTTTCTGCCAGCTAAATTTCTAAACAAAGTCACAGATCATTGTGCGACTCGCAACATAAGGCGCACAGAGTAGCCTATAGTTAATTTGTGAATGAATCCGAGTCTTTTAACAAATCGGTTGAGTGATTCACCAGCCATACAGCCCTTTTATTATTGAATGAATCAGCGTTTCGAACGAATCGATTGAATAAAATGACTCATTCATTAACACAGTAACTTGCTGCCACCTACTGGCGATATTTCATATTCGTTTCATCTTGTAATTTATTTAATATTTTCTGTATTCAAAGCATTTTGTATAAAACATAAAATTAATGTCATTGAATTATTTGCTCTGCTGTGTGAATTTATTTACGGACCTCTCTGAGCAGCATTAAATTGTGTAAATACACCTAAAAGCAACTTCATGCTGCTGTGCCACCTCTGCAGCGCAAGATGCCTTTGGCTGAAACAAAATAGTGTCAAACTATAATTGTATTGACTAAATTTAAGATTTTAAATTTAAAGATGGCATAGGCCTATATTTAATAAGATATAGCTATTTTAAAAGGTAGCTAGCTAGACCCTCCCTCCTCCTCCTCCTCCCCCTCCCCTCCGTGCTTCCTGAAACAGTCATGAATGCGCATTTAAAATCATTCTTGTCGGTTATTGGCTGTGTTCAGGGGACAGGCAGCTAGCGGATAGTGAGGAGATGTTTGCTGTATGTGACAAAAATGTTTTGGCCTAAAAACGCGTGACATCACTTAGAGCACCTTTAATCTCACTTTATTAACTAATGTCTTTGCTGCTGACCTTCAATGATCTAATTCAACCACACTAATAAGCAAAACTTACTTTATATTAGATTTAGAAATAAGAGTGTTGAACTTCCTTCTTTATCCTATTCATCTTTGATCCAGAAAGGCAGCACAGCTGAAAGGTTTGTTTGTATAGGCTGTACAGTAGGGCTGCACGATATATCGCATGAGATTGTCACGCGCATTTCGTCAGTAAAGCCGGTTCCCTGATTACTGCTAAATCGGCATCACCTGCTTTCAAATGGAGCGGCATTTAATAGACAGAACCGTAGTTCACTGAAAAGCCACGCAATATCGCTTTCATTATCGAAGGCCGATTCATCTGCGATATGAATGCGATACTGAGTGGCTTTTCAGTGATCTACGGGCCTTTACATTTGCCAAAAATAGAATTTGTTTTGTTGTTATTAAAAAATAAACAAACAAGCGATAACTTTCCCCAACACTGAATATAATATAATATAATATAATATAATATAATATAATATAATATAATATAATATAATATAATGATGGCAAGTATTATTATTTGGTATTATTCTGAACATTTAAACTGACCTTCCTCACAAATGCAGACTTCCTCACATTTCAGAGTGTTTCTGGCTCGGCTGTAGTTCACTGAGGTCCATATCCCCTGAGCAAACCTTCCCTCAGAAGCCTGAAATCAGGACAGATTAAGACTCCCAGAGATGCATTTTACTTTCTTTTTTCTACAGCAACACCAAACAGAAAAATATTACACTTCTCCCTTTTTAGGCACCACTTTGACAAATTTCTTAAAGATTGTTAGCAGAGCTGCAAAAAGGCACATTTCCAGAGGATGTTAATGGCTTTTATATGTTTTGTGGGGAGAAGACACCCTTTCTGACTCAGATTTATGAAGCCATCGATTCCTCTGGCAGACTACCTGCTGGCCTGTATGCTAATAGACTGAATCTGCACATAAAGCCCTGCTGTGCCGATCTATATCACATTTGTCTGCCGGTGCAGATACAGTGTCCACATGCCACATGATAGACGAGCATGTCGATAACCTTTGTTATAAATAAAACACGCCCACATGCAGTAACTAATATTTGATCAATACCTGCTGGAAATGTGGCCAAATGATGCACAGTGCCAATAATTAAACAAATTACAGACCTAATAACCTCATCTGGCAATGAGCATCAATGAACATGTTTACATTCATACCGATATGCTTACCTCCCAAAAATCATCTTATTGAATTAACACGTTGTCCCGGTTGACATGGAAACCAATAACTTGGCAACACAAGAATACCTGCTTTATTAATAAATCAGTTTATTCCCCAGCAGTGATGTCAAAACCTAATCACTCGTGTATCTGATTAGAGTATTGCATTTGTTATGTGAGATGTGATGTTAAAGGTGCCCAAGAATGCTTTTTCACAAGATGTAATATAAGTCTAAGGTGTCCCCTGAATGTGTCTGTGAAGTTTCAGCTCAAAATACCCCATAGATTTTTTTAAATTAATTTTTTTAACTGCCTATTTTGGGGCATCATTAACTATGCACAGATTTTTTCAGCGCGCCGCCCCTTTAATTTGCGTGCTCCCTGCCACATGAGCTCTCGATTATATTACAGCACATGTACAAAGTTCACACAGCTAATATAACCCTCAAATGGATCTTTACAATATGTTCGTCATGCATGCTGCACGCATGCTTTGAATTATTTGAATAAAGTATTTATTTTGATGTTTATATTTGATTCTCTATGAGTTTGAGGCTATATGCTCCGTGGCTAACGGCTAATGCTACACTGTTAGAGAGATTTATAAAGAATGAAGCTGTGTTTATGAATTATACAGACTGCAAGTGTTTAAAAATGAAAATAGCGACGGCTCTTGTCTCCGTGAATTCAGTAAGAAACGATGGTAACTTTAACCGCATTTAACAGTACATTAGCAACATGCTAACGAAACATTTAGATAGACAATTTACAAATATCACTAAAAATATCATGCTATCATGGATCATGTCAGTTATTATTGCTCCATCTGCCATTTTCGCTGTTGTTCTTGCTTACCTAGTCTGTTGATTCACCTGGGCAGATCCAGACATTACTGGCTGCCCTTGTCTAATGCCTTTCATAATGTTGGGAACATGGGCTGGCATATGCAAATATTGGGGGCGTACACCCCGACTGTTACGTAACAGTCGGTGTTATGTTGAGATCCGCGTGTTTTCCGGAAGTCTTTTAAACAAATGAGATTTACATAAGAAAGAGAAAGCAATGGAGTTTGAAACTCAATGTATGTCTTTTCCATGTAATGAACTCTTGTTATTCAACTATGCCAAGGTAAATTCAAATTTTGAATCTAGGGCACCTTTAAATAAACAGTGCTTGGTGAATTTGTCAATCTGACCAACAGAAAGCTGCTTGGTTTTAAAGTGACGTCTTTGTGAAACATCACTACACTATAAACAATGGACCTTTTTGCCCTTAAAATCTGGCTGAAATATAGCTATTGTGGCGCTTTCCTGTCACATAGCCAGACCTGCACACTTCAAGCCGGCAGAACACAGATTAACGTGTTTACATGCTGGGCGAAATCGGGTAATGGGCAAAAATTTTAGCTGTGTCGATCATTATATGCTTTATCCATTTAAAGGAAAAGGGATTAATGCATTTACATGACCACATGCATTGTCAGCTTATAAAGGCACAATATGTAACTTTTCGCCACTAGAGGTTACCTATTCAAAACAAAGGCGTAGCTTGATGATGCTGAGTGTTGCTAAATGGCATGCAGTTAATTTTAAAACATATTGTATGATGGAGAAAATGCTGTATTACTGTTAATAAAAATAAAGCTGCATCCAATTATGCTTTGTTAGCCACTTGACAAAATAATGTTTTTCTCTGAGCCATAAATACATGGTATGCACAGATAATCAAGTAAACGAGATTCAAACAATAAGACTAAACGTGTTGAGCTATGTAACAATGATTAGTTTTCTGTCTATAAATGTATTCAAGTCGCTCACCTGTCTAATAAAACATATATTAAAGTGTCTTTGGTGTTTCCATGGTTTTTACAAAATAAAACTGGAAATCGAGGGTAACGCGGATATGATGTTATTGACAGGCGACGCTTATTTCTCTGGATTTAAACATTCTTGGAAACATCTGGGATAATGTAAGCACACAAGTCGACAAAATATATAACACTGTTCAAGTGGTTTTTGAATATTTTAATCCAAAAAATCTTACATATTGTGGCTCTAAGCATAATTGGGTTAAGAACATGCACATAAACGTGCTCAATATCTTAAATTCAGCACCAACACATCAGCCATCTTATTATGTTCTCATGCATTTAGTCATTTTCAAAGCGAAGGAAATGAGAGACTAAACACACCACGGCATAACCCCAGGTAACATGTGCCCTTCTGTGCTGATGATCTAGCGTCGGTTTCTCCAACCCGAACCCTAAGCATGACTCATCTGAAGTGAAGTTAGATTAGATCAAAAAAGACAAGCACTGTCACAGGTACAAGATCCACTGTCAGTGTTCTGAAAATCATTATAAATCCTAAGCGTGCGAATGCATAAATCAACCTAACAATCTCTTCAACTGCCACATGTTTGGAAAAGAGTCATTAATGGACAGCCAGCACTTCTGCCAAACCACGTAAGCGGTATTTAACAACCAATTGTGCGTGCAATTCACCGAGAAGTTAATGTAGCATGAAGGAATGTCACACGTACAGTGCTGCCTTTTCCAAATGGGATTTCTGACACATTCCAGGGCTGTGAGCTATTCTTACTCCCACAAAGCATCCAAGTACCAAACACTCAAAAAATACACTTTTTTTTCAAAAGGGTGTCCAAACTGAAGCCCATGGGTCATGTGCAGCACCTGTTTTGATACTTTAGATACTTTAAAAACAGAATTTAAAATTTCTCTATTGAACAAATGGTACCAAATCTCACAACACATCACATCTACTAGTGCCTTCTCTTTGAATTGCTTTCTGTGAATATGCAGAGAGGCACAGACACACAAATTTATCAACCACACTTTCCAAGAATGTGGTAAGTTTTGGGGGTTTTAAATGGTATGTTTGCAGGCGTCATTGAAAAAGAAAAAATAATTCATATAAAAGTGCACTAAAACTGCTTTTTGCTTGAAAAAAAGAAAAAGAAAAAAAGATAAATAGTACAATTCAACAGCTGTCACGTTCTGATATTGTTTCAGTTTCATATTCATGGACTTTTATTTTGTTTTTCATTGTTTCCTGTTTCCTTTGTTCCTATTTTTCCCGCTCATCAGTGGTTAGCATGGTTTTTGGGGATTATTCACTCACACCTGTTTCCTTTTAGTTCATTACCATGTGTATATATTAGGATTGTCAATAGATTTTTTATTTTATTTTTTTAATCACGATTAATCACGCACCCTAAATTGCGATTAATCGCACATTTATCGTGAAATTAAGCATACACCATTTATCTTGTTTAACATGTCCATTTTGCCATCATTTCCTATATCCAGCAAAGTAAACCATCAAATTGAAGTGTGATTCTCATAAAACTGTACTTTTCAGCTTTTTTCAAGGTAAATTTATGTGTGAAAACAATGTGAATGTACTGAAATGTGTCTGTGCATAAATACATTCTGCGATCAGAGAGTCCAGAGCGCTCATATATGATTTGTTTGCGCATCAATACAATGGACTCACGTGTGCTTAATGTACGACTCCTGTACGTCACCGCAATCGTCTTTACTTTCATTGCAATCCTCATCCATCAAAACTTTACTAGCAAGAAGCTGGTTTGGTTTATCCAGCCGAGAAACATAGTTTGCATATCATCTGGCCATACAGCGGTGGGATGTTTGGACGTTCCGTTCAGAACGGGAGGGGGAAAATCCCCATTTCATCAGGGCAATAATTAAGTTCCATTCAACTAAAGATGTTACAAATCTACCTGGAAGAGGACGTGTGTCTAAATCGCCCTAATACGTGGTGAGGAGTAAAGTTTGAGTGGACAAAGACTCTCCAAGGATCACAGTTGGAGAATTGCAGAGATTAGTTGAGTCTTGAGTCTCAGAAAGCATTAAAAAAAAAAAAAAAAAAAAAAAAAAAAAATCAAACAGCACCTACATCCCCACAAGTTGTTCGGGAGGTTTTCAAGAAAAATCCTCTGCTCTCATCCAGAAACAATCTCCAATATATTCAGTTGTCAGACAAGACTGGGACTGGCTTCTATAGCGAGATGAAACTAAAAAAAGAGCTTTTTGGCAGCAAACCCACCAGATGGGTTTGGTGCACACAGGGATAAAATGTACCCCATGCCCACAGTTAAATATACTGCTGGATCTTTAATGTTGTGGGCCTATTTTTCTGCTGGAAGTCCTGGACATCTTGTTCAGATACATGGTATCATGGATTCTACCAAATATCAACAGATAAAAAATCAAAACCTGACTGCTTCTGCTAGAAATCCAATAATGGGCCGTGGCTGGATCTTCCATCAGGACAATGATCCAAAACAAACATCAAAACCAACACAAAAAAGTGTCACTGAGCACAAAATGAAGCTTCTGCCATGACCATCCCAGTCCCCTGACCTGAACCCTAAAGAAAATGAGTGAAGTGAACTGAAGAGAAGAAGCACCAACATGGAGCTGGGAATCTGAAGGATCTGGAGAGATTCTGTATGAAGGAATGGTCTCTGATCTCTTGTCAGATGTTCTCCAAACTCATCAGGAATTATAGAAGAAGAGTCAGAGCTGTTTTCTTGGCAAAAGGAGGTTGCAAAAACTATTGAATAAAAGGGTGCCAACATAGTTTGGATATAAACATTTATTTCATAATGTGACTTTCCCCCCACTTTCAATTCTTTTTCTTCAGTGAAAGATTAGATTTTTGCTAATTTTATGAATTAAAGATCAAAAGGATAAACAATGCACTGACAGAGAGGGATTAAATCTTTAACAATGTCTGGCTATAGGCTACTTTCGTTATTTTAATAATTTCTTTCATTTTAATTTATTTACTGATCACTCTGTGTTATCTAATTTAACTATTTGTGGCTTGTGTTTTGAATATATGTTCCCCTGCACTTCAGGCATTTTGCACTTATGACTTATGACTATTTCATTTTTTATTATTTATTTTTTTTATTAGAACGGTATATTCTGTTCTGATTCAATTTTGTAAATTAATTTTTTGATTGTTTTTTGGTGCATCGATGTTGCGCTGTAGACTAATTCAAGCATGCTCACACAGGCAATTCAGCTGATTTAATTTGATTTGCCGACGTGTGAAATGCATCAGCAGTGTGGCCTTTCTGCAGTTATTTATATATTCTTTTATGCTTATTAATCCAAAATGTTTTTTTTTTTTTCATTTTCTTCTATATCTTTGTGTGGTGTTCTGTACATCGTGGCTGTGAATTTTTATCCACATTGCCTTTCATTTCAGTTTAAAAAAGATAAAAAGTCATTATCAGTTTCGTCTATCACTTGACAGGCAGTTTGGTCGCTTTATTAGAAAGTTGTTTCTCTGTGCTGTGTGTGAAAGAAAAAAAAAAATTGTCTTAAGGCGCGGGTAAAGGCCTTACTTCATTTTCCGCATCCCGCTCCATCTCAAGCACAGTTGAGCCTTTCAAAGGTAGCCTATAATCCTTTGGCCTTGAGCGCGGAAAGAGTTTGTGTGCACTATCTAGTGGACTGCTGTTTTTCAAGCATTTGAATAAATTATATTTATGATTCGACTATCAGTCTATTATCATCTTCCTGCCTGAAGTTTTTGCAACAGTTTGGTATGATTTTTTTTTTTTTTTTGCAAGAAGTCTCTTATGTTCGCCAAGGCTGCATTCATAGGAAAAATACAGTAGAAACAATAACAGAAACAGTAATGTTTTGAAATGTTAAAAATTAAAATAACTGTTTCCATTTTAATATATTTTATCACATGATCCTTCAGAAATCATTCTAATATGCTGGTTGAATACAGTTTGCTTCTTAATTTGTCGAAATCATGATACATTTTTTTCAGGATTCTTTGATGAATTAAAAGAACAGCATTTATTTGAAATAGAAATCTTTTGTAACAAATCAAATGTCTTTATGGTCACTTTTGATTAATATTTTTATTCAGCAAGAATGCATTAATGTAATTTATTTCAAAAGAATATGGTAGTGAATATAAAAATGATTATATAACAATTCTCTCTCTCTCTCTCTCTCTGATGTTAAAGGGTACGCTGGGTATATTTTTGACTGTACTGTCCGAGTGTCAGGCTGGTGTCCCCCAAAAGGTAAATTTTATTTTTTGCACTGTTTCCTGACAGAATAAAGCAAAAATTAAAACTTGCATAATAAGCATTTTAAAAAATGACTACATTCGCTATTTGTCATTAAGATTAACTTCCTTGGTATTTAACTACTCTATAAGAGAGAATACTCATTTCAGTGCGTTTTGCAACAGAACATAGACACAGACTATATGCAAAATCAGCCAGCAGCTCACCTATCAAGGCAGTATTCTGAGAAACCAACATTTTAATCCACACCGAATGACAAAGCCCATTAAAATATAATTACACGCATAGCTCCATACACATACAGGTCTGCTAAAGGATTATAAGAACAAGTATTTGTATTTATTGGTCTTCTCAACCATGAGGGTAATGAGAACACGTTCGCTCTCAGGGGCGAGCAGTATGCCAAGAGAATATAGATGTGAAATAATTAAACGAAAGACCTGACATTGCAGTTCACAAAGGATGCCAGTAATAAAATGTCACACTGCACTCAGAGGAGAGAGACACAAAAATTATATGAACATGAATAGTACCATATATAAAGCTATAAACATACACAATTAAAATCACAAATAGGCTTAACAGAATGGAAAGAAGAAAAAAACTGAAAACATCAGGCTAGCAGGGGGTCATTCAATGCTTTATATGTAGTGCAATTAGGAACAAGATGATAATATCTCCTGCTGTTCTCAAATGTATGGGGAAATGCTGAGAGTAACAGTTCAGAAAACGATGCAAATGACGCTTTGGTATGATCACACTGTAGCATCATGAACAAGATCCTCATGCGTCCTTTCAGAAAATGTCGGTTTAAATACAATCTGCCATTATGTGCATCTGAAGTTGTTCTTGGTACTGTGAGTAACCCTTACCATCAAATAACGTCATCAAATCACCATACTCTCATGATACCTCTTATCTAGAAATCATTCGTTTCCGCAGCATGGTGGCAGCTTATATCCTTTTATTTTCAAACACTTGTCAAGGGATTATTGAGACTGCACTTATTTTCTGTCACTTCCTGATATCCAATATGCATACTTCTCATCTTTGTAGGAGGATGGAGAGACTAAAACTCGCTCCATTTTTGCCAGAAAACCCACTCAGTTCACCCAACCTGTTGCACATTAACGGCCCAGCAGACAGGACTGAGATGAAAAATATGTGTGATTGAGAGTATGGCACATCGTATAATATGCATTCATGTTAAGGTTTTTACTAAATTATATTGTGCTGCACTGTTTTGTAATTTATTGTTCTTTCTTATGGCTCCATGTCTCCTAAAAATGCTTCAGTGATTTGTGTTATATTATATTAAGTTAGCATAAAGAGTTTCTGGCTTATTCTCAGAAAGCAGTGCCAGTTGTGTTCAATGACTTACTTGTAATATTAAAAAAAAAAAAAAAAATCCTAGATAATTAACGTCATATTTCATAATGTAACATTTGGCAAATTTAATACATTTTAAAATCAATTTAAATGTTAATCAATAGGATTGCTTGCTTTTTATCAGAGTTTCAGCCAATTAAGTTGCATGTTGCATTCACCATCATGGTTTAATAGATTATATGGAATTAAATTCACGTACAGATGTCCGGAGTATATTTGTTTTTAATGGCCCTTCAAGATTAAAGGATCAAAATATAAAGGAAATATTTTAGATTTTTTTCCTAGCCATCCTAGGTGTATATGACTCTCACAATCTGAGATATATTAATAAATATTCTGACACATCCGAGCTTTATTATGGCAGTAAACGGGATCAAAGAGTATGAAGCTCAAGAAAGTGCATCCAAACGTGTACTCCACACGGCTCCAGGGGGCTCCAATACCCAGCTTCCGCCAGACCGCCTTCCGTATTTAAGTTACGGAAAAAAAGCGAAACTGGCGCCATGTCAGTTAAGCTTTTTCCGTAAGTTGAATAGGGAAGGAGTAGGACATAGCGTAAGCCTAAGTTGAATACGGTCTGGCCGAAGCAAAATTTTACTTCATAACTTGTTAAATATGGATTTTTTTTTTTTTACACAAACGCATCACTTCACTTCAGAAGACCTTTATTAACCCCTGGAGCCGTGTGGAGTACACGTTTATGATGGATGGAAATACTTCTTTCAGCTCATACTCATTGGTTCTGTTCATGCCATTATAAAGCTTGGATGCGTCAGGATATTTATTAATATTTCTCCGATTGTGTTCATCAGAAAGAAGAATGTCATATACAGTGTTGGGCAGTAACGCGTTACTGTAACGCAGTTACTTTTGACAGTAACTAATACTGTAACGCATTACTTTTTAAATAAATTAACTCCGTTACCATTACCATATGGTGCATTGTACATTACTTTTTTAAATTAATTAATTTTGGCTGAAGTATAGCCAACAGCCTAACCTGTTTACAGCAGTAACGCATTGTAGGATTGGTGGATGCCAACCACTGTAAACACGAAGACGCACTGTGGGCGTGTTTCCGTTTATTCAAGCATGTGCGGCAGTCATGGCGAGTCAAGGCGAGTTTCTCAAAGTGGAAATATGCTCATTATTTCACTTTAGTTGAGCATAAAGACAAAAACCTTTTAGTCAAATGTAAGCTGTGTCTTTCTGGTTCGAAGGTCCTATCTACTGCGATAAACATGTGACATGCTGGATCGAAATATGTGAAATAAGTTTTTCTAGTCGAATAGTAGTTGTTCATTTAAGCCATTAGTTGACTAATCACATTTATATTAATTTAATTTCTTAAGTACTGGAGAGAATAAACTAATAATGAGCGTTTATGTAATATAGGCTATGCACTCAAGCGCACACATAACGCTTGCCATAAAGAACCAGCAAAAGTAATGATTATGAATATGACAAAAAACAGCAAGGAGACATTTTAATTGTTTATTAATAAAGTAATGTTTTCTGAATCAGTGTCAGCTGCAAAGATGAAGTACACTTTGCTGACTCTCATCATCTCCGCATATACTGGACGTGCCTAGAGAGAAAATGAACATTTCATTCGGATTACATAATCAGAGCAGACTCTTTTCGTTTTTAATTATTTCGTTTTAAAGTAGATATTTCAAGCTTTCTATAGATATATTTTTCATGTCTGCGAGGCAAGCAGCCTATACGCTGAGTTTCGGTTCATTTAACCTTTAAGTCGTGCTCCAGTTCACGCGCCAGTGATCGCGCCTGCGCATCCATGATTATATTGCCTGCTATATTTGCTTCTTATTTATTACATCCAGGCAATTGGTTGATGAAACATTGATTAAAATTAAGATACAATTTTTACAAAATGAAATTCACTTTAAATGTTTCTATAAAACAAAACTTAATGAAGTGGTCAAAATCATGTCTGACCCACTCCATGACTCCCGTTATATTGCGCATCTTATGATGCATCTTACTCATGATTTTCACTTTTCATAATCAAGTAAATGAATTTAAAACATAACATAGGACTATTTAAACATATATATGAAACTACATTTTCTTTAATGACAGTACAGAGAAATTTCATAAGCAAGAGCGGATCATGAGTCACGAGTCGGATCAAGAATTATTTATTCTTAGACTTATATTTAATATTGGGGGCATTCAAGTTATTTGACATATTTAAAAAAAAAATTTTAAGTAACGCAATAGTTACTTTCCCTGGTAATTAGTTACT
This sequence comes from Megalobrama amblycephala, assembly GCF_018812025.1. Lineage (NCBI taxonomy): Eukaryota > Metazoa > Chordata > Actinopteri > Cypriniformes > Xenocyprididae > Megalobrama > Megalobrama amblycephala. The sequence continues at coordinate 31,160,807 of NC_063053.1, read as the reverse complement.
TTTATAATGATGTAACTCAGTTACTAACTCCGTTACTATTTGTGAGAAGTAACTAGTAACTATAACTAATTACTTTTTAAAGTAACATGCCCAAAACTGGTCATATACACCTAGGATTGCTTAAAGGGTTAGTTCACCCAAAAATGAAAATTCTGTCATTTATTACTTACCCTCATGATGTTCCACACCTGTAAGACCTTCATTAATCTTCAGAACACAAATTAAGATATTTTAGTTGAAATCCGATAGCTCCGTGAGGCCTCCATAGGGAGCAATGACATTTCCTCTCTCAAGATCCATAAAGGTCCTAAAAACATATTTTAATCGGTTCATGTGAGTACAGTGGTTCAATATTAATATTATAAAGTGACGAGAATATTTTTGGAGCACCAAAAAAACGAAATAACGACGGAGCACAGATGAATCAGTGTGTCGAATCTGCTGTTCGGAGTGCCAAAGTCACGTGATTTCAGCCGTTGGCAGTTTGACACACGATCTGAATCATAATTCGACACACTGATTCATTTCTGCTCCGATGCTTCCTGAAGCAGTGTTTTGAAATCGGCCATCACTAAATAAGTCATTATTTAGTTTTTTTGGCACTCCAAAAATATTCTCGTCGCTTTATAATATTAATATTGAGCCACTGTACTCACATGAACCGATTTAAATATGTTTTTAGTACCTTTGATCTTGACAGAGGAAGTGACATTGCTCCCTATGAAGGCCTCACAGAGCCATCGGATTTCAACTAAAATATCTTAATTTGTGTTCTGAACATGAATGAAGGTCTTGCGGGTGTGGAACGGCATGAGGGTAAGTAATAAATTACAGAATTTTCATTTTTGGGTGAACTAACCCTTTAAAGCTTGGGCTAATTTTCATTTGAAAGTGAACTAATCCTTTAACTAATCCTTATTAACATGCATATTACTAGGATTTTGGCTGTTTATTAGTACTTATAAAGCACATATTAATGCCCTATTCTGCATGACCATATTCTACATCCTTTAATCCTACCCAATACCTAAACTTAACTACCTTACTAACTACTAATAAACAGTAATTACGAGTTTATTGAGGCAAAAGTCATAGTTAATAGTTAATAGTGAGAATTTGACCCTAAACTAAAGTGTGACCAAACAATTGACTCCAAGCACAAATACACAATATGCTTACAAAATCTTTAACACATTTTTTATAATATTTGGATAAGGGGTGAAGATGTCAGTTTTCTTAGTCTGGACATAACTTTGGACCACTACTGTCTGTAAGTGTCTATGGCAGTTACAGCCTTGGTACTTGGTACTCCTGAGATGGGAAAAATATGATTTCTGGAAAGTTTATTTAAAATGAAATGCTGAGATTTTCAGGCATTGTTTCCTGAGAACAGGCTTTCGAAAATGGCTTCCCATCACTTGTTATTTTAAGATTCAATCTTGACTGTTGAATTCCAAAACCTAAATGAATTTTTAAGGTTCTAACCTGATCACATCCTCCAACACCACACCATCTCCCGTAAGAATCGTGCCCTCTAATGAGACCTGTCCTGACAAGATGGAGGTCTGTTTTCTGTCACCATCATGTTTGAGAGAATTAAAGAGAGGCCGTTTTAATAAACACTAGAAAATTTACACTGATGGATTCTCTTCCCCTTGGGCTGGCAGATTATCTTGAAAACAGGGAGCATGAGTCATACAGGACATGTTTTTTTGGGAACCAATAAAGCTTCACATCTACAGATGCATGTGAGCTCTGGAGATAAGATCTTTACTAAAGTCTAGATGGTTCCTGGGGAATAATTACCTAAATGGATTTGTGGCTCCTTCCTAAGAACATATATATATATTTTTATATATATATACATAATGTGCATATATCAAGTTTTTTTTAAATCATCCATGCTGTAGCACAGCTGACTCCTCTCAGCTCAGGATGTATTTGTTGTTTCGCAACAGTGTGCTGGACTTTACTTACCGAGTGGACAGATACAAATGTAGTAATTGACCAGATCAATGCAGGTGCCCCCATTAAGACAGGGTCTGGACTGGCACTCATTCATATTCTCGGAGCACGTTCGACCTGCATGATGGACATTAACACAGACAATATGGATAATAAGAAGCCTGTCTCATATCATGCTATCCACCTTATTTTTCAGGTAAGAGCGGGCGTGGCCATTTGTAATTTTAATGTGTCTGGCTTCCGGTGTCATTTCACTTCCAGTTATTTTTAGCTATACAAAACAGCTCTTTATGCTAACTGATATTGCAAATTGGTATTTCTTACCATATTATTTTAATGTATTGTCTTAATTATAAACATGCTGGTTTTTAGCACAAACAGTTTTAAAGTTTACTGCACTTTGATATTCTTTTCGTTATTTCCCTATAGCGACTAATAAATCGGAAGTCTTACACATTCACAGAAAACACCTTACTTCTGCGTTGAAAAATAAGGTGGATACTTGTGTAATCTTTTTTTTTTTTAAGTCAGTGTGAATCACTATTTCAAACAGTTTTACTTCTTTAATATCACACATTTCCAAGAAAAACAGTGTATTCAAAGAGACAAAATGTAGGACAGCCACAGGAAAATTGTATTCATTGAGAATTAAAGGTGCTCTAAGTAGAATTTGAACAACTCTGTTGGACATTGTTGATATTTGAAATCAACCCAAACAAACCCACCCCTCTCTTCATTGCTCCGCCTACCAAACTCACACTCCCACCTCCCAAATCCTAACCACCCTGCTCCGATTCAGGCTCGAACAGTGTTGCCAAGTCCAAGGTTTTCCTGTGGAATTGGCTACTTTTACACTGTTGCCGCGGGTTGAATCGACCCCAAATAACATGATATTTAGCCCCTGGAATGTGAATTTTACCAGGGGAGCCCCACCAAAAACGCAGATTTTACCCTCTGGAACGTGATTTTTTTCCATGGAACCCACCCTAAAATGCGATTGGGCTAGTTTTGAGAAGCAATTGCCAAAAGTCATTTCACTCGGCGGCCATCTTTGAAACGCCTCTCGGGCATCCTGGGCATCATGCAATCACTTTGAATGGGGAAACATCAAATTCTCCAAAACTGTTCGCCAACCTTGCGATTAAATTTCATATTTGAAATCAACAATGAAATCTAACAACAACCAGCTCATAAATTTAGTTTCTAAACGCTCGAATCATGACAAAAAAAACTGTATTTTTCAGGCTGGATCAAGCTAATGCGCATGCGCAGACCTAAAAGGTCTGACTGTTTCTATAGAAACCGGTGATTCTAACGGGCGCTGAAGTGACGCGAAGACTTTACCAGTGGGCGAATGGCTCTTATTTAGAAGGCGGGGCTTATTCCGCCATATTGCGTGTTACACTTTCTCCCATTCAAAACAATACGAGTGACCCGTCTTGTGTTAGGCCGTGTGTCCACCAAAGCGTTTTTAGCCAGCTGAAAACGCTAGGCGCTCTGCTTAAAACGCCCGTCTGTGAGTGCTCGAGAGCGCTTCTGCAGCGTAGCGTTTTTTCCCGTTGAGACGCTTTGTTGCTATGATACGGAATATCAGTTGGCCGGTGTTGTATTTGTCCCGCCCCTCCTTCACTCTGATTGGATGGCTTGCTAAAAAGTGACAGTGATGGGCGCAGCGTTTTACTCAAAGTTGAACATTCTTCAACTCGAGGCGACCAGTAAAAAACGCCCAGCTCTCAGCGCTTGAGCGTGAAAAAGACGCTCAGCGCCTCGTTACGCTCTCGGCGTTTAAAAACGCGGCATTCCCATTGAAAACAATTGAAAAAGTACGCTAGCAGCTGGAAAAAACACTCTGGTGGACACACGGCCTTTTATTCTATAGTCTTTGGTAAAACGCTGTGCTCGTCACTGTCACTTTTTAGCCAGCCATCAAATCAGAATGATGGAGGGGCGGGACAAATACAACACCGACCAACTGTCACAACATTCTTGCTGTACAGCGACATCAACAAACACCAGAGAACGAAACAAAATGGATGAGAAATTAATATTGCTGGTCTCTGAACATACATAGCAAGTAATTCTACTTTGTGTCAACATTTTAAGTCTGAAACAAATTACCTGCAAAATCAATTATAAGTAACAGTGCCGCGGATATTCCGTATCATAGCAACAAAGCGTCTCAACGGAAAAAAACGCTGCGCTGCAGAAGCGCTCTCAGCAGAGCGCCTAGCGTTTTCAGCTGACTAAAAACGCTTTGGTGGACACACGGCCTATAACACAATTCTGACTTTATAACTTGCAAATTTATATCACACAATTCTGAGAAAAAAAGTCAGAATTGTGAAATGTAAACTCGAAATTTCGAGAAAAAAAAAAAAAGAGTCAGAATTGTGAGATAAAAAGTTAAAATTACCTTTTTTATTTTTTTATTCAGTGGCAGAAAAAAGCTTCCATAGGCTAGAGACTGACAGTGGTACCACCGAATAAATCATTTAGCTTACCCTTAAATCCTGGAGCACACAGGCATTGGTATCCTGCCACCAGATCAATGCAAGTGCCACTGTTGGCGCAGGGTGCACTTTTGCATTCATCCGTCTCAAGCTCACAGAACGTTCCCTCATATCCCAGCATGCAGTGACAGGTGTAGTTGTTCTGTTGGTCCAGACAGACGCCGTGTTCTGAACACTGATGCCCAGAGCAGAAGTCAATGTCAAGTTCGCAGTAGACTCCAGTGTATCCGTGACCACAAAGGCAACTTGGAATGCATAAAACAGTATCTCTTAAATGGAATCGCAAGCAAAACAGCCGGACACAGTATGAAAATAAATGGCTGAGTCATGGGGGAGGACAATGTAATTTGCTTTGCTTTCTATCACAGGAACATGCTATTTGTTTTTGCAGCTATGGGTGGTTTAATTCTAGAATGAGACAGAAAACAGCTACTGAACCTGAACAGAATATCAATTTTAATTTTATATTGAGAAGAAGCATCTTGTTTAAAATGGATACATCCATCTCAATCACTCTTTTAGAAAAAAGCATTAAGACAACATCATGCTATATTAAAGGTATAATTAATACCAAAATTAAAATTTTGTCATTTACTCGCACTCATGTAATTTCTGAACTCTTATGCTGTGTGTATCTATGAAACACAAAATATTTTTTTCCATACATAGTGACCATACACTATAAAATTATGTATTTACATAAATATTCCAGTGCTGGATTTCCCAAAACTCTCTTAAGTATACCTTCTGTAAGTCATTCGTTCGTAAGTTTGGTCTGGACCACTCTTAGCTATACCTTATCACTGTTGACAGTCCATACGAACATAATTGTGAAGATGTAATACACCCAGTGTTCAATTAGGATAAATGTCAAATGATAAAACGCAAAGATTCACTGCTAAATTCAAATGTGCTTTGGCGCTGAGCTAGAGACAGACGTGCTCAGTGTTTGTCATATATCACAACTATTCAGTGTTTTCAACTACATCAGGTTTATTTTAGATTTCAGACATTTAAATACACATTCGAATGAAGTACTAGGCTATACAAAATAAAAGACATTTATAGTTTGTTAAAATCAAATTCCATACACTGATGTCTATGGAAGCTGCAATAATAACACTTTCAATTATATAATTTGACGAAGTGTTTTATTCATATCAGATACACAGTGTGTATGAAACAAAGTTTACTCTATTCTTCTCCCAGTTCACCGGCTACATACTTTCATGTATTTCAGGGAAAATTTGTAAATCCGACAGCTCTGAATTGCGGTGCAAACTCATTGTGTGACAAAACACATTCACTTCCACATATTTTACAATCGGAATATAAATAATTCATGATATAGTTAACAAGTTTGTGAATATTTTGAATAAAAAAGGATAAACGATAAAAACGCAATACATACTGTACGTATCTGTCAGCTGCATGACACGTCTCCAAGGAATTAATACATTCTAAAAATGTGTTCTAAAATAACAGTCACTTTAAACTCATGCTGGGGGCTCAGCCAAAATATAGAGCCCTCAGAATATAGATAAATTACAATATATTTGGATTATTTTTTATAAGATCCCATGAGTCCTGATAAATGCAATTTCTACTTCTGAAGTGCTTCTTTTATAAAGACCACCATTTTTTTTCACATACTGCAGTGAAGCTGCCCTGCATAGAGTGAATTATCGATTCTCGAGCCATCGATATCAACCAATTCAGCACTATCGCCATGAACAGCACCTGGTAAAGTCACACTTAAGAAAGGTTGATTCTAAGGGATAGTTCAGGGAACAAGCCTAGAAAAGGTATATCAGTTAAGGGATACCTTTAGAGTCTTCATAGCCAGAGACAACATTATTGGGAAATCCAGCCCAAATCTTTAAATAAATAAAAGGGGGAAAAAAAAAATGGTAACACTTTGGTTTGGTGAACACATATTCAACTATGACTTTTGCCTCAAACTCTTAATTTACTGCTTATTAATAGCTAGTAAGGTAGGATTTAGGGATGAAGAATATGGTCATGCAGAATAAGGCATTAATATTTGCTTTATAAGTACTAATAAACAGCCAATATGCAAGCTATTAAGCAACTAGTTAAAAGTGAGAATTGTTCCCCATACTAAAGTGTTACCTAAAGTGTTTTTTTTTTTTTTACCTCAACTGCAGTTTGGAAATATAATTTAGGTTCTATGGCAGTACTTAGACACAATGACATTTGGTTACAAGTCCCTCGAAAAAAATCACTGTTTGATGCTACTGACATTCAAACTGCATCAGGTGCCATATCTGATTTGAGAGCAGGAGTGTATGTGAGGGTTATCACCAAATAATGACTACATTTTGCACTGGTCATAACACAAAGCTCTCATTTGGCTTCAGAAGGCTTGGAACATAGAACATTAGTTATATGGAATATTTAGGGTGTGAAATTGTAGTTGCGTCCCAAATGACGCACTATACACTACACACTTATACACTATGCACTCATTCATGTAGTGCGTGAATTATATAAGGTTATTTTGACATTTAACAACGGAGTCCGATCCTCCCTTCCTCTCCACTACGTAATTAAAGCTGCGACAGTTGAGTGCATGAAGTGTCCAATATTCCACACTTCGTTTTTTCCGTTAATTTAGTGCATCATCCGGTTATTTAAAGTGTACTTTTTCTTTTAGGAATTTTCAGTGTGAACGCACTACTCACACTATTTATACTTAAAAACATCATAGAATAGTGCATAAGTACGCGAGTTGGGATGCACCTTGTGTCTTTTTTGGAGCCTGATAGTTCAAAGTCATGACCAGCTGTCAGTGTATGGAAAAAAATTGTATGGTTCTTTACATGTTCTTTTTCAGTAGAGAAACAAAGCATACAGGTTTGGCACAACATGAGGGTGAGTAAATAATGACAGAATTTTTATTTTTTGGTAAATCCCTTTCATTGCTAATTTTATTTGCATTTAAGTTCATGCTAATATAACCACATTTGAAATGCATTTCATTTGTTTTATAAAAGCTTTGTATGAACAAAACAGAATCATATTTGAATTCACTTAATTGCAAGGCATTTGCTGCACTCTAAACAAACCTTGCATTAAGAGATTTTTTTGAAAAAAAAAAAAAATGAACAAAAAATCTCACCCAGACTCACCTGTACCCACCAACCTTATCCACGCAGGTGGCTCCGTTCTGACACCTGTGCTGGACACACTCATTTATGTTGACCAAGCAGGTCGGCCCAGCCCATCCAGGTGCACAAACACAACCGTAACTGGTGATGTTGTTAAGAACACAATGTCCTCCATTGGCACATGGCTGTCAAATTGAAAATCAACCATTATTCCAGGACAATCCTTCATTTAAATATGTGTGTAAAGGTAATTCTGGTCTTTTGTAAACATGATTGCTTGGTCTCCATGTTAAATAAAACATGCTGGTTAATGAAGGAAAGCTAATGCATTTTAATTGCCATTTACGTTGGTGATTATCAACACAAGTAAAACAAATCTGAATGATCAAGCGTGTTCAAAAGGGACATGCAATTTGCCTTTGGTATATAGTTCAGTCAGTGACAAAGCTTGCAAACAGCTTCACACATCTTCAAAAGAATATAGCGTGCTAAGAACATCATTTCCTTTTAAGCACATGAAAGGAGCAGGTTAAGAAAATGTGAGAAGGGTGGTGTATGCATTTTAAATGAGTTCATGCACTAAAAAAAAGGTGCATATTCCTTCTTGTTACTCTGAATAACTGTTTACACTTGACTGACTTTTTGATTGATTGATTGATTGATTGATTGATTGATTGAATTATTTTATTGTCTCGTCACTGGTAAAATAGTTTAGATGACTGGAAGTTTTGTTTGTTTATATTTAATTTATTATTACCTTTGTTTGAATTATTGTAACCACAGTGTTAATGCACATATAAAATCACATTTCCTAATTTTCAGTAATAGTTCAGAACACTGCGATGTAAATTATTTGAATTACGAAGGACTAGAAGAGTCTGACCAATTCTGACCTACCTGGAGATAGCGAGGGCACTGAGTGTGACATACATGGAGCTGGTCACCTGGCAAATCCTCACAGAACGTCCCAGGAGGACAGGTGACATTGGGAAATGTGCAGGCGTTTATGTCAATCTCACAGTCAGCCCCAGCGTATCCTGCAAAGGGAGGCGAGAAACGCAAAACAATTTGAAGAATTGCTTAGCCTTTACCGTGGCTGCTTCCTTGATTGGGAACTAAAAGAAATCCTGTGCAAAACTAGAATTTAAAAGATTAAACAAGATTGAAACATCTTCGCTCTTGTTAATGCCTTTGAGAACGCACTGCATATATTCCTCATGTCATTGTGCCTCAATCAATAAGGTCAATCAATGAACATGAAGCAAGCTGGAAATCAAATTCTTTCCTCCCCAACCTCCACCCTCTTTGTTTTGTGGAAAAAGAAAGTAAAAGAAAACGGCAATCAATTTTTGAAAGCCTATTCAAAGCCTAAAAGCCAGTCGGTGCAAGTGAAAAGAACAAAATGGTAAAGGTCAGAAAGAGGCCAGGCTAGTTTGTTCAAGGGCTTTTGGAGTGAGAGAAAAATAAAAACTGGCTTGCTTGCATTTAGTTTACATAATGAAAACTAATCATTTCAGAATACATTCACATGGAGGCTTAAGCAGGAAGATCACACTTATGAAAATTAAGGAAGGGTCAGGATGGTCAACTATGGTCAATTAGAGAGGTCAACTAGTAAATTTATGTATTTTTTGTATTTTTTTTTTTTAGCTTTAATATTTTTAACATACCTTCAGAATGAGTTTTAAAATTACCACATTTACAGCAAAATTACATTAAATAAACTGGATTACCTCATGTTCCAATTCAAAATAAAAAATATGTAATTATATTATTTAAGATCCAAAACTTTTATCCAGTGAAGGAAAACAATTACAGAACGTTACATAAGTTTACAGATATGAAAGGGCTAGTTCACCCAAAAATGTAATTTCTGTCATTAATTACTCACCCTTATGTCGTTCCAAACCCATAAAACCTTTGTTCATCTTCAGATCACAAATTAAGATATTTTGATGAAATCCGAGAGGCCTTTTTTATTCTCCACTGAAAGCAAAAAAATGACCACTTTCATGGTCCAGAAAAGTAGTAAAAACATTGCTAAAATAGTCAACGTGACATCAGTGGTTCAACCTTAATATTATGAAGTGACGAGAGTACATTTTTTGCGCAAAAACAAAACAAAAATAATGAGTTTATTCAACAAATTCATCTCTCTCCTGTGATTCTGCTATGCTATTTATGTTGCAAAGCTTCCAGGTTCTATGTCAGAACTCTACTGGCTCAGTATTGGCCTGCATCATACGCATGCGCCGTGCTGCTCACGTGACCAGAGCCGGCCAATACTGAGCTGCTGTTCAGACGTAAACACGGAAGCTCTGCAACATAAATAGTGTAGCAGAATGACAGGGGAGATTGACAGGGATTCAACAAATTTGTGGAATAAAGTCATTATTTTTGTTTTTCTTTTGTTTTTGCTCACAAAAAGTATTCTCCTTGCTTCATAACATTAAGGTTGAACCACTGCAGTCACGTTGACTATTTGTGACCTGATCCAGCAAAATGAGTCACAGTGACCCAAATTTCAAAATTGAGATTTTGGTATCAATGGAAAGATGAGACAATAAGCTTTAAAATGATATCCTAGTCAAAGTCATACCTTAAATGGTTTTAAAGATATACCCATTTGAATTATGGTTGTCTGCCCTCTTTTTCAAATTGAAAACCTGAGAAAATCGCTTTTAAAGTTTTTTGCCCGTTTTTTTGTTGATATCTTTCAAAATCCATTGCATTAGGTATCATTTGATAGAAAACATTTAAAATTTTAAGAAAATATAAATTGCATTACATTTGGACATTTTCTTGCTGAGAAACAGCTGATAAAAGACAAAGAAAATATACTTTTTTTTAAATAATTTTTCTTTTTTTTATTTGACATGGAATAACTCAGCAACACAATAAGATCGCTAAAAAAAATATTTTTTTGGTGATTCTCTCCTATATGTGAGCTGCATCTGGTTCAAATTTCGTGGTGATAGCATAAAGAATAGTTTGAAAAATTGTTGTTCATTTTTTCCGCAGCCAGGTGGCGCCAACGGGCGGTAAACTCCGGTTTAGAGGTGCTTCTCAGCACTCGTTAGGAGTTTTTCAAAATGGTTAGATGCATTAAAAAGATGAGATTCTAAGCTTTAAAATTATATCTATTTTGTGTTATTCCACGTTGGAAAACGAACATGGATGGGTCCGGGAACATTGGATACACACTGCATCCCGAAGAGATGAGAGACATGTTTTTAGCCAAGTATGTTAAATCATTCCCTGAGTAATATCTTGTGATCAACGCAATATATTATATTGATTTTGGATTCATTTTAATCTTGAGAGTCTGCTTTAAATATTGATGTGCCATTTTTATGATCTGTGCATTTTTCATGAAGTTATGAGCACGTGAAATATACATACTTGTATTCAGTTAGCGGCTGTGCTGTTTTTGTTGTAAACGCATATTACTCAGACTCATTAGAGGGTGAAAACAACGCAACAGAAGCATGTTGGAGGCTTGATATGAAAGTTTAAAGTCTTTGGTTTTGTATGCAAAAAAAAAAATGTTGTGCTACCTATATGGATTCAATTTTTATTGGCTTTTAAAGAGAGACACGCAAATAGGAGTTTTATTTTATAAGGCGCGCTAGTCTGACAGGAGGATGGCTGGACCGATCGCGTGCCCGGGGCTTCCCATTGTTAAAAATCAGCATTTAGGTCAGTGTGTTTACATTTCTAAGCCTTTTGATTGGTTCTATACAACGTGTAACACCATATTTGTAGAGCAGAGATAATGACGTTTCAGGGGATACCGGGAAATGCTCATAAGTGATGAGAGGAGTTGAGAAGTTCATTTCCAGCGAATTTAGTAAAACCATGTCAAATTTAATAGCCATTTAAATACCTTTACTCAATTATCTGGACTTTGAAAATTTGGGAGATTATTTTTGAAAGTCTTTTCTTTGAAATCAGCTTAAAAAAAAAAAAAAAATCGATTTTTTTCATTGTTTTTCCACATTATTGGCCCATATCTTAAAATAGAACGTTGCGACTTCCGACTCATTTCGCCAGATCGGGTCACATTTTGAGAATGTTTTTACCATTTTTCTGCACCTTCAATGTGGTAATTTCATTGCTTTCAATGGAGAATAAAAAATCCTCTTGGATTTCATCAAAATATCTTAATTTAGGGCCCTATGAGTTCTGCGATGCAGAAAACACAGACAGAATCACGGAATCCATTAATAAAAATGTAATTTACTATATAATGCGGAATGTCACGGAATTTGTCAAATTTTTGATGAATAAATAAAAAGCAGGTCGTTAAATCGCGATATAGATTGTCTGTGAATATTAAACCACAAAAATACTATTTAAATATGAACTCTGCATGTTGTGTGTCTCTGAAATGAATGTCGCAGAAGCGCGGTTTTATTTACCTCACACACGCAAGCACACACACACACTGAAGCACGTGTGACGCTCGCAGTGTTTTCATCCTCTGTCGCCTCAAGAACGCACAAAATTCGTCTTCAAAAGTCACTTCATCAGCATTTTAACGCTTTATTTGAAAAAAAAAAAAAAAAAAAAAATCGTTATACCATAAACACAGAGACTCAAAGCACTTGGCAACCCGTCAAAATAAAAGTTCGATTTAACTTGACAGAAACATATAGACCAATTTGGTGTTTGCAAACAGCGATGACGTTTTATGTGGGCGGAGCCTAGCTGGTTGCAGAAAATGACAGTTGAGCAGTAGCAGTCTATGGAAGCCATGAAATAAAAGAATAAAAAGTTAATTTCGAGTTTATATCTCACAATTCTGACTTTTATTTCTCGCAAATCTGAGTTTACATCTCACATTTCTTACAAAGAAAAACAGAATTGTGAGATATACTCGTTATTCTGTCTTTTCTGAATTGCAATTTATCCCGCAATTCTGACTTTTTCCCCCTCAGAATTGTGAAATAAACTCACAATTGCGAGTTATAAAGTCCGAACTGGGAGTAATAAACACGCAAATTCCTTCAATTGCTACCGCTATTTTTCTGCAACCAGTATGCGCGCGCAGCTGCAAGTGACGTAATTGTGACGTCTGCTCCAAAGTGGTCTATTACTTCTGTACAGTAAAATTTAGATACGTTTCAATGTTATAATAATACTAACACTAATAGACTTAATAATAATAATAATAACAATAATAAATTATTAAAACTATTTTTTAAAGGAACAATCTCAGTTTTTGTTCCATGTTTTAATTTTAACAGTAAAGCTCTGTTGTGCAGCACTTTGTTTGATAAAAGTTTAATTTCATGATTAAAAGAAATTCAATTAATGTTATCTGTTCATTTGATTGCCAGAAAAATTAAAATATGCAACAGAATTTCTGAAAAAAACAAAATATATTAAAAAATACATTTTTTATGAATAAATTTGTTGTTTTTAAGAATTCAATTAATTAGACATTCTTTTTGATTATTAAAATTTAATTTAACCATTAAAATCAAGTCCAAAAAACTTAAAATGGAAAAAAATGGAATTTGGGAAAAAATAAAACAGATTTCATAGGGCCCTATTAATTTGTGTTCCGAAGGTCTTACGGGTGTGTAACGAGAGTGAGTAATTAACAGAAATTTCATTTTTGGGTGAACTAAATGATATTAACTCTCTTCCAAAGAATCAAGACCCATATGGCTTGAAATCATTATTGTGATCTCAAAAATACTCAGTATTTTTGAGATCACAATAATACTCACAGAGTATTTTTGAGATCACAATAATAATGTTCATTTTTGGGTGAGCTAACCCTTTTAGTAGTTTATAGTTTTACATACTTTATTGTATACATACAGTTATACATACTTTCAGTATTTACATACTTATTAATTATATCCACTATTTCACAATGACCTAGTCAAGTTTTTTTACTACTATTATTAAAAAAAGAAAAACAGCATTTTTTTATGAGAAAGTCATTCAAATGATTCCTTTTTGCATCTCTTTCTCTGAGCAGCGAGTACGCGTGGGCAGGTTTAGGGAGGGGGCGTTTGGGACTCTGGGTCCTCTACTCATCGAGCGGAAGGGAGCAGCTGGCAGAGAAGCATGCTTGTAACCCCGCCAGTGAGTTGCCAATCTCTAGGGTGAGCCATCAGGTTGCATCAGTGAATGCAAATCATGCCTCAGAAAGAGTGAGCAGAACCAACAATTACGGGAGGAAACCATATCAATGCAGTGGCCTCAAAAGGGAAGAGCATTTCATAACACAATATTGACACAATTCTGCAGTACTAATGAGCTCTGGCAGTGTGAGAACGGGAGTGATTTGTTCAGCTGTCAGTCAGAGCCGCTGGTGCTGGCACGGTGGGGATTTGTGGCACAGTCAAAAAAAAGAAAAGCTCATTCTCAGGAGTAAGAGAAACTCGTACCTGAAGGACAGGCGCAGTTGTAGTATCCAACAAAGTCTGTGCATGTTCCCTGGTGCTGACAGGGACTGGAATCGCACTCATTTACTTCAACCTCACAGTAGCGTCCTGCAGGAAGACAGGGGTGTGAATGGAGTGTTAGTTAAGCTTTTACGCTCCATCTCCCCTGAACATATTGACTTCACTTTTGACATTTGGGATTTAGAAACAAATTTGGAAACTTTTTCCCCTTATGGCTCACTGTAGGTGCACGTCACAGAGAAGAGAGGCCAAATCATATTTTATATCCTGAAACACCCACAAGAAACTAATTTAGCAACAGTTCAAAGTGCCATTTACTGAGTCACAGTTCAGACAGTTAATGCAGACAGACTGTATATAAACTGATCCAACATATGGAACTACGAGAGATGCCAAAGAGGGGCAGTATATAAGTGACTCAGCTTTTATGGAAAAGGCAATGAAAAAAAGTAGTGAGGAGGCAAAGGATGTTGGACTTAAGAAATGGCATGATTTTCTTAGTGTTGTTATTTTTAACTAAAACTATTAAAATTGTTTTTGCTCATTGAAATAAAGCTGAAATAAAATAAAATAAAAATGATAAAAACGAGTTAATGTAATGCCGCCACTGACTAAAAAATAAAAAGTATAATTGCGACTTTTTATCTCACAATTCTGACTTTTTTCCCTCAGAATTGCATGATATGAATTTGCAATTGTGAGTTATAAAGTCAGAAATGTGAGTTATAATGTCAAAATTACAAGTTTATATCTCACAATTCTGACTTTATAAAAAACTTTATTTTCCTCAATAGGACTTCTTTTCTCAGAATTGTGAGAAACTCGCAATTGTGAGTTATAAAGTAAGAATTGCGAGTTTATATCTCACAATTGTGAGTTTATAACTCGCAATTCTGACTTTATTTCTCACAAATGTGTTTATATATCTCAATTCTCCAACCCCTCTGGTCCAACCTCTGATAAAAAAAATCCAACCTGGACACAACGGTTTTGTCTAATTATAGACCAATCTCTAAACTTCCCTTCCTTTCTAAAGTATTAGAGAAAATAGTCTGTACACAACTGCAATCTTTCTTAGATAGACATTCAATTTTAGAAGTATATCAGTCTGGTTTTAAAGCTCTTCATAGCACAGAAACGGCACTTTTAAAGGTTTTTAATTACCTTTTATTGGTTACTGACTCAGGAGACTCTGCAATTCTTATGCTTTTAGATCTCACATCTGCTTTTGACACCATTGATCATAATATCTTACTTTCCCGCTTGGAACATTTTGTTGGTATTAATTGTACTGCTCTGAAGTGGTTCAGGTCATACCTATCAGACAGGTCTTTTTCTGTCCACCTTGGTGGCCATGTTTCCTCATCAGCACCCCTTCCATTTGGAGTCCCTCAAGGCTCTATTCTCGGCCCAATGCTGTTCTCCTTGTATATGCTCCCATTAGGGTCAATTCTCAGGAAAAATGACATTTCGTTTCACTGTTATGCAGATGACACACAAATTTATGTGCCACTAAAGCCGAAAATTGCCAGTCCTTTAAAACATCTTTTTGACTGTCTCAAAGACATTAAGGATTGGATGGCCTTAAATTTTTTACACTTTAATGAGAACAAGACTGAAATCATTATATTTGGTCCAAACTGTACTAATAAGACCTCTAACATTGATTTGGGCCCCTTGCTTCCCTATGTCAAATCCACTGTTAAAAATCTGGGGGTAATAATGGATACAGATTTTAAACTTGATAAACAGATAAACTCAGTAGTCAGGTCAAGTTTTTGTCAGTTAAGGCTTTTATCTAAAGTTAAACCTTTTTTGTCATTTAATGATTTTGAAAGGCTTATACATGTTTTTATTTCATCATGCTTAGACTATTGTAATGCTCTCTATGTTGGGGTCAGCCAGGCCTCTCTCTCACGCTTGCAGTTAGTGCAAAATGCAGCAGCTCGACTTTTAACACGGACACGTAAACGGGAACATATTTCGCCCATATTGTCCTCGCTACATTGGCTTCCGGTTCGTTTTAGGATTGATTTTAAGGTTTTAATGCTTGCTTATAAATCTTTAAATGGCCTAGCACCAACTTACCTTTCTGACCTTATACAATTGCACATCCCATCAAGGTCTCTGAGGTCTGCTGATCATATGCTGCTGACAGTTCCTAGAGTACGACTAAAGCACAGGGGTGATCGTGCCTTTGCAGTAGCTGCCCCTAAACTCTGGAACTCACTACCTTTGTCTGTGAGGATGGCCCCTTATTTAACTGCTTTTAAAACTAGTCTTAAAACATATTTTTATTCTTTGGCGTTTAATACAGTCTAAGAGCTGTGGAGTTTTTTTGTTTGTTTCCTAATTCGTAATGTTTTGTATATTGCCCTTTTTATTGTTGTTGTTTGTTTTATGTCCCTTTTTATATGTACAGCACTTTGGTCAACTACTGTTGTTTTTAAATGTGCTTTAGAAATGAATTAAACTTGAAACTTGAAACTTGAATTCTGACATTATAACTCGCAATTTTGAGAAAAGAAGAAGAAAAAGGAGGGAAAAAAGTCAGAATTGTGAGATAAAAAGTCGCAATTACCTTTTTTATTTTCTTTTAGTGGCTGAAACAAGCTTCCACGAAAAACTGGTAGTACTAAAAATACTAAAACTAAAACTGAAGTAAAAATAAAATAAAGCTTATGATAAAGCTAAAGAGAAACATTAAGATAAAACTAATAAAAAGGACAAAAGTGCTTAAATGTACTAAAATTTTACTAAAACTATTATGAATAATGAAATTTTAAATGCACCATTTAAAATATCTAAAAGTCTTTTTATGGTACTATGATGTTTTTTATTTTTGTCTAAAATGAGCTTGACAGACATGGTTAAGAGTCTGTTTTCTTGTTTCCACAGGGGGGAAAAAAATCATATGTGATGAGTACATATGTATATAATAATTTATTGTGAATTATTCTTTTAAGAAATATTTTTTAACTGAATGCTCTTGAAGATTACGGATAGCAGCACATTATAAATTAAGCTGCATCGTTATCTTCAGGTTAACTTAATAAGCAGGGCATATGGGATTTTTTGGATGTTATGGCAGTTCATATTTACAGCAGTTAGTAATCAGCAGCAACTCAAGAACTGTTCTGAAGGTCATATTCCCAGCTTATTGGCAGATCTGAGTCTAATGTTTTTCATCCACACACAGTTTCGTAACAATTAACGTAACGGAATCAAATCAACCAAATCTTCGCATGGAAAAAGCAACGCAAGCTGTGGGAAAAAAAAAACAAAAAAACATTTGAAAGTCTTATCCAGTGCAAGATCTGCTTCGCCAATGCTTTTCTCTGCTGTGAGAGAAGTCACATTATCTTCCCTCAACATGTCGTCTGACTTTTGGAGGAAGATTATAATGAAAGCACTTGACATTTCACATTGGCCTTCTGGCAATACAGTGGTGAGAAATGGGACAGGAACGGTCGTTTTTAAGTCTCTGGGGTCATTAATCGATGGAGATATCACCAGCATCATCCAGATGTCTAAATAAAACATTGAGGTTTGAGCTGTGACATGTTTTCTCCTTGTAGTATTCTAATCTATTATACAGCCCACAGAGAGGCAGAAATAGTCAGGTGCCTCTTGTCGCTGACAATTGGGATGTGGAAAGATGGATTTCTTCATCTGCTAAGAAGGGAAATAGAGCCATCAAGGAGACTGAGAGGTGATAACAAGGACACAGAAGCACTGGCGATTATCCCGTCGACAATATGAGATCTGCTATGTAATACTTAACAAAATCTCTCAGGGATGGCATTTTTCAGGCAATACAGCTTCATAACATGTCATGGTTTATAGGTGTCATGAAATATATATCATCTACAATTCATGTAAAATGCCTAAAAGACTTGAACTGCAATGCATTTCACCGAGATCAACACGTCATAACTGATGAAATCCAGTAAATCATTTCTCATTTGTTTATTTGTTTCTGGGTTGTTTAGGCAAATAGCTCCTCCTGTGCTCATGCACTGGTGGCCAAGCTAATGAAAGATCTTGCTTTCCCAGTTAGATTTACCGATTAAGTGTTCTCTAACCTCTATTTGCCCTTCATTTAGCAGGCATGATGAAACAAATTACAGAATAATCCAGTTAGGAGGGCAATGTGCAAAGATGAGTTACAGTAAAGAGATGCCTCAGGGCAGCGGGACTCGTCTCAGTGGGACACGCACTCTGAGTCACATTACAGCTGATGATATAGATGTTGGACATGAAACTGTGTCATTCAGGCTAGGGCAAAATTCAGAACTGGCTCCTTTTCAAATTCATGAGTTGGAATTTGAATAGAACTGGCCATGCCCACAGGATGTTGAATGACAAGGAGAGTAATTTACTGAACTGCAATTCCAAGATTTGGCCTAACATAAATTTTGTAACAAAATATAATTACATCATTAATTTTCACTAAACATGCCCGTTTTTTCCTGATAAGTAGAACAAGTTTTCCTCAGTATTCCAAAAAAGAACAACCATCGAAAAAAAACAGCACCATTAAATGTACATAATTTATGAAAATAAATATTAATATGAAAATATACTGATTATATATTGATGTTTGGCTTCGTTGTGAACAGTTCTGAGTTAAAGTAGAGCATTCAAGTAAATTAATTGCTCTACCAGTATAAATATTAAAGGTCCCGTTTTTCGTGTTTTTTTTAAGCTTTGATTGTGTTTATAGTGTGCAATATAACATGTGTTCATGTTTCGCGTGTAAAAAAACACAGTATTTTTCACATAATTTACTTATCTGTATACCGCTGTTTCCACTGTCATAAAAACGGGCTGATGACTTCCTTGTTCTATGAAGTCCCTCCTTCAGAAATACGTAACGAGTTCTGATTGTGCCAGCGGTTCCTGTGTTGTGATTCGACAGCTCTGAGCGCACCGTGCCCGGAAAGGTCACGCCTCTTACCATAACGTGGAGATGCACGCGCTCAGTGTTATTGTAAACATGTCTTTAATTTTACCCTATCAATTTGAGCCGGAATCAGACCCGGTGATTGGACTGCGGGATGAAAATAACAGCGTTTCGACGACATGGCGACAAACACACTCTACAAACGCAACTCTTGTGTATTCCTGTGGGCGGAGGTTAGTCAAAAAACTGTTTTAGTGACGTCATTAAAGAAGGAAGTAGAGGGATGTAGTCCAAACTGGCCGTTCGATGTAGGCGACTTCTGTTAAATAAAATATCTCGCTTGGCATTGAACTTTGAGCTTTAAAATTTTACAGATTTTATTTATACTCTAACAACAACATTACACACTAACTAAAGTTTGAAACATGGGATCACGAAGAACGGGACCTTTAAATTAATATTTCTGGAAGTTTCCTTTTATTCAAAAACAAATTCTAAATCCAGTTTGCTACCTTAAAGCTGCAGTCCGTAAGTTTTGCCTCTTTGTCGCCATCTCTGTTTAAAACCTGAAATTGCAGTTATTTGCAGAATTATCACCTTTACGTGGGTTGTGCATCGGCACGGCTCCTCAGCACGGATGTATCTAATGTTTGCTGTCAGTCACCACCCCGGTGTGGATACTGTATTTCGGAATCACAGATTCTACATCTTGGAAGTATGACCAAAATAAGAATTTTCACTGGAAAATGTCATCTGAACAATAAACATGTCTGCCACTTTTGTTCTGACCGACAGAAAAAAAGCATATAACAATAAATCATGCTACCAATGGTGATTAAATCTAATGATTGTTTTTGCCATTGACTATGGGTGAATCTCCAGTTGTCACTGATGATTGTCATTTAGACCTTTTTGGATTACAATCTGACATCAAAATGATACGTTTAATTATTGCAGCTGCTGTGAGAAAAGGCTATAAATGATCCGCCACCTGCAGCATCCTCACATGCCATATAGCCTACTAGCTGGGACTCTTTCTTTTATGTAAACAGACATGACGTAATGACGCAAAGACGTGCAACTTGCATGCTCGAATTAGGAAACATTATTACAAGCTTACCGTTGTGAATCAGGCTACCATAAAGAGATAGTTTTGAACACTGGCTGGTTATGTACTTGCTCAATCAATTTTGGATCATTTTTAACCAAAAAAGTTACGGACTGCAGCTTTAATTCAGGTCTAAGTGTCATGTAACTTTCTCAAAAATGTCCCCAACAGAACACATTCACTAGCTGACAAAAATATTTTACATGCTATATTCAGATTTATACGGATATAACAAAAATTGTTTTCTTATATATCAGCTATATGCAATCTCCAACACTGCATGAAAACGTGACAATAATTCCCCTCTCCAATTCTACTGTAGAAAAAAAAAAAAATCAATATGAGTGTGGCTTTAAAAAGCTTCTGCTGCCAAACTCTGTGCAAACTTAAACATAAATCAGGATAACATATTCCGGAGTTTGTTGATATAGTTTTCTTTTAACCTGTGTATCCAGGGAGACAGGTGCACATATAGTGCGGGGGTGCAGTTGGCTGACTCATACTGATGCAAGTAGCTCCGTTCAAGCATCTGTTTGGATAGGCTAAGCATGCATTATCCAAGTACTGACAAAACTCCCCCGTCCATCCTGGTGCACAGAGACACTGTAGGGGGAAGACAAAAATAGTAATTAACCTTAATTATTAGATATTCAATAAATCAGCAGAACACTAAATACTTCTACAATCATGTGCTGTTCTTATAGTTCGGTTAAACATGCATTCAAGCTTTTGATGAAAAGGTAAAATCCCCTATGGTTACAAAGTAAAGTTTTACTAAATATCCTTACATCAAAAATTGTTGATTCATTCAGTCCTTCATCATTTCTCAGAAGGCAGTTATACAGCATAGAGTTTAGGAAGATTAAAGGGGGAGAAAGGAAGTTCAAGAAAAGAAAAATGTTGTTGATGACCATCAAATTCATCATCAATTTGCTAATGAAAAAAATGTGGCCTGTTTCCTGGACTATGTCAAAGTTTTAATTAAGGATGTGACTGATTAGAAATTAAACAACCAGATGTCTGCAAACAGCATGTTAACCAAATCAGCTCTTATAATAGCTAATGTTTACATACATCACAGCAACTTCTGCAGAGAAACAGGCTTTAAAATTCCAATGCGCAACGGTAGCCTGCAGTTTTTCAAGTTTCAGATTTGTTTTCAGGTTATTTTTAAGGAAAGCCATATATATCAACCATAAGTCTTCAAGAACACATTCTGAGCTTTCCGGAACGTTATCAGCATATTGTAACATAAAATAAAGAACTTCTACTTTTTTAAATCTTTCAGAGTTAATGCTGACACACTCAAAAACAATTTTTTCCCCTTCATTTTTGAGAATGTTGATATTTTTCAGGCCTCATTTTGTTCTTTTTATACCTGTAAAATAAATATTTGAACATTCTGATTAATTAAATGGTTCATTATTCGTTCACCTGCATGTCGTTCCAAACCTGTATTCTATTATTTTTCCATAATATTTTCCAACAAAAGGAAAAATTTAAAAATATTTTCATTTTTAGACCATTTAATAGTCAGGATCAATCATAAGTCATTTACTCAACACAAGACATTGCTTCAAAAATATTTTTGCATTATATCAAAAGAGCATTTAAATTCATACATTTTGCATAACTGACAGATCCCCATGTATGAACCACCAATTTTGATAGTTTAACAAATTGCACTTGAAGTAAATCAATTCATGTGAAGCGCATATTCTAGAGCACTTCATAACAAAAACAGATGTGACTACATCAATCGACAGTTTATAACTGTGACACATCACTCAAAGTGCAGATCTGTTGATGGGAGTGACAGAAAGATGATATTGAAATAGAAGAGGGTGGCTGAAACCTTGAGACATGAGCATAAATCAAGGACGCTATTATGTGACTGTGAGACTGATATAAAAAAAAAAGTCTTATAAATTAACAGATGTGCATTAGCCGCTAGGGAAGGAAGAGATTTTTGGTGGATGTTGGGATGATTATTTGTCATGTCATGACTGTATTTGCATTGCCATTTTGGGTAGGAAATCAAAAGGAACACAATCTAACTACTATATATAGACATAATACCGTTTGTATCGTGACTGTTATGGCGGCCGAGTAAATCCACCATATTTTTTCAATTATTACACTTGTTGTACCATGAACTATAATTTAAATTTTAGGCGAGAATGTATTTGTATAGACCTGAAATTTGTGACTCATATTTAATAATAGCGCCTATTTTACAATTTGGTTAGAGGCTTTCGGAGATGCGCGCTCAGCAGCCGTTCACTGGTCGTGTAACTGCCGAGAACAGCTTCATCTCGGCCAGTGCTTCGGGGATTTGCCGATGGCTCTTATAGTGGTTAAACATGAGACAATTCATTTTGGGTACATAAAACGGGCAATCTTTGGTCTTATTAATCCATTACTTGTTCCAGAGCAAGTTGAACTGTGCTATGTTAAATTTGATAATTTAATATTAAGGCTATATTTAACTTACATCCTCTAGCATAGCATAATGGATACAACTAGACAAGCAATATCACACTCGTAGCTGTGCGATATTAGCTGTATATCAGCACGGCTGTGATTCGGCCGTAGGTAATCACAGCGTGCTGATATACTACCATATCGCACTGCTATGAGTGTGATATTGCGTTTATGCAACAGTTCGACTGCACAAGTGTGTAAATAAGTAAGAAATAACAACGGAGTGTCTTTAAAACCCTCTTTCGTGCAGAACTATTTCCTTCCACCACGGATTCAAATCTCAAGTTGACAGTTGGACCAAGCCTCCGTTACCAATTCTAAAACATCACTTCAGAACTAGTAACGAAGGAACATTGAGACCCTCCATTGAAACTTAGGCCTTTTTCCAGCTGCTAGCGTACTTTTTCAATTGTTTTCAAAGGGAATACCGCGTTTTTTAAACGTCAGGAGCGTAACGAGGCGCTCAGCGTATCGTTTTTTACTGGTCGCCTCGAGTTGAAGAATGTTCAACTTTGAGTAAAACGCTGCGCTCATCACTGTCACTTTTTATTCAGCCATCCAATCAGAGTGGAGGAGGGGCGGGACAAATACAACACCGACCAACTGTCACAACATTCTTGATGTACAACGACATCAACAAGCAGAGAACAAAACAAAATAGATGAGAAATTAATATTGCTGGTCTCTGAACATATATAGCAAGTAATTCCACATTGTTTCGACATTTTTAGCCTGAAACAAATTACCTGCAAAATCAGTTATAAGTAACAGTGCCGCGGATATTCCATATCGTAGCAGAAACTTTTCGTCTCAACTGAAAAAAAAACGCTGCGCAGCTCAAGCGCTCACATATAGGCGTTTTAAGCAGAGCGCCTAGCGTTTTCAGCTGGCTAAAAACGCTTTGGTGGACACACGGCCTTATTGTATTTTGTACAGTATTATATAGAGATAGAGAGATCGCCTGAGCGAGTATTACCTGTGTCTGAGATAACATTCATTCTTTATCCATTATAAAAGTCCGTTTGAATGTCCGCTGAGGAAACCAATCTTTGTATTTGTCCTTTTTACAGCTAAGGGACTTTTCCATATCATAGCCAGAGCGCAAAAACAACTTCCTTTGCAAAAGTTCCTTTCAATTTAAAAGTCTCTTGTGACTCACTGATTCACTTGTAAAGTTTTGCCGCCATCTAATGGGGGTATTATGCTGCATTCACGCCACCTCGTATTTGCCGAAATCTTGAGATGACAACACGTGACGTTGTATTCTGAGCTGTTCTCGTCCTTTGACTGGGAATTATGCGTTTCTATGGTACCACTATCAACGCCTAAATGAATCTACAGCAGTCAGGTGGTATAGCGGCCACGTGGTACATCTGGGAGCTTTCAGAAAACTCCCAGCTTACAAGCTGTAATTACGAGCTCTACGAGGACGTGAACGCTTTTTACAAGCAGGAATCTCGTAACTACAGGAATTAGAGGCCGCGTGAATGCACCTTCAATGTAACTTTCACTCAATCCATGTTACGCACTAATGGACCCTTTCTCAATACCAGATACAATTTATATGGAATATTTATTGAACAACAAATTAACAACAATAGCCATTAAAAATGACAGTAGGAAATAAACAATTGTACAGTTCATTCAACCGTACAAAAGCACCAGTGTGCCCGTGACAAGTTATGTGTGCCAAAACCTCCAAAAACTCCATTGAATCCTCAAACTGTCAGTCAAACCTCATAAATCCGCCCCAGTGCCGCACGCGGTTTGGAGATCTCTGCTTCTTTGCAATGCAAAGGTAAATAAAGATCTGATGTTTGAAAAAAAAAAGAAAAAAAAAGTAAAGCATATTCTTTGCTCAAGAAACACTATCTATAAAGGCTTTATGTATTTGAAGAGCAGAGAATAATCTTCGTCTGATATTTACCGTCTAGTTGTAGCCAATATGCTATGCTATGATAGAAGATGTAAGTTGAATATAGCCTTATATATTAAAAGATCAAACAGCACAATTTGACTTGCTCTGGAACAAGTAATGGATTAATAAGACCAAAGATTGCCCGTTTTATGTACCCAAAATTAATTATGTCTCATGTTTAAAGCTGAGATTTGCGAAGCTCCCCCTACAGGTTCCTTCAGTGAATCACACTGTCGTAAATACTCCAAGCGCAGCTCTGGACTTCAACGACTACAACGCTCACCAGCGCAGTAGTTTTGCAAATACAGTACAAGAAATCTCGATGGAGGTGGGTAATTTTCAAAATTGTCTTATAAAGTCATAATATATACATTGTTTTTGAATTACCGTAAAGCATTTTGTCACTCTCTCATGAACGTGAACATGAGGCGTGATTGTGTTGGGTTGGCGCAGATCAACTTGCAAGTGCTGTTTTCTGGCGTACACGTGCCAGAGGGGGTTAGTGCATGCCTCAAACACACCACTACAAGTCAATTAACCATCGTAAAGACTTAGAAAACTATTTATGAAGGTAAAAAAGTTACTTAGTTCTGCTTTAACCACTATAAGAGCCAGCGGCAAATCCCTGCAGCACTGGCCGAGATGAAGCTGTTCTGGGCACGTGCACGACCCCTGAACGCCGTTGACGGCCTGGTGTGCGCATCTCCGAAAATGTCTTAAATTGTAAAATAGGCGCTATGATTAAATATAAGTCACATATTTCAGGTCTAAACAACTACATTCTCACCTAAAAAACTCTTAAAACTACAGTTTGTGGTACAAGTAGTATTTGCAAAAATTACGTTGGATTTACTCGGCCGCCATCCACACTAGCGGAGTGATACAAAAGGTGAAAAGGTAGTGCTGTTATCACTAAAATATCGCAAGGCTATCAGCCAATCAGATTCGAGAACCAGAAAGAACTGTTGTATAAATATATATATATCTGCCACTTTATTAGGTACACCTGTTCAACTGCTCGTTAAAGCAAATCTAATCAGCCAATCACATGGCAGCAACTCAATGATTTTAAAGCATGTAGCCATGGTCAAGATGGTTTGCTGAAGTTCAAACTGAGTATAACAATGGGGAGGAAAGATTTTGAAGGTGACTTTGAACATGGCATGGTTGTTGGTACCAGACGGGCTGGTCTGAGCATTTCAGAAACTGCTGATCTGCTGGGATTTTCACGCACAACCATGGAGTATTCAGAGAATGATCGAAAGAGAGAAAGTATCTAGTGAGCAGCAGTTCTGTGAGTGAAAATGCCTTGTTATTGCCAGAGGAGAATAGCTAAACTGGTTCAAGCTGATAGAAAGGCAACAGTAACTCAAATAACCACTGGTTACAACCGAGTTCTGCAGAAGAGCGTCTCTGGACGCACAACACGTCGAACCTTGAAGCAGATGGACTACAGCAGCAGAAGACACACCGGGTGCCACTCCTGTCAGCTAAGAACAGGAAACTGAGGCTACAGTTCACACTTGCTTAAAATATTGGACAATAGAAAATTGGGAAAATGTTGCCTGGTCTGATGAGTATCGATTTCTGCTGCAACATTCAAATGGTAGAATTTGGTGTAAACGACATGAAAGCATGGATCCATCCTGCCTTGTATCCATGGTTGCTGCTGGTGATGCAATGGTGTGGGGGATATTTTCTTGGCACACTTTGGGCCCCTTAATACCAATTGAGCATCATTTAAACCCCACAGCCTACCTGAGGATTGTTGCTAACCATGTCCATCCCTTTATGATCACAGTGTACCCATTGTCTGATGGCTACTTCTAAAGCTCAAATAATCTCAAACTGGTCTCTTGAACATGACTATGAGTTCACTATATTCAAATGGCCTCCACAGTCACCAGATCTCAATCCAATAGAGCACCTTTGGGATGTGGTGGAATGGGAGATTCGCATCATTGGATGTGCAGCCGACAAATCTGCAGCAACTGTGTGATGCTGTCATGTCAATATGGACCAAAATCTCTAAGGAATGTTTCCAGCACCTTGTTGAATGTATGCCACAAAGAATTAAAGAAGTTCCGAAGGTAAAAGGGTTCCAACCCAGTACAAGCAAGGTGTACCTAATAAAGTGGCCGGTGAGTGTATATAGACAACATTTCTCTACAAACTTCCTAACACCACACACAGCATATATCTCTTTCAATCCACAAGTTCTCGTTTAGCTTCTCTTTAAGCACTTTCGCACCGAATAGTTCTAGAACCTAGCCACTAGGATAGTTCCCCAAGAACTAATTTCTCCCCCAGGCCATGTTCCTGGTTGCATTAGCACCGGAAATTGGAACTCTGAAGCTCTGAATGGCGTCTTTAAGCACGACATTTACAAACGCTGGGTTTCGTGATAAGGGAGATGGAATGTAAACGCATTATTTATGTGACTGAAAGAGCAAAAAGTGGGGCTAAGAGACGAAATCTCCTGTGATAACTTTCAGTATTTCATATCATCGAGGCGGAGTAAAGAACACAACCCTGCAGACAACAGGTAAATGCCGTTATTGCTGTTTTCCATGTTCGTGAAGTAAATATGTTTACACTGCTTTTTAAACATACCGGGTGCCTGTGTTTGACATGCGTTTGACCAATCAGCGTACACTTACATCACTGATAGTTCCTATAGTGCTGGTTTAGACCCTACTCTGAAGTAGCAGCTAATTTAGTTCTTCCAAAAGGAGTTCCTAGAACTAAAATCGTTCCTGCGGTGCGAACACGGCAAAATCCGACTACTTCAGCCAATAGTTCTAGGAACTATGAAAAGGTTCCTCCAGTGCAAAAGCATATAACAAATGAATGTGATCTGAAATGATTTTTTTCATGTGCAAATAAACCACTGCAAAAAAAATAGGTTACTTACATTATATCCTCCAACTAGGTTGAGACACAATCCCTCATTCAGGCAGTTAATACTGAGCAGCTTGCAGAAGTCAATTATTTCTTCACAGTTCTCTCCAGAAAAACCTTGCCGGCATCTACAGGAAGATGACATTAACTTTAGCTACATATAAAAATAGACTTCTAAGGGGAAAAAATGGCCCAGAGTAACAATCAGGTTGATAAAATGCAGGCACTTTATGCTTTTTTTTTAGATGTCACTGGTGTGTCATTATCACCATTATGCTCTTTGGTGACATTTGTGGAGAATTAAAAGACCCTTTAAGCAAACGCATGACAAGAATGTCTGTTAAATGTTCAACCTCTGGCACATAATGCTTCATGAATCCTCTTGTTTCCTTGGCCTCAGTCAGATCTTTGTCATCCTTCTGCTGTGATAAGGCTTCAGTAATATTATTCTGACACAAAGGCAAGATCACTCAATTATTAACACAGACTCTAAGGTGACCAGCTGCTATTGCTTTTATCTGCCCTTCTCTACACACACACTATCATCCTTTAGTCATTCCTTTTCTCAATTTTTAATTCATTTTCCCCCTTTCAATCTCTATCTTATCTTATGCTTGTCATTTAGTCAGAGGGGCCATCAAATGTATTGATTCAAGTGATCTTTGCTAATAAAAACTAGAAAGATGAACAGGAGCAAGAGAAGACATAGCTGTGAATCCCCCAAGGACTGGAAGTTCTCATAAAGTGTAGCGGATTCTGAAACTGTAGCGGATTCCCTCATTATCAGCAGGAAGTAATTCAAAAGCTGTCAAAGGCTGAATATTGAACCTTACAACTGGAGATTTAATGAACATTTCACTGTCTACAGACTGTATCCCTATTTTTGGCCAGTATAATCACACATAGTCACACACACAATCACAGCACACATGACATTCAGCATTTCAAAATGTGAGTTTCATAACGAAGCAATTTGTCAAAAGAATGTAAAATGAATACCTTTGATTAACACAAACTATGAACAGGTACTACTATTACGCAGACGTCAACAAACCCAAACGCACAAGGTGATTCATGGGAAAAGTGTTTCTGAAAAGCTAGTTTTCTGATTTGCTATACAAAAAAGTGGAGCATCTCCTATAATTATTTTCCCCATTTGCACATATTCTTTAATTGACCATAACCCAAAAAAAAAGAAAAAAAAGAAAAGACAAACATGTCCCAGAATACATGGGAGTTTAAATTAGCTTTAATTGCTAAAATATAAACACGAAACTATGAACGTAGACTAACCAACCAACCAAACATCAGCTTACAGAGTACAAGACCATCAGAGAAAGGAGGCTAGGAGACTTTGCTGCCAACAGTAAGGGTGGACAGTTTCCCGTAGTGATGCTCACAAGGTGATAGCTTTCTTTATCACAGTCAAAGTGGATTAGATGCAATATTTGTCAAATAAAACAGGCATTTCAGATGTTTGTAGAAACTTGAAACACGTTTCTTTCAATAGTTTGTCTACTGCTTAACAGAGTGCCTGTGTGTACAAAAATAAAGTTCCAAATAAGTCTATAATATTTAAATATCAATAAAATGGAGTCTGTATATTTTTTATTATTTTTAGTATGATAAATATGACACAATAGAGCATGAAATGATTTCTACTGTTGTAAAAACAGAGATTTGTGAGCAATAGGGGAACTAAAGGTGTCAGAAAAAACATGAAAGTCTGGCCAATTGTGAAATAGCTGTCATCATCTGGAGAAGCTGCGCTGAGCTTTAGTTTAATGGCATACGTCACAGTATCGTGGTGAAGGAGCTGTCTCAAATCGGAAAACGTTTTTAAACTGACATGCACTGCTGCAAATCAGATGCAGATCGGTCTGCACAACACAGCATGAAGTCAAATACAAAACACAAACATATACACTCACAAGACAAAAGAGTTAACAAACTTAATTTAAAATAAGAGCAAGAAAACAGAATACAACTTTTCTTTAGGCTGTGACAATGATAATTAAAATGCCTTTACCAGAAATACTAATGATGTTGACCTGAGCTAACAATATTCTCAATTCTCTTACCTGCAATGATACTGGCCATTCTGAACTACACAGATGCCACCGTTGAGACAGGGCAAAGTGCCACACACCTCCGCCTGCTCCGAGCATGCCGGATCTACGCATATGCATGTGGAATTCTGTATAAAAGAAACAGAACACCCCAAGGAGGGTTGGTTACACGTCAATTGGAGAGACATGCTGAAATCTAAATCACAACCTAAGGTGAGCTTGAACACCATTACATTTGCATCAACTAACACTTTTTCACCAAGAGCTGCTGGTGCTTGGCCAGAGCTGGGGCTTGTCCCAGGGGATCTGCACATTCACATTTTCATTCATTTGAGAGCCAAACAATGTAACTGGCTATATAACCCAGCCACAAACAATGTAACATGCTATGCAACACAGCCGCAAACAAGCATAGTGCATTGTAGTCTTTATTAGTAGTTTTGAGGACATATTTTAAACATTCAAAGTAGGGCTTGGCGATATGACGGTACATATCATGGTGACGGCCTAGAGATTTTTGCTATATTATGTATATCGCAGTATGTAAATATATAAGTATAGCTCAGCACTATTGACACTTTAGAGTGATGAAACACATTAAACAAACAATAGTTATTAAATAGTTGTTAAAAACAGTTAAATGCAGTAAGTTGTGAAAAAGAACTCAATATGGTGCTCACTGCTCAGGCTGATTGACACAGCTGAAGTGCGCACACAGAAAGCTGCGTCTCTCAGCATGTGATCACGTATTCATTTCTCTTTCACATTATTGCACCTGAATGGTTGAATACACACACAATTATGTCAAATTAGTCATGGTGGGTTATATCTCAAGTGAAAGTAAACAGTTCGGTGTAAACTGGATGTGTATCAGTATATTGGATCTGTGCATTCGTTCTTAAAGTGACAGCAGCCTAATAAACCTGATTTGACCTGTCTGTCAAATCAAACAAATGTGAAGAAAAAAAAAAAAAAAAAAACTTACTGCATTTGACTGAATAACTTTTTTTTAGCTTTAATAATAATAAATTTATATTAATTCATACAGTGAAGACTAGTAGACAGTATTTTATTTTTACATTTGATTATTCCATTTCTGTTCTATTTCTAACTATACAGTGGGTACGGAAAGTATTCAGACCCCCTTAAATTTTTCACTCTTTGTTACATTGCAGCCATTTGCTAAAATCATTTAAGTTAATTTTTTTCCTCATTAATGTACACACAGCACCCCATATTGACAGAAAAAAAACACAGAATTGTTGACATTTTTGCAGATTTATTAAAAAAGAAAAACTGAAATATCACATGGTCCTAAGTATTCAGACCCTTTGCTGTGACACTCATATATTTAACTCAGGTGCTGTCTATTTCTTCTGATCATCCTTGAGATGGTTCTACACCTTCATTTGAGTCCAGCTGTGTTTGATTATACCAATTGGACTTGATTAGGAAAGCTACACACCTGTTTATATAAGACCTTACAGTTCACAGTGCATGTCAGAGCAAATGAGAATCATGAGGTCAAAGGAACTGCCTGAAGAGCTCAGAGACAGAATTGTGGCAAGGCACAGATCTCGCCAAGGTTACAAAATTTCTGCTGCACTTAAGGTTCCTAAGAGCACAGTGGCCTCCATAATCCTTAAATGGAAGATGTTTGGGACAACCAGAACCCTTCCTAGAGCTGGCCGTCCGGCCAAACTGAGCTATTCCACAATATGAGCCTTGGTGAGAGAGGTAAAGAAGAACCCAAAGATCACTGTGGCTGAGCTCCAGAGATGCAGTCGGGAGATGGGAGAAAGTTGTAGAAAGTCAACCATCACTGCAGCCCTCCACCAGTCAGGGCTTTATGGCAGAGTGGCCCGATAGAAGCCTCTCCTCAGTGCAAGACACATGAAAGCCCACATGGAGTTTGCCAAGATGGTGAGAAATATGATTCTCTGGTCTGATGAGACCAAGATGGAACTTTTTGGCCTTAATTCTAAGCGGTATGTGTGGAGAAAACCAGGCACTGCTCATCACCTGTCCAATACAGTCCCAACAGTGAAGCATGGTGGTGGCAGCATCATGCTGTGGGGGTGTTTTTCAGCTGCAGGGACAGGACGACTGGTTGCAATCGAGGGAAAGATGAATGCGGCCAAGTACAGGGATATCCTGGACGAAAACCTTCTCCAGAGTGCTCAGGACCTCAGACTGGGCCGAAGGTTTACCTTCCAACAAGACAATGACCCTAAGCACACAGCTAAAATAACGAAGGAGTGGCTTCACAACAACTCTGTGACTGTTCAGCCAGAGCCCTGACTTAAACCCAATTGTGCATCTCTGGAGAGACCTAAAAATGGCTGTCCACCAACGTTTACTATCCAACCTGACATAACTGGAGAGGATCTGCAAGGAGGAATGGCAGAGGATCCCCAAATCCAGGTGTGGAAAAACTTGTTGCATCTTTCCCAAAAAGACTCATGGCTGTATTAGATCAAAAGGGTGCTTCTGCTGAGCAAAGGGTCTGAATACTTAGGACCATGTGATATTTCAGTTTTTCTTTTTTAATAAATCGGCAAAAATGTCAACAATTCTGTGTTTTTCTGTCAATAAGGGGTGCTGTGTGTACATTGATGAGGAAAAAAAATGAACTTAAATGATTTTAGCAAATGGCTGCAATATAACAAAGAGTGAAAAATTTAAGGGGGTCTAAATACATTCTGTACCCACTGTATGTTAAATAAACCTATTGTACCTGAAAAAAACTTAATTAGTTTCATTCGTATTTTGTTATATTGTATTTGTTATATTGTTTGTAATTTCCTTCTTTGTTCTTATGTTTAATAACAAAAATAACATAAAACAAAATAGCTAATGCCATCAGAGGTCTTGATGTAATGGTCAGACATCAAATAAAAGTGATAAAAAATTCCTGATTGGTAAGAATGCTGAGAGACGAAGCAGAGAGAGGGAATCTACTTGCATACACAACTTAAATGAAAAGATTCCACATAGGAAAACAGGAACATCCAGGAACTCAAGACCCAAGACACAGACACGATGACAGCAACAAATGACTAGCAAAGCATGATTGAAAACCAAGGCCTTATTTGTACTAGTTCTTAAGACACAGTCTTAATGGCTATGTTTATACAATATCATTAAAATATCAGCAATTTAGTTTAGTTTTTTTCCCCCCACAAGTTGTTTCAGAAACTTGAGGACATTATCCTGTCCCATGACCACTGATGTTATTGCTTCCTGGTTTGAGACCAGTGGAACCAACTTTATTTCAGAGAAAATGAGCAGAACAGGGCCAGATTGGACACCGGCTCTGGCACCAGCACAGGCACCCTGTCGGTAACCTTGGATTGCCTACAGGACATACAAAATTAGTGACTTAGAACATACATTTTTTTTTTTTTTGGAGCCGATCATGACAAACCAGAGAAATAACCAGCATTGGAGCATCCAGAGCTGAATAAGCAGTACAATAGACAAGTCATTAGCCGGTTCTGCTCTCCGACTTTCACTAACCCATACTGACATCAATAATATTTCTGACTGAGTCATTCAAAGATGAGTAATAGAAGCTGAGAACAATCCCAGATGAAAGTAATACGGAGACTCCCACTGATATAAGCATTGGTGCAGTTCTGGAGCAGCGTGAAGGATTATTTCATTTTCATACAGATGAGCTCTCTTAGGAGGATGTCTCAGATAGACCAAATCAATGTCAAACAAATCAATTTAATGTGTCTGAGTGTGTGTATGTGTGTTAGAGAGAAATTAAAGTCTATCTTTACTGTCCATGCTCTCAAATGACTAAGGTACCTCATGAGAATCTGCTACGGACAGGCCCGTGTGCTGAATTTCACTACCAAGTAAATGAAGGTCACACAAGACAATTAGTCTGCCACTGGCCCACTTTCTTCTAAATTCATCTCTTCATTACTGTAATGGATCATGAACAGCAGACTGTAACTGTAACAATCTGGGGAGACATTTCTAAGTGAACATGGCACAAAAGTCCCATAATTCCATATTTATTTATCCCATAATTAATTTTTGTGCTATACTGAATATGCAACAACTTGCTCAAGTCCAATAAAAAAATATATTACAAATGCCATGCCGATTCTGCTATCAAAACAATTATTAATGGTTATTGTAACCTTCAACGTGACACAGGCTGATCCACTTCAGGTGTGTCACAGACATTTGCATGTGGCATTTCAAATTAATCACATTCTCTCGGGCAAAAATAAAGATAGAAAAAAAAAAAAAAAACAGCATTAGGAGCAATGTAGAAAAAAAAGGGGCCTCACAAGTTTGTCTGTGGTGCAGGCTTCGTCCAGTTGACATCCGTTAGACTTGCAGAAGCTGTCAATCTCAGTGGTGGTCTCACAGTTGAGGCCTGTGAAACCCCCTGGGCATGTGCAAACATATCCATTTGCAGTCTCCTCACAGCGACCGTCATTCCAGCACGGGTTTGAATCACAGAGGAGCTTCTTTCGCTCACAGTAAGTACCTGCAATGCAAGAATTTGCTGAGAATGAATGGATATTAAATGATCATCAGTAAAATGAATGAAAACACATGCTTCTGTCAAGCATTTGTGTGTAACAACTTTAATGATGAAATTATGATTCATTACTAAGTCTGCATTTTTAAATTTAGAACCAATTTAAATTACATACACCCAAAACTATATGCAGTGATTTAAGCTGTATGATGTTAAGCTGTTAAAGAAATTATTATATAAATATATTGAAAAGAAATAAAAAAAAAAGAAAAACAAGTGTAATAAAATGAATGTCTATTTGGGGGCGATTGGGGGTTCGGTGCCTTGCTCAAGGGCACCTCAGTTGTGGGTAATAAGAGTAGAAGGGAGCTCTGTTCATTCACTCCCTTACATTTCCTGTTGGCACTGAGACTCAAACCCACAACCTTCGGGTTACAAGTCCAACTCTCTAACCATTAGGCTTGACCATTACTGATCAAAAAAAATGATCAAACCTATTATTTAGAACACATTTGTAAATCCATAAAATGCAACATTTTTACCTTTTAGTGTAGATCAGAAATTATGTTTTGGTGTTTGTTTGTACTTTGACTTATTGTGTCTTTACTTACACCGGGTTTGTGCCAATGATTAAATCACAACCATAATTAGATTTGCAATAGCACATTCCCTCAAGATCTTTTGCTTAAATTTTCTGTTTACCAGTGTATATTACAATTATTAAAATGAAAAAACAGTTGTAGAAAGAATTATCTTCAAATTGTATTCAAACACAGCTACTAATCTGATTTAAGACAGCTGATCTTTAGCTCCAAATCATGCTCAAAATTGTAAGCTTCTGACTGCTTAGTGAGAATAAATGTTTAAACTTTATGACTGCAATGACAGCAGACAATTGCTCCAGCATCTCCCTCCCACTTCTCTGAATGCTTCACTAATGTGGAGGTTCAAGGGCCCAAATTATGTCCCCATTGTCCGTAAACCGAACAACCCGATCATACTGGCCGAAGGTTTTGGACTGAGAACATCTAGGCTGCGGGTTCCTCTAAGGTAACTCTGGATTGGAACATCAGTCTGATTTCCGCTCCTCGCAGGTTAAATTTAGACTTGACTATGCAGCACTGTAGGTTCAAGGTGAACATGATTTGATTTTATTCCCTAGTGGTTCTCTGTTTGCTTTTTCTTTTTTCCCCTCCATGTTCCTCAGCAGGAGCTAACTCATTTATCTTCCTTGTTACTGCGTTTTTCTTTTCTTTTGTCGTTCAGTTTTTAAAGCATATTCCAGTGTGTTAAGCTCACGGGATGATACAAAGGTCATTAGTCCCAGAGGCACGTTGGGTGCCTGCTTTTGAGGACACACCACTGGGCGTCATGTACGTCTCTCTGCAGTGTTTCTCAGGGATCCACAGTAGGAAATTGAAAAGCTCTTGACATTATAAAACTCAAAGCTCAACATATTCTTTTATTCTTCTACAAGAACTACCTTTGATTGGCAACGACTCCTCGTAGGAGGTCTTTGAAATAGTAATGCATCTTTTAGGTACATGATTTAATGTTTGATAAAGGTTGATGACTTCATGAAGGTTGATGAAAATCATAAAAGCGGTGATATGAAACAGATAGCGCCACCCTGTTGTGCACTACCTTGAGATATAAACCCATCTAAATCAAAAGCCAACCTTGCTATTAAAACCACTCAGAAACAAGACAATTATAGGATTTGAATTTCCACAAAAACCATGGGGCAGGTGAATAGCAAAATTAATAGTGTACCCAATAGGGCATATCCTATTAATTTCATAACATGCAGATACAAAAACCCCTGGCAGTCTGAATAAGGTACACAGGAGAGTGGAATCAAAAGAAAATCTCATTTGAAGTGTCCCACGAGTGGGCCTCATTATTATGTGTGTGTAGTCTCTGGTCCGTTAGGGCAGTCGGAACCGGGCCAGCCTTTAACTTCACTATGATTAATGGGGTGACAGCTTGAGCAAAGTCAGAGAGCTGCTGGCCCCACAGGGTGCCGAAACAGAGCAGAACTGGAGACCAGTTACTTTCAGTTCCTTAAAAGGTGCTCCAAGAATCTGGAATGAGAGACTGTGCTAATGTACAGATGCCACAGTGCAATGGTTCTTGTGGTTATCTGACATCAAATTGAGTTGAATCACTAGTAATATGCGGCTGTAAAGCCTGTGATAAAGGCAAATCAAGACACAAATATTTTATTCTCAAATTGCTACCACCATTTACCTCTGCAGATGCACATGGAACAAGATTTTTGAAAACTTTAGGGAGGAATTAAAGGGTTAGTTCACCCAAAAATAAAAATTCTGTCATTAATTACTCACCCTCATGCCGTTCCAAACCCGTAAAACCTTCGTTCATCTTCAGAACACAAATTAAGATATTTTTGATAAAATGAGCTGGCTCAGTAAAGCCTCCGTTGACAGCAAGATAATTAACACTTTTAGACTTTTCATTTTTGGGTGAACTAACCCTTTAATGTTATGAAGCGACGAGAATTTTTTTTGTGCGCCAAAAAAAACTAAATAACGACTTTATTCAACAATATCTAGTGATTGGCGATTTCAAAACACTGCTGCTTGAAGCTTCTCAAATCTTTTGTTTCGAATCAGTGGTTCAGAGCGTGTATCAAAACTGCCAAAGTCACGCCCCCCCGTGGTGAACCATTGAAATTTCGAAACACTTATGATGTAATGAAGCCTCGTTTACTGAAATCGCGTGACTTTGGCAGTTTGATACACGCTCCGAACCACTGATTCGAAACAAAAGATTTGTAAATCTTTGAAGCTTCATGAAGCAGTGTTTTGAAATCGCCCATCATTAGATATTGTTGAATAAAGTCGTTATTTTGTTTTTGGCGCACAAAAGTATTCTCGTCGCTTCATAACATTAAGGTTGATCCACTGTAGTCACATGAACTGTTTTAAATATGTCTTTAGTAGCTTTCTGGGCATCTGAAAGTGTTAATTATCTTGCTGACAATGCAGGCCTCACTGAGCCATCGGATTTTATCAAAAATATCTTAATTTGCATTCTGAAGATAATAATAATAAGTTTAATTTATATAGTGCTTTTCCAGAGCTCAAAGCGCTTTACAAACAAAACATAGACACAAAAAACAGAGTATACAATACAAAGAAACAATACAGTATACATATCAAACATCACAGTTAATCATGGTATTGAAATAAAATGCATAATCCAGATAGAGACAGATAAAATTAAATGGCTAGATTATCTGTGCAACAGAAACTGTAGAGTAAAAATGCAGCAAACAGTCCCTCGTGCAAGCAAACCGTGTCAAACTGCACCTCGAAGTTTGAACACAACATCGTCCAAAAAGTGCAAACTCCAGGACCACAAGCGACAAACGGGAACACTCGATGATAACTTGATGTTCACCACAGAGCCCGATCGAGTGCACAGCAGACCACAAACGGCAAGCGGGAAAGCTCGACATAGAGACGCAGATATTCCGTCCACAGCATCCACACCGCAAACAACGCCAGGCAGGCAGGCCGGCGGGTTCAGGTAGGCCAGATGAAACACAGCAGCAAGCGGCATAATGGGGCACAACACCACCTCTGCGCACCAGCAGGAATCATAAAATGAATTGTCCAGTTAAAGTCCAGGTGAAGTGTGTAAGACATACACATTTTAACAGGACAAAACAGACAAACAGCCCGATGTGAAGCGCCAGCCAAACGCGCACAGCGTACTCACACCGGAAACAAAGCACCCGTGACCCACCCCTGAAGATGAAGATGAACGAAGGTCTTATGGGTTTGAAACGACATGAGGGTGAGTAATTAATGACTGAATTTTCATTTTTGGGTGAACTAACCCTTTAATGTCAAACTGTCAGCTTCACACAGAAACAGACATGGAGCTTCTTGTAAAGTTGTCACATCTTACTGCAGTGCTGCACTCTTAAGCCTTATAAAACAAACACACACACACACACTTATATATATAACTTAAAATCTGGTGTGGTTCAGGTTTGTAAAAATCAAATTGCTATTTTACAAACAACTAAAAGGATTTGAGTAAGATATTCCTAAAATGCTGCCTTGTCTGAGATCTATTTTTTATTTTATTTTTTTTTTTAAAGTAATGCCTTCAACTTACGAATGTACATATATTTCAGAATGTGGTGCATCCCTGAGAACAATAACTTTGGATCTGAAATAAATTGTTTCAGAAATATAGCTTTTGGGAAAAAAGTGGTCTCGTGGCACAACTTGCCCCTGGTGCGGGGTAAGTTGTGCCTTTGGGGAGAATGCATTGGGGTAAATTGTGCCAGTCATTTCTTAAGTAAAACAGAACATTTTAACGTTATGAACTGTAATGCTATATGAAAGCAAGACAAATTCAATACAAAATTACTCATTTAAGGTTTATTTAAATATTATCACCCTATTAAACTGTTGGAATAAGCTAAGTCATATTTTGTAGTTTTTGGGAAAACACAAAAAACTTAAATACCAAATATATCATATTTGTGAATCATTTCAGGCAAAAGGGCTTTGGCAATAGATGCCTGTTGACATACATAGAACACTTTTTGTCAATTATGTAACATAAGAATACACTGCATTACAAATTATTATGCAAGTGACATATCAGTAAGATTTCAGTAGAATAAACATTCAGATTTTAGTTTTTCTAAGAAAATATTTGTTTGTTTATTTATCCATGTCTTTTTAGATAACTGGTATCAATCTCAGACAAAATAATTTGCTATGGAAACCCTACTTTAGAGGTTGTTCCACATTATTAAGCAAATCACAGTTCTCATGCAATATGTGGAGGAAGAAAAATCTTTCTGAAGATGAAAATACCTGTTTGCTACATGGTCTAAAATCAAGAATGTCATATATTTTAACTGCTAAAATGTAAGAGTACAATTACAAATTAATAATATGTTTAAAATAATCATAAGTTAACCCAGGCCCTTTGG
This sequence comes from Megalobrama amblycephala, assembly GCF_018812025.1. Taxonomy (NCBI): domain Eukaryota; kingdom Metazoa; phylum Chordata; class Actinopteri; order Cypriniformes; family Xenocyprididae; genus Megalobrama; species Megalobrama amblycephala. The sequence goes on along the minus strand of NC_063053.1, from coordinate 31,121,899 downwards.
CACAAATCACCCCGGACCCACAAGTTTGAAAAACTAGCATGATCCAGCAGTTAAGAGCTAACATCATGCTAACTGCATAGACTCATTGTGTAGCCTGCTAAAGCACTAAAACATGTGTGAAATGTTTTCAAACTTGTCTATAATTGTTCAGACACTACAATCAAAAAACCTTGATCATAGAAATTTTACTTTGAAAGGGAAAAAACTGTTTTTTGAGCTAAAATGTGCTTTCCTCTCATCCCATGTGTCTCTCTTCTTTGGAGGATGAGTAAAATGGGTGGCTTTTCAAAATTATGTGGTCACATGACCAATTTCTTCTATCATTTTCCAGAAACAATGGGTGGAACTACTTCCCCCCTGGCACAAATCACCCCACTCTCCCCTACTGCAGTTGATGGTATTCTCAAAAGAGGCCAGTTTTTGTGATGCAGATTACAAAGTGTTCTTTTGCCAGTTTACTCTGAGTGGTTTTCTCAAGTGAAAATTCATCATAGATTGTGATAGTCCTAAATCTGTGTCAGACAAACCAGACATTTTTCTTCCACATTAAAGCTGTAGGCATGACATTAGAGGCTGCTATCTGCTCGAACAAACAGCCGCTACACAAAAGTAAATTAATCAACAAGCAAAGGCCACCTGGACCTCAGACTCGAGACTTTATCATGATGTTGTTATTATCAGGAACACCCAAGGGACAGTGAAACTTTTGTAACACGTTTGTGGGTGAGATGCTCATTAGCCCAGCAATGGTTTTACAGAAGCAAATGAGACTCATTACGTTCCAAAAGCCTGTCACGGCCATGCCTTATAAACACACTGGGAAGGACACAGGAACATAAATTGTTTATTTCCATTGCTTTTCTACAGGAAAGGCCCCGTTCATGAGTTTTATCAACCTGAGCATATCACTCAAATGAAGCTACAGCTAAAGCCTTTATTAAATAATTGGCCATTAATGCACCAAGAATCTTCTAAAGACTTTCTTATATGAAGGCTTCAATTGTTCCATTTTTCAAATCCGCTTCTTCACTTAGGAAAGACAGCTTAATGTGAGTAGAGATAAAAAAAAAAAAGCCTCACTCAGATTTGAGTTTGCATAATTGTGCTGCCATTGTGAAGGCACCCAAAATGACCCATCATTAATCACATGACTCATTATCAAAACATAATGAGTCAAATGAAGCTAAACAGTAAAAAATTAAGCATGCATTACTGGACCTCAGAAGAAATATCACTCTGTTGTGAAGTGCTGAATTCAAAGTGGCTGTCTACAATTAGTCTGTTTTTTAAACTGTACTTGCCTGTATATCCTGTGATACATTCACATCTGTAGGAAGTTGTTGAGACCTGTACACAAGCTCCTTCCTTGCACCCTTTGCTGCAATTTTGGTGTCCAGTGATTTCAGAGCAGTTGACACCTATGGTGTGAAAATAGACATTATATTGAATCCATGCATATTATTCAGTACATTATCTGATTATTGGCATGCCTTATGTCAAAATGGTATTTCTATGAATTAAAAAAAAAACAGACTATCACCTTGACTACACAAATAATGACTTTACTAAACTTCATTCAGTGCAATCTGGTTTGGACTATGCAAAAAATTGTATCAACAAATATTAAAGGTATAACCACTCCAATGCAGTATTATTTTCCCGGCATTGTATTTGCCATACAAGGAAATTGCATGATTTTAAAAGGCAAAAAAAGACAAAAAATGTATCATAAAAGTAGTCTATAAAAATGGTGTGCAATATCACAAGCCTTCTAAATTCATACGATAGTTTTGTGTGAGAAGTAGAGTGAATTTTAAACCATTGTTCACAGATAACGTTCCTATCTATCTTCACCTTTAAATATATCAAATTCCAGCGTTGCGTTTTTAAAGCGCGCACAGACGCGATTGGTCATGTGACACGAGACAACACAATTGTGTTTGGCGTAAATGTATGACGGTGTTACAAAGGCTCCATTTTTTAATTGAACGTGACAGCAGATGACTTGATAGCAATTTAAAAAAAAAAAAAACATGAGTTGAAAGCTCATATCAGCGTATTTATCTCACAAACACTGCGTTGCTTTAGAAGACTTGCAATATTGTATATTATTCACTGACATGTATAAGAAAAAAAGGCATTTGCTCAATATATATTTGCCATCTGACCTTCATAACATTACGGTTGAACCACTGCAGTCACATCAACTGTTTTAACAATGTCTTTAGTACCTTTCTGGACATTGAAAGTGGTGGTTAAATTGATGTCTATGGACGAGTCATATACATCTTGGATTTCATCAAAAACATCTTAATTTGTGTTCCAAAGATGAATGAAGGTCTTTCAGTTGTGTAACGACATGAGGGTGAGTAATTAATGACAGAATTTTCATTTCTGGGTGAACTAACCCTTTCATCTGACTCAGATCACACTAGCCTAGTTGTTATTACATGGTCAGTGGTCTCTAAGGAATGCTTCCAGTGCTTCTTACAGAAGTATAATGAATTATTCAGGAGACATAAAAACAAACCACATTAGCTAGTATGACAACATTACACCACTTTGAATACTGCACTCTCCTTGGTGCTCACCAAGAGACCAACATTTAAACAACATTTGGATGCCGATTTTATTGACAAGCAAGACAGGGAATAGAAAATTAAATGGTAGGAGGAGGAAAACTATTAAATATCACGCAATTAAAGAATGCTTTCAGGTGGCACAAAAACATATGAGAATAATTACCATGATTAAGGAACTGGGGGGGGGGGGGGGGGGTCAGTGGGATAAAATCATTTTAAAAATCCCTATTCAAATAAATGGTCCATAGGGGCTCTGGTTTTGAAATAATTGCACAGTGCTAAATGTGGAATGCTCGCAATTATGATAGATAAATGATAAATAAGTGTCTTCAAAGAAACTAGGCTGTTCTCTGTGGGTGGGTGGACACCCATTAAACCTCCCTCCATCCATTATGATTGAAAGGTCAGCTTGGATTCATAATGGACTCTGCATTAGAGGGATGTTAAGCTCACGTTAAGCTCAGTCGACAGCATTTGTGGCATAATTTTGATTACAACAGAATATAATTTCAGCTTGTCCCTTAGTTAAAAAAATAAATAAATAAAATTGCAGGTTATAATACAGCATTTACTATGGAAGTACACTGCAGGGTTGTGCACCATTCAGAATTTCATTGAGAATGCCTTAAATTCCTGAATTTGATTTGAGGTGCTTCTATTTTAGCTTAACTTGTATTCAGCATGCAATTTATGTTATGAAAAAAATATATTTACTAAACAACAGAAAAATTTTCACTTCTGCAGAGTAAACTAGAGTTCCTCACCTGTGAACGGAGTAAGACAAAGACATTGGTAAGGTGGGAGATCTGTGTAGGCAGTTCTCTTCTTCACGCAGGTGCCTCCGTTTAAACAGGGCTGTTCATAGCATCCATCAATGTTCTCGCAATAACGTCCTGAATAGTGTTTGTGGCACTGACAGCTAAACGAATCGTCTTTAAATGTAGTTTTGCATTCACCTTTTCCCGAACACAGGCGAAGAAGAGGTGAGCTCTGGCAGTGCTGAGGCTTTACCAGAAGTGCAATGCGTAGGCCAAACCTACACAGATGACTACTGCCTTTATGAACGACCACAAAGTAATTCATACCGGACACCAGCCACTTCGATTCCACTTGCAAAGTACCATTAATACTGTTGGCAAACACCAACTGCTCCTTTCTTGGCTCTAAAATCAAGCATTTTTCAAACTCCTCTTTGGACACACTTATTAGGTGGATACCATATTGTTCCAGCATTCTATCAGCAGAAACAAACATCACATCTCCAAGTTGAAGTTCCAGTGGGCAAAGCTGAGGAAAATGATATGACCCAGTTGTCCACAAGTATCCATTTGTTTCAGTTTGTCTATTCCAGCACTGGGTCAAGCTGCTGCAGGTGTTCTCCATGAGGGTCCACCTCACGCTGATGTTCTTTGGCTGGGTGTGCCATTCACGAGACGTAGCTCTGCGGCAGGTTACCTGGCCATAGACGGTGCCATCTATTACACAGCTGAGCAGGAAGGCAATGATAACTAGGTCTGGGTTTCTCATGTTTGTCTTTCCTCAATCTTGATTTTCTTTGTTTATTCACTTGATGCTTGTCTTCAGTCTGAAGCCTTTCTGGATCTTTAAACTCCAAGTTTTGATCGGAAAATCAGTCATGTAGATGTCTGTAAGCAAATATGTACAATGCAGTAATATAGCATGTTATATAGCAAAAACAGCATGATTACAGCCTTTAAAAATGAATTATTGAAACAGAAATGTCTCTAAAAAAACATATAGCATATTTTCTAGCACTCATTTTTCATTCATTCATTCATTCATTCATTTTTTTTGAGGAATCATTTTGCTTTTGTCATACAATCACAATTAGTGCTGAGTGTTGATACAGACTTTCTGATTCGATTCAATTTCTGATTCATAAACTCTCAATAAGATTCTGATACATTTAAGTGTATTTAGTAAGAATGGCCATTTTGCTTACAAAGGGAACTTTCTATTTTACAGGGCAGGGTTTCAAACTGATTCAGACAAGAATCTGGCATGGTATGTTTGATTCACTTGAATAGAACCCGCTCATAAGAGTCATTTGTTCACAAATTGGACTACACTTTTCGCGTTATATATTTGCATGAAGAGCCAGGAGGACACAATTCGGTTGTTAAGTCACCGTTTCCCAAATGATCCCAAAAGCAAACAACACACAGTGATAATATACATGTGGTGTGCTGTAGCACTACCGAAAATCTCCTTTATATCTATACCGAAATCTCAGCTGTCTAGACAATGATTCATCTTTTCTGAAACACAAAATTTACATTCAATACAGACTGCAAAATCACATACACAAGGTGAAATATGATTCAGTCTTAAGATTCGCCAAGCAACCTTATATTGTGACACTATTAGGATTAAAAATGAACAATAGGACCCAAACTTTGCAGTTAAGTGAGTTAAGTCAGGATGAGACTGAAAAACACTATTACTATGAGTATGAACTGTTGGTGTATGGACAAGAGCTTTGGGACAATTCTTAAAAACCAATTTATGTATTTTTGTCTTCCACATTGGAATGACATGAGGGCGAGTAAATAATGGCAGAATTTTTATTTTTGGGTGAGTTATTCCTTTAAATTGTAGCTATAGCTCTTGTGGAGGAATAAAAAGCATCTGCAATAGTTGTGAAACTGGATAAATAAGGAACTCATGCATAGAATACAAAATGAGAAAATCTCCAGCGAGTGTGACATACATTGAGTGGCTCAAGTTTTAAATGTAGTTTCTGGGCTCCTTCACAACCCTGCAGAACCATGGATTTCTTCCACAGCTTTGGCATCGTTCTGCCCCCAGGGATTCAACTTCAGTAAAATGGCCAGCTCCCTGCTCTACCTGCCTGCATGAGGCTAGTCAAACTAATGAGCAGTCACATTTGACTCTCCTTTCCTGTGTGCTCTCAATCTTGGACTGCTTTGCCTGGAAGAAACATTGCCCTCAAATCTTTCACCACAAGTGGCAAGGAGGGCAGTAACTGGCTGCTCCACTTGTCATAGTCACTGAGGTTTTTGTCAGGTGTGTTGCACCCACTTTTGCTAGTTGTGTAGATTGAAATTAAATTGAATTTGCCTTTATTTTTAAATGGATTTTTTTGCAGAAAAATATTGATGTTGTATATGACTGACAACATTAATTGTAAAAGGGAAATTCTGTCATCATTTACTCACCTTCATTCCAATTTCTTTATTCTGTCAAACACAAGACAGTATTTTGAAGAACATTTGTAACCAGTTTTGGTGTCCATTGACTGCCATTGTATGGACATTTCTCAAATATATTCTTTCATGTTCCCCAGAAGTAAGTCATACATATTTTGGAACAACATGAGGGTGAATTTCTATTTTGGGGTAATTTATCCCTTTAACATAAAAATGAACTGTAGCCACCACACATGGTGTCTGAAGCTCAATCCTAGAAATGACTTTTGACAGCCTCTTACCACAGGCAGACAATTTCCACTTCTGATTTGCAATTACAGGATCTACAGTTCTACCTTTAGTGGAATCTAAATTGGTCTGAATTACAGTATGTCAATAGCAAAGACCTTTCAATATAAACACAAGACCTCTCATCTAACTCCACTTATTTATGTGTGCTATTAGGTATATATTTATTATCCATGACTGTACTCTTAGCTGGCATTGCCCTCTTCATGCAGAAATCTGATCACAACTTAACAATGGATAATGATTCCACAAACAAAGGTATCTTGAAACTGGTGTGGTATGTTGGCATATCGATACTGAAAATTTGGACAGTATTGATGGGGTTGGTAGTATGACTTTGAAATATTTCCTACAACAAGAATGTCTCCAGTTCAGCTGTGCTATGAAAAAAAATAAGTACACATCTACATTTAGTACCTGGTATTTGCCCCTTTGGCATGAATAACTTTCAGACTCATAAACCTCAGTAACGTTCCTTTTGATGGGCTCAGGCAGCTGTTTTGATCTTGGCATGACGGTACCATACTGGATACTTCAATGTTGCTTATGTCTAAAGCAAACTAGTTTAATGAGGTTCTACTTACTGTAATTGCACTTAATTTTATTAATTGGATCATCTATTTCTAATTATACACTTATAAGGAGTGTACCAAAATTGTCCACAGGTATGGGCCTTTGTTATTTATCAGTGTACAAATCATTACAAAATATACATTTGTTAAATTAAATTAAATTATATTTCATTTTATCTGTTGACACTTGTGCAATGTCACATTAGTCACATTTGAGAGTCTGATCGGGGGAAAGAAATCAAACATGCCCTTTAGTGCAAGATGATTCATCAGTATTTTTTATCTAATTTAGTAATACTTTGGCATATATAAGGACTTAACTTTAACAAACGTAGAACAAAAGTTGCAAAAACCTGTTGAGGTTTTCATCTACTGTACTTCTTGTTTTGTTACATACATGCTCATATCTCACATCTGACCACATGTGATGTTTGCAAAGCTTGAGTTTCCCTAAGGTAAAAACAGCAAGTGACAGTGCTAAATAAAATATTCCCTTTCTGTCTCACACACTTTCTGCATCCTGATCCCTCTGTGTCATCCACAAAAAAGGAGTTAAATCAGACCAAGTCTCCCCACTCCCTCAGGTCCTGCTCAGGCTTGCAAGGCAGATAAAAGAATAGTGTTAAGTAGATATATCTGCTACTTCAAAATTCCCATGTCTTCATCTGTGAATGATGGCAAGAATAACCGATAGACTTCTTTTCATTGGATGTGATGGGACACATTCTCATTGAATAAGATGAATAATGGAGGAGGGGCTAAGAGGTTTGTGATTGACAGTAACATCCTGTTTCTAGAATATAAACATTTCATGCTGTAAAAACAGTGAGAACTTTTCTGATTGGCTGTGATTTGTTACTGATTGTGTTGTAACATGCACAATTTATGTGTTTATCTTGTTTGAACTGAACATTAGAGGGCGGCAATGGGATTGGGGACCCAACGCAAATCTTGCTGGCGGTTTTACCTTTGCTGCGGGTGGGAGTGGGCGGTCAAAAAATATAGTGTGGGTCCCGGGATTTGGGATGAATTTGAGAAGAAAATTAAAGCAAAATCATCAGGTAAATCTGTGAGAGATTTGAGACATCACTCATGAATGTTGTTTTGTTAGGTTGGTAATGTATTTGAAGTCTGTGTGTTTCTCTTCGCCAGTGAGGAATAATGCTGTGTTCATGCTACCAGTGACATGCAGCGACAAAGCAACATACCCCCTAGAGAGCTGGCAATTTTCGGCAACACAAGCAACAGTGACTATTGGCAACAGGATGTAGGTGTGTCCAGCAATGTGACAAAGTTGAGACATGTTTAACTTTATGCAAATAAAGAGCGACTTTTGGAAGCGACAACCAATAGGAGTCAAGTCAGTGGAGCGTACGTGATCTGTGAAAATGTGTGTAAGGAATTCATCAAGCACACCATTGCAAAGAGAGAAAGACAGCACTCTTGAAACACTAACACCAAGTATAATTAATTATTGAGTAATGAGCATGTTAAAATGTTTTAACCCCTTAAGCTCAGGGACCATTTTGGGGAGGTCTGCCTGGATTTGGCCTAACCAAATTGAAAAGCTTCCCATACCAACATACAGTACTCTAAATACAAAATTTTGGTGTCTTTTTACAGGAAACCCTTTGAAGTTAAATAAAACAGTGCTGAAAGTCTTTATTTATATAGCGCTTTTCACAATACATATTGTTTCAAAGCCGCTTAAATGACACCTTTCCTACAGAAAAAAAAAAAAAAAAAAAAAAAACCTGAATACTTTTAATTTGAAAGTGATAAAAATGATAGTATATGTTGCCTGTGTTTCAACCATGCCTGTCCCGGACTCCGTTTCCCAGTATCCTCACTGTTCCTCACCTGAACTCACTTCCCTCATCTACTTTCCCGCTCGCCCTGGATTCCCTGCACCTGTCCATCATCATCAGCACACCCTTTATGTTGGACTCACTCCTTGCACTCCCGGTCCATTCTTGTTGTTATGTTGTTTGTATATTGATTAAACGTGTTTGCTGTTCTGTTCCCTTGTTGAATAAAGATCCTATTTTCGTAGAAGTCCGTTTATGACTCATCAATGCTTCAGCAACACGGATTGTAACAGAAGAACGGACCAAACAGAAAGGACTTCTACAAATGGGAATCTTCTTAGTCCCTGTCTCTCCAGTGTCTCCCAGTGAAGATATGCCAGCGGTTGACAGTCTGCGGGATCTTCGGCAGGACGGTCGCCCGCTGGAGATGTACGTGGAGGAATTCTCTGAGCTTTCTTATTTGTTGAACTGGCCAGATGCCCCACTTAACGGATGCTTTCTGATGGGCCTGGACGAGGGCACAATCCGCTATAGTGAACCTGCCTGTTTTTTTTTCCCTAGTCGAGTCTATGAATCTGATTCTCTTTTTAAATGGTTCCAAGTTTGAAATTGAAGAGGTTCAAGAGTGAACATGTCTACCTCATTCAGTCCCCTCAGAAAAGCATGCTGCCTGGTCAGTTCAACCACAGCCAGTTTCCTCCACGTATCCCTCCAGTGGGTCTGCCCCTTTTGTCCTGCCTGTCCCTAAGCTGAAACGGCCAAAGAAGAAGGCCGCCGCTGCAAAGGCCCGCCAGGAAATGGTCACCGCCGAGCTGCCCAACCCTCCAGTGAAGTCTATCGCCAAGCTGCCCAAGCTTCCAGTGAAGCCTGCTGCCGAACTGCCCAGACCTCCAGTATGTGGCAGAAGCGACCATCAACACTCTCTCAAAGCCGAGGACCACTGGCTAATTGATTTTTGGACTGAGACTGCCACTCCAACTCTCAATGATCTTGCTCCTGGTCTGCACAAACTTGTTCCTAGTCTTCATGATCTTGCTCCTAGTCGCCGTGATCTTGCTCCTAGTCTCCATGATCTTGCTCCTAGTCTCCACAAACTCGCTCCAGCCTTCCACAAGCCCGCTCCAGCTTCCCACGAGCCCGCTCCAGTTGCCCCTGAATCCGCTCCAGCAGCCCGCGAGCCCACTCTATTCCACAAGCCTTTCCTGCCCTCCCTAAAACTCCCCAAAAAAAAAATTGGGGGGAGGGCCATGTACCCGTGGGTGGTGAACATGTGGGTGGGGAACATGTGGGTGGGACTCAGGAACGGCCATGGCTGCCCACGTCTCCTGACCCGCCGAGGCCGCCCACGGCCCCTGACCCGTCATGGCATCCCAAGACTCCTGACCCGTCATGGCATCCCGAGGCTCCTGACCCGCCATAACTGCCCGAGCTCCTAGACCCGCCCTGGAGACCTCCGTACCCGTCTGCACCTCCCCCCGCACCTGTGTGTAGGTCTCCAGGGAGCCCACCCCCCTCCCCCGTTGTTCCATCTTAGGCATGAGGACGCGCCTACCGGGGAGGGGGAGGTAATGTTACAACCACGCCTGTCCCGGACCCGTTTCCCAGTATCCTCCCTGTTCCTCACCTGAACTCACTTCCCTCATCTACTTTCCCGCTCTCCCTGGATTCCCTGCACCTGTCCATCGTCATCAGCACACCTTTTATGTTAGACTCACTCCTTGGACTCCCGGTCCGTTCTTGTTATGTTATTTGTATTAAACGTGTTCGCTGTTCTGTTCCCTTGTTGAATAAAGATCCTATTTTCGTAGAAGTCCGTTTATGACTCATCCCTGCTTCAGCAACACAGATTGTAACAGTCTGTGCTGTAATAAACCTTTTTTTTTTTTTTTATAAAACAAGTTTTCAGTTTTAAAACTTACAGGATATTCATATAGAATGATGACCCTATATCGAATTTGATTTCTTAATTCATTGCCCCTTTAAAAGTGTGTTTGTGCTAGCTCCTTTTTTCTTTTTTTTTTCTTTTTTGGTTTGACATTTTGTCATCTGAGAGAAGCTAAAGTGTCCAAATCCTCCCTGGAGCCACTGTACTGTATGTATCCTGACCATGGCAGAGAAAGGTGGTTGATCTTTCTAACCAGATTCATCAGATTTAAATAAAAATTGACAAGATTATAGGATTGATTGTTCATTGAGTGGATCCTTCTCTTGCCCTGCATTTAACTTCCAACTCTTTATCAGTCAAGGAACTGTGTGTCCCCTCGACAGAGAAGCGATATCTATCCCAGAGCTGCGTGATCAAAGCGTATAGATGGAAGGCTGACAGATATAGAGAACTGAGAGTCTTCCTGTGTGTGGAGCCAGAGGCAAGACTGCACTATCACCACGTCGTCTACTGGCAGATGGATGCCACAGGGACATGAGAAAGCTCAGATTCAGCAGTTCAAAGCCAAGACACCCTGCAAACAGCGTGAACACTGATGGGAAGAATGATGACATTATGCTCCAACTCAATAAAAGCAAGTGGAATGAGGCAACACACTGAAGCAAGACTATGAAGTAATGGACACTGAAAGAAATCGGTCAGCTTCCGATTTCTAATTATGTTCCTTCGAGCTTTGGCATTTCAAAGTGTATCAGAAATTAACAGCCACTGCTGTGTAATGTAATTATGCAAATTCCTCATCTTCTCCGAATGTATGTGACTTTAATTAGAGCACAGGGTCTCCCGCCGGAGAGCGGACATACTATTTGGACACATCCTTAATCTGTTTGGGCAGATATTATCTCACTGTACAGAAAGCATATTTTTCTATGGAGCTTGGACCAGTCGCTCTGGAAGTGGGGATGTTAATCATAGTGCAATCAGAAGCTAATTATTTCTGCTCCGAAGGAAAAAGGAGACCTGAAAAGGGGCACTTCTGTGCCAAAAGAGTGAAGTGTTGCTTTACACCGAGAGGCTAAATGCAAAAGCAAAGCTGATTTTTTTATTTTTTCATTTCTGGGGGCGAGGGGGGTTGCTCCAAAGTATGCCGTTAATAATAACCTGATTGATTGAGGCAGAAGGTCTTGTTGGGGGTGGGCTAACAAGAGCTACAAAGAGGCCTAATGGCCTCACACAAATACGGGCTGCCAGAGTGGCCAATGATTCACCATTCAGCCTGGATAACAAGGAACCTGTTCACACATGCATATAACAGACAACAATCAATAAATGGATCTAAACCATCTTCAGCGACCCTCATAACCTACAAGACCATTTATTATTTACAAAAAAACAAGGCCTAAAACAGTCCATCACCTCAGAATGTTAAAAAAGACAACTAGGTTTGTAATGAACTGTAGCCGTACCTTCAAGATGTACACTATATTTGCGGATATGTAGGATGCAGAAGAAATAGACTTCCATAGACTATTTTATACAATACATTCTCATAGAGCTTTTAAGCTAAATACAAAAACTTGCCACAATACTTCAGATTTTACTTATTTAGCAGGGTTTTATATTTATTTCGACTGAATCTAAATGAAAGCATGTTTCTGTCTCAGAAAAAAAGGTAATTGAATTTTTTTTGTATCACATTGTGGCTATTGTTGTGACTTTATTTTTATTATAGTGGTTTTCCCCCTTTATAATTTCTGCTTTATATCTTGCATATGTGACTTTTCCCTAAAATTGCAACTTCATATCTCACGGAATCTGACCTTATTTCTTATTTTTAACTTTATCTCACACTTTATTTTTTACTCTGAGGTACACAAGCCTTTTCTTTCTAACTCTTAATGGTGTCTTTTTGGTTTTACCTGTGAGATTTCTGTATAACACCTTATTTACTAATCTAGGTCTCTTACTAAACCTTGCATTGAATACTATGAAAATTGTTTTATGAGAGATACTTGTGATGTTTTTCATTTGTACTGTAATCACTTTGGATAAAAGCTTGTGCTAAATGAATAAATGTAAATGTATAGTTGGGTGGTTCTCAAATAAGTGATGTATCATTTGACACTCAATGAGACTCAATTCAGGACATGAAGCGCTCTACTAAGGGGGAGATTAGCTAAATCTGTTGGGGGGCTCCAAGGACCAGGGTTGAGAATCATTGGTAGAGATCTTTAAATACAACATACATACATTTACAACAGAATCTCATCAGAATATTACTGTTCAAATTCAGTTCTTCTGAATAATCCTCAGTGCTCCCATTTGTGTCCAGTGATCAAACCAGAAAGAAGAGCCTTGGCAAGTCAGAAAGAATCGATGCCACAAAAGTCCTAAAGATAAATCATGATTAACTTGCTATTTGAACAGCCTTGCAGAACTGGCAGTCTAAGCCCCTCTCAAGAGCTGAGTAACCTTTTGACTAGATATAGACATGAATGGTGTTTCTGACACAGGTCCATTAAATTCAATAAATGTGGTGTATTGTAATTCATTTATGTAGGTCTTCTGATACAGATGGTTCGCCTGGCAAACCATAGGCATTTTATACAGGGCTGTATTCAGATAATAGTACATTATCTGAAATGTTTTGAGCAAAATATCACATGCTGGGTCCATTCAAAAACCCATTTGCAAAACCTTGACTGACAGTTCATAAAGAAATTGCTATCAGCATTTTGATAGCAACAGAGAAGCCAATATCTGGGCGCTCTTTTACCACCTGATGCTCAACCTTAACTGTGATAATCACATTTTCAGCCGGTATAAAATCACATTCCACATTAGCATGCAGCCGAATATTGCTTCAGCCCACGTTCTTTAGAGACTGAATCAGCAAAAACTTTACCTGGACCTCAAGAATGGGAGAAAGATTGCAGGTTAAAAAGGCGCTGAGGAGAACATGATGAAGTAGCTGTTAATGGCTATTCATATGATCACAGTATCGATTTTTGAATCAATCCAATTATCCAAATGCTTTTATATATGGTTAATCATTTCTTGAAGCACTCAAACTTGTGAATTTATTGTGTGCCTTCACATTCCGTCCGGAGTAATGTTAAGGGTAAGCATATGCTTTAGGTCTCCAATCCATGCAATTCTTTGTTTTAAAGAAATTATGGCTATAAAGCCACATCCTGTACAAAAAATATTGACCCACATAGTAAATGTTTTATAAAAGGCCTAGGCCAGGAATATGAGCTTTTCGGTTAATTCAGTGAATTTATCTTTCCCATTGACAGCCCATCAGCTCTATAAATATGATATATGACATGAGCACAGTATTGATAAATCCACTGGGCACCCTGTAAAGATGCAAAATCATTCTGATGACTATTTTTAGTATTATTCACGATTTATGACTAACCCTTTAAGCTGATATCAGCCTTCAGTCATCGATTATAATGAGAAACATCTTCTCTATCAAATGAAATCTCTGAATTAATGCTTTTTCTAGAATCCAGGTGATGGGCATGACAAAAATAGAGATATCACAGAGAAGCCATTAACTTACTTTACAAAGTTCCACTTCAGACCAGAAGGATTTTGTTTGTCCCGGTGGGTTTTCAAACTGCTCTCCAGGTGAATTCAAAGCACTGAAACTCGTTTAACATCTTTCCCTGACTGTCACAGTCCCGTCACGGCTTTGCGTGCTTAATCTGACTACTGAAGCGACCATCTGTTCTTTATTGTCTGTTCCCAGAACGACAAGTGCCTGCTCCTTAAGTTCATGCTGCAGACCAATGCTCGACATAAAGAGGTTAATAAATCCACACAAACATTTTATGCAAACGATGTTGTAACAAACTGGAGTGTTTTTTGTGATGTTTACCAGTGGGCGGAGGTTTTGCAGCATCAGCAGCATAAGTTGAGTCTGTTTCTATGGTTACCTGACGCTCCCGAGGATGCGTTTCAGTAGTTCTGTGCATGAGTGGATGCTAGACCTTTTAAAACCCCTTTTCTGTGAAATGCAAATGCTTGCTGTAACTACAAAAATATAAAACAAAATAACATTTTTGAGGGAATATTATATAACAGAAAAACATGCACTGTTGTATTAAAACTTTTTCAAATGATGAATTCCCTTCAGAAAGGTTGTGTGGTGCATGAATGTTGCTATTAACACTTTAATGTAAACCCTGATGTGCTATGTGGTTATGTTTATTGACATTTTCATGATTTGTTGTCATATTGTAGACAAGTGGAGACAATTAACTTTAGTTTTATCTTCACTAAATGTAACTAGTTTTGTGAGTTGAACAAATCAACATGGCAATTTTTCAAATAATATTGCTCCCAATGCTTCTTATTGCTTCATTGGCCAAACTTTTCCGAGTTCTGATCGAATCTGACCAGTTTCGCTCACTTGGCAGTAAATGTTACCAAATAATGGCGATTTATGAGGCTATGTAAATTGTTTTATTTAAGTTTAATTTAAAATCAATAGGGGTATTAGTTCTCTTTAGAGTTGTTTATATTGTTTGTTGTAAATTGTTATGTGATGCTATTGAACTTGGTGCACCATGTGCATTTAATTTTCCCTTTGTATAGGCAATTATTTTGCCAAAGATCAGATATTGTCCTTAGAGGTTCAGGTCTTGTACTATAACAATAATTAAAAAAAACTACTATGATCATAAACTCTTCCCATCCAGTCACACGTATGCATGCAAATCTCAGCCAATTCAATAGAACCCTATAAATAGCAAATATGCATAGTTTTTTATTTTTTATTTTAAGACTTAAATATTAAAGCAGTATTTTTAAGAGATTATTTTAGTATTTACCTTTTACGGTTGTTGAATAATTTACACTGATAGCCAGCAACTATCACCCAGTACTAAGAGTACTAAAAATTGTACTCAAGTAAAAGTTTGATACTTAAGAAATAATTTACTTGAGTACAAGTAGAAGTACTGAAAAATAATATGACTCAAATAAGAGTAGTTTGCTGAAAAACTACACAAGTTACTACATTACACTTTAGTATTATTTTTCTGTTTACACCCAAAATGAGGCAATGTGACTCTAAATGTTCTCATGTAATTTCTGTTTCATTCATACTGGAAGCCAGAGTCCACAAGTGAGATTCATATAAGTATTAAACTTAAAGGATTAGTTCACTTCTGAAAGAAACACACTACACGTGCATATGATTGACAGATAAATCATGCAATCTTATTTCACTTGTTGCTAATGTTGAGGTTATTTCAGCTTCGTACAACATTTGCTTCGTACATTTAGTTTAACTGTATTGTTAAAGAGGGCAATTACCATTCAACTGAACTGTGTGCATTTTATACACTTACGTTCTTGCTCTGTCCATAACTGTGTCCTTGTGTGAGCCAAGTTTTCTATTTGCTTGCTTTAAACTGCTCAGTGCTTTGGTAATATAAATGGTATGATTAGCTGCCAAAGTAACAATTTAAAATCAGAACATAGCTCACTTACATTCACTAAAATACTGAAACGTTAGAGTTACTGATTCAAGATGGGCATATCGATATGAAGTATCGATATATCGATACTGACGTTGAGTATCGAAAGTATCGATACTCAAATAAAAATATCGATGCTAAGAATCTGTGTTTTTTTAACCAGTGATTTTGTTTAATTAACAATAAATTGAATGCATACAATATGCATTGAATTGGACTATGTTAGTGAATAATTGTGTTGTAGAGCTATTTTCCTGCTCATCTGAACACACGCAAATGCTGCAAGTCAGAACCAATCAATCACAGAGAGAGTTCGCTCACTGCCGACACTACATTCAAACGGCTGCATGCGTTTAACATTGTTAGAAACCATTGATGCTTTTGGGAAACGCAGCCCAGAACGATGCTTAACAGAAGACAGAACAACATAATATGAGCTATTACACAACAAACAACATGAAATAGTATCCTACATAGTTTTTGCAATTACATTTTTTTTTAATTGAACATTAAATGTTCGTATTGATGTTCTGTTCTGTAACTACACTGTCAGAATACAAAGTTTGCATTTTATGTGTGCAACAGCCTGTCACTGGCAGTCCCTTATGAAAATGAACCATTACTACAGTGACCATAGTTCAGCTAAGCATATAGTATTTGTAGATTTCCATGGTTACCACTACAGATAAACATTTTAACCATGTGTAAACAAAAATATAATCTAATAAATTGCAATTAAGGCATATTGAATGTTAAAATACCTTTCAAATATAACGTTAAGTGGGTACCATTACCCATTTTACTTATAGTAATTCAATAATTTAGGGACTTAAATTATTAATAATTTAATAACTTAAATTCAGATTAGAGGTATTGTATCGGTATCGATATCGGCAATTTTGGCCTTGAAAGTATTGGCATCGTATCGAAAACAAAATAAGTGGTATCGCCCATCTGCGCCAGTGTTTGAACATCAGCTGAACTGGAGGTTTTGATTGGTTTGCACCTGAAGTGCAGGACTCCTCTCCACCACGCACCGCAGTAGTTTGAAAAGTGCCAAATGTCAGCTCGCCATGTTTCTCTGTCAAAGTAACTTTGTCAAAGTACTTTGTACTTTTGGTGAAAAATAAATGTAGCGAAGTTGATTATTATTATTCAACTCAACTAAAAGTAAAAGTACCACCATTTAATTATACTCAAGAAAATCTACTTAAAGCTGCAGTCTGTAACTTTTTTTGGTTAAAAATGATCCAAAATCAATTTTTGAGCAAGTACATAACCAGCCAGTGTTCATCTCATTATCTTAGCTCAATTCACAACTGTAAACTTGTAATAATGTTTTATAATAAGAGCAACATGGTGGATTTCCACGGGAAATTTGAGCATGCAGCAGTTCCTCTGTGCGTCATTACGTCACGTCCGTAAACAGAAAGGAAGGAGTCCAGGCCAATCGGTTTTATCACGTGAGGATGCAGCTGGTAGCGGATCATTTATAGCCTGTTCTCACAGCAGCTGAAATAATTAAACTTATCATTTTGATGGCGGATTGTAATCCAGAATGACAATCATCAGTGACAACTGGAGATTCACCCGTAGTCAAAAAGCAAAAGACTTTGAACTGTGGAGTGGCTACAGAAATTGAAATCTACAGGTAACGCTAATATACACTAAATACACAGTCACGCAATGCTGATGTTGTTAACATTAACGATTTGAGAACAAAGTATAACAGTAATAATAATTTGCATGGTTTGGCATGATCCAAGCTAAGCGATCGTTAGATTTAATAATCATTGGCAGCGCGATTTATTGTAGGCCTGATGCTTTTTTCCTCAGTTGGTCAGAACAAAAGTGGCAGACATGTTACTTACTTGTCCAGATGATATTTTCCAGTGAAAAATCTTAAGTGCAGTATCCACACCGGTGCGGTGACTGACAGCAAGCATTAGATTCATCCACGCTGACGAGCTGTGCCGAGGCAAAACGCTCGTACAGATAACTGTTCCGCATATGACTGCAATTGCGGGTTTCAAACAAGAGATGGCGACAAAGAGGAAAAATCGCGGACTGCAGCTTTAAGTACTGTAATGAAAGTATTTGTTATTAGTTACTTATTTGTAATTAGTTACCAATATGTGGGGGTGCTAAGAAAATAATCTATATTCATGACGTCTGAATTACTTCATAAAGAAATGGTCGTTTTTGTTTGTTTGTTTGTTTTTTAATAAAAGCAGCTATGTTACACACCACATTTAACAGTGTAGTTTTAAATTATATTTGGCCAAAGAATAGGCATATTCAATATATATATATATATATATATATATATATATATATATATATATATATATATATATATATATATATATACTTGCTTAATACAACTGACCACAAGAAAACGACAAAAAAAACTTTTACATGCAAAGGTGAAAGACTAAAGCACTGGAGAGCACCCATGCGCTCAGCATTAACAACACGATCTGTGCATACTTTATACTTAAATTAAACATTAAAGGAACACCACACCACAATCTTAGTGATTATGTAGTGAATTGAAATGTTCACGTAACATCTAAAAACGCGTGGAAAACGCCGACCGCGCCACTAGGCCTAACTTATCTTTTCAAAAGCGCTCGGGAGCTTGTGCTCCTGTGGTGTCTGTCGTTGCTAAGCAATCATGAACCATGAAGATGAAGAAGTTCAGCAAAGGATAAATTGATTTTTTCATCTCGTTGCACCTGGAAAAGGAGCGCGTCGCACCGCATGCGGGTCACTTCTATTATGAGCGAGCTTGCTGCATGTCTACATTTGAAATAACGAACGTGAGCGCACAAAATACTGCTCCTGCTCGAAGCAACCCCAAAATAATATTATAATTAGCCCTTGGAATGCAAATTTTACCAGGGGAAGCCTGCCAAAAACATGGATTTTACCTCTCGGAATGCATTTTTTACCTATAGGGCAGTGGTCTCAAACTCAGTTCCTGGAGGGCCACAGCTCTGCACAGTTTAGCTCCAACCGGCTCCAACTCACACCTGCTTGGATGTTTCTAGTAATCCTGAAGACCTTGATTAGCTGGATCAGGTGTGTTTGATTAGGGTTGGATCAAAACTGTGCAGAGCTGTGGACCTCCAGGAATTGAGTTTGAGACCACTGCTATAGGGACTCTTCCTGAAATGCGATTGGGCTTGTTTTGAGTTGCAATTTTGTGGGTTTTGTTGTGAAAACCTGGCAACCCTGCCTAGAGCCCCAATATAGAGATGGGGAGACTATAGCCTACTGTTAAAAAGCACCGTCCTTCAGATGAGACCATAAACTGAGGTCCTGACTCTCTGTGGTCATAAAAAATGCCAAGATGTCCTTCGAAAAGAGTAAGGGTGTAACCTTGGCATCCTGGCCATATTTGCTCATTGGCCTTTATCCATCATCATGGCCTCATAATCATCCCCATATATGCTGACTGGCTTCATCACTCGACCACTTGACTTCATGTCTCCTCTCCACCAATAAGCTGGTGTGTGGTCAGTGTTCTGGCTCAATATGGCTGCCGTCACATTTTCCAGGTGGATGCTGCACATTGGTGGTGGTTGAAGAGATTCCCCCCTTTGTTAAGCGATTTGAGTGCCATGAAAAGCACTATATAAATGTAACACATTTTTATTATTTATTGTGGTACAAAAACAGTGCTAGTGGCTTGTTGCCATGTTCAGAAACATGGTAGTACCATAGTTTACAGTTTTTACTTTGTCAAGGACCATTGCGTAGAAGCAGAAGAAATGTCAGCTCCCTATAATGCATTTCATAAGGAGAGATTATAATTTCTGGCCTCATGTAGCTGCAAAGGTCATATTTGTAGATTTGTCAAAAGAGATCATCTATATACTGGTGCTTTCTGTGGGTGAAATCTAGAACAGGCATAAAACTGAGCATGCAGATATAATGTTGAAATGGGGAGAGAAGATGGTTTTTACGATTATATCTGGTCTTATAATATTCAGCACTGTTATTTTCATATGTTAAGAGAATGTATATTTTAATGAGTGATTTAACAATGACATTCAAACTTCAAATCTGACTTTCAGAATTCTTGTATGAATAATGACATAACAAAACATTAAAATGAGTACATGCATGCATGGCATATAGGATTCCATTCCCATGATTCCATTATTGCGTGAGGTTGAAAAATGAAGTAGCTGTAACAATTAAAATGCATGGCGAGGTCCTCTCCTTGATTATTTCTTCTGCTTGCAGTGAGATTTCATTCTATTAGCACTTCTAATATTCTTGTGAAAACTCTCAGTTTATCAAGACTGACATGTCCAGAATGTAATGGGATTTGCCAAAATTTTAGTCTCTTTAAAATCTCCTTCATCTCTGTCTGCTCCTTTGAACAATCACCTTCATGCTACCTTAAGCCTGATTGCATCAATAAAATGAAAATTAATTTACTGAGGTCATGTCCTAATAAAAAAAGTCTCTATATTATGGATCAGGCTTTGACTAATACCATTCAATCTGTAAGGTCTCAATACAGATAATGAGGAAAAAAAAAAAAAAAAAAAAAAAAAAAAATATATATATATATATATATATATAGGCTATATATATATATATATATATATATATATATACATATATATATATATATATATATATATATATATATATATATATATATATATATATATATATACAGTACAGTCCAAAAGTTTGGAACCACTAAGATTTTTAATGTTTTTAAAAGAAGTTTCATCTGCTCACCAAGGCTACATTTATTTAATTAAAAATACAGTAAAAACAGTAATATTGTGAAATATTATTACAATTTAAAATAACTGTTTTCTATTTGAATATATTTCACAAAGTAATTTATTCCTGTGGTGCAAAGCTGAATTTTCAGCATCATTACTCCAGTCTTCAGTGTCACATGATCCTTCAGAAATCATTCTAATCTGATCTGCTGCTCAAGAAACATTTAATGTGTACAATTGTACAAAATATTTGTGTACAATATTTTTTTTCAGGATTATTTGATGAATAGAAAGTTCAAAAGAACAGTGTTTATCTGAAATCTAATCTTTTGTAACATTATAAATGTCTTTACTGCCACTTTTGATTGATTTAATGCATCCTTGCTGAATAAAAGTATTCATTTCTTTAATTTCTTTTCAACAAAATAAAAATAAAAATTCTTACTGACCCCAAACTTTTGAACGGTAGTGTATAATGCTACAGAAGCTTTGTATTTCAGATAAATGCTGTTCTTTTGAACTTTCTATTCATCAAGGATTCCTGAAAAAAAAGTACACAACTGTTTTCAACATTGAAAATAATCATAAATGTTTCTTGAGCAGCAAATCAGCATATTAGAATGATTTCTGAAGGATCATGTGACACTGAAGACTGGAGTAACGATGCTGAAAATTCAGCTTTGTATCACAGGAATAAATTACTTTGTCAAATATATTTAAATAGTACACAGTTATTTTAAATTGTAATAATATTTCACAATATTACTGTTTTTTACTGTATTTTTAATTAAATAAATGTAGCCTTGGTGAGCAGACGAAACTTCTTTTAAAAACATTAAAAATCTTAGTGGTTCCAAACTTTTGGACTGTACTGTATATATATATATATATATATATATATATATATATATATATATAATATTCAGTGGCATGCGGTCCATATAAGCTGTCAATGCTCTGCATACCCAAACCATTCGTGGACTCTGCAATTAATATTATCATTATAAATTACTATTAAATCCCTTGTTTATGGTGTACCATAAAGCCTACATGATTGGTAATGCATATGTAACTGTCCGTTATGTATTTATTTGACGAACAATGGTAATTTTCCTTAAATCTGCCAGTTACGGAGACTTCCAGGTAAGCTGATCTACAGCAGCTTTTACACCTTCTCACTTTTGTTATGGAACGTCATCATTGTCCCGCATTCTCATTGGTTTGCTGGTCTATGGCGGATTACATGGCAGGATAACGATAGCAGATCGCTCGCCCAAGAGGAAAAATAAGCAGCTGCCAGATCTCAATCACCGAAAATCACATTGTATTTGAAAACTAACTAGACCAAATCTAAAACTATCATAATATTTTGTATTTATTATAGCCTACTTATATTTATTATAATTACATTTTATTTTTTTATTTATAATAGGTTGCTAATACTAATTATGTTATACTTATTTTTATTCATTTAAAAGGTACTTCTGGCATACATTTAAATGTATTTAAAAACATGGTGTTTTTTATTTGTCGTGTCTGATTGAGTGTCCTAAACTGATATGTTTAAAGGTGAAGTAGCCTATGTTGTTTGTGTGACACTAGCCGCACCTAGCGGATTACAAAAATACAAATTACAAATTTTGCAAACGCACCTTTCGCATGTCGCGCGTCCGTCGTCTCAAACATCATAAAAGCTCTTACAGGTGCTTGTGAAGGCACGTCTCAACAGGTAAATATGGGCTACTCTCAATAAAAGGTCCAACATATTAGAAATACTTTTCGCTCTGTTGCTATTTATCATGAGCAAGCAAATGAATAAACATATTTGCTATAAACCCATTCAACGTAACTGCATCGGCCACAGTGGCGTGTTTAGGTTATTGGGGGCCCTAAGCAAATCTCCAGGAGGGGGCCCCGTGATCACGTTCCCGGGGGTTTATCAGCTGGCAATTTTCAATGTGCATTTAAGAGTGCAGGTTGCAACTATTATTAACAATAATGGAAAGATGAGGCTTATCAGTATGTCACAATATCACCCTGTTTGGACTTTTTTTCGTTTTGCATAATTTCCTGCCAGTCTGTCATCATAGTTATGCATTTTGATTCACAAGTTTGCAATTCAATTCAGTATCAGTTATTTTGGATACTGTATATCAGGTAGGCTACAGTACATGGCAAATTTTCTCCAGAAAAAAAAAAAAAAAATCTCTCAACTAATGCTGTAAAATATACATGGGTATCAGTTGGTACTACATTAATATTGAAGGTGTTGCGATCACAAAGGATCACTACAAATAAAGAGAAGACGAGTACATTCATCTTGCAAAGTATGAGCTTTATTTTTCATTCGTGCTTAAAATGAACCAGGTTTTTCCATGTATGGACCAAAGAGCTTAGAAACAGCCACCAAATCCAGAGCCGATCCACACCAACAGGAATGATCCACTTTTATAGGGAGCAATGAACGCCATGAAGCGGTGCTCCCAATCATGCAATCAGCCCGTCACCTGCAAACAATACAAACAATACAGTCCACACACACACACACACAACAAGGAACGGCCAACAGGGGCGTCACAAAGGTTAAAATGAACTGATTTGTATACAAACTTAAATTACACTTAAGGAAATTTTTATAATAATAAAGATGGTAGGCCTACTGTCTTTAAAATTATTTCTACTCCAATTCGATTTTTGAAATATAAACATTTAAATAGTGGCTGTCAACTTGATGGATTTATTCAAACATGCATTATATATTAAAGAACATTAAAAAATATAATTAATATGTAATATGGTACATATATTAAGCTAAATGCTCCTCTCTAGAGTTCATTTGTCTAGCTGACTAACGAGTTTATGGTCATGATGAATATGTTTGTTCTGAGGTAAATGTGACATTGCGTTTGTTTGTTTACCAGCATTTTTATTAACGTCTTTCCGCGTATGAAACAATGATTGAGCACGATTACACGAGACATGATATGGACTTTGATAAGTTGAACTGTATCTTTTAACATACCTTTAGATGTTCGTTCATGTTTATTTCACGCTGTAACTGGTATTAAAGCGGAGGAGAGGATCAGTTCACGTGCGCGTCAGGCTGCCGCTTCTCTTAAGATCTGTCACGCCACATTATAGAGAGCCAAATCCGTATACTCATGCTTTTTAAAGCGGGTATATGCAAATCCTTGACCTTTCCTAGTGGGTATACGGCATATACCTGCATATCACATAGACTACACCACCGTGGGGTCCCCCTTGGGAGAAATCGCCGGGCCCCCCAAGCCCGCGGGGCCCCACGCAATTGCATGCTTTGCATGGTGGGTAAGTGATTGGGCCACACAGTATACCCAGATAAAAAAGTCACAGCTCGCCTCTGATATACATATATATATATATATATATATATATATATATATATATATATATATATATATATATTTATTTATATATTTCATTGTGATGAGGTACAGTAAGATCTCTTGTCATTGTAAACAAGTTGATGCCAATATTGGGCATCTAGAGCTGAACAACTCTGTCTGCAACTATACTAACAAGCAGTCCTGTGAAGAACAGCAAATTAACAACTGCACTGCTTGTGAACACTGGGTACCCCAAGCGCTCCAGAAAGTACTCACTGTTCACACATGACTGTTCAACCAATTATAGCAGTAACTGCATAATTACATTGCGTAATTACGTTTACTGTGATTGGACTAACAACTGAAAATAATCAAGCTCCATACAGAGTCAAGGTGAAAGTTTTGATTGCATGTGGGCTCCGCGGCAACCTGTCCCTGAATGTCAATAAATACAAAAGAACACATGCATACTTAAAGTATTTGTGAAGTATGCATAATTGTTTATTTCTTTCAAGTAACGTGTACTAGCATATATATGTATATATATATATATATATATATATATATATATATATATATATATATATATATATATATATATATATATATATCTTTTGTCTTTTTGGTCATATACTGTAGGTTACACTGTGTTGGGGAATGCAAATTTTCCTGCAATATAATATACAAGCAGTATGTCACATGAGTAGGATGTTCAGATATGCAGTATTCTTGAAATAATACCTCAATAACAACACTGAGATGACTGCATAGGATGCTTGAGAAGTAAGTTCTTCATCGAATTCACATGACGTACATGATTGGGCAATTTACACGATTTACACAGATAATTTGAAAACACTCCTCAAACCCAGTGAATGCGATTCCAGTAAACACATGCACACAATAGAAAGAACACAGTCAGGGTTTGCTGTGGAAAGCCATTCAGTGGACCGGCACAGCCGACAGGCATCAATTTGTTTCTCGATGTGATTACAAGCTCTACTGCACATTTGGGGCCACCTCAAAGAATTAAACATCTTGAAACATATCTGAGATTCATGCATGGATGAATGAAACTGATAAATTGACACGTAAACTGTGTCAAATGTATTCAGTCAGTGATTGGGCAATTAATTTAATGAAACTCATTTTATTCCTATGTGACTTGAAAACACCATCTCTGGGTTTATGATGTAAATATTTGTTTTTGACCAAATTGAGATTATGTATTCTATTTGATCATGTTATTTGCAGTCGTGTTCACATTTGTTTGTTTATTGGAGCGCTGGGATAAACAACATTTCTGATTGCAAACGCTCCTTTAACCGGCATAGGGGGAGGGTTTCGTTTTACAGAGCATGTAAAAAATAAATAACTTTATTTCTAGGGCACTTGGCAATGCTCAGCTTTAGCACTATGGGTTTTCCTTCAGTTTTGGGCTAGATTAACGAGTTGCCCTTTTGCTTTGAACGTTACCCATATTTCTAATCCCTGCGGCATGGGGAATCTTCATTAGAGAGAGAAATATTGACCTTCAAGTGTCTTTATGAGAATGTATAGCAGTGTAAAGTAAACATTTATCCATGTGACTCCTCAAAGTAGCATCATCATTTGGACCTTAAAACGCCTCTTACAACCTTTTTCATCATATCAGATTTCAGGTACGGTGGCTCTGCTAGAATGGTGGCACATGTTAAATGTCAGGCCTACAAGGATATTGGTAGACATTCTCAACAGTGTTGAAGTGTAACTGGTCTCAGCCTCAGACGTCATGCACACGGACCGCCTACACACCGTTTGCTGAACGTTGGATGCATATAGCACTCAAAACTGGAAACACTTTCGTGAAGGTAAAAGTCTGTATCTGATTGGCTGAC